>NC_045743.1:8060000-8372500 GCF_008692095.1 Etheostoma spectabile | reverse complement strand
TAAAATAGCACATAGCCATTTTTACAGGCGCAGCAGATTAAAGCCAGGCTGTTTGGTCTGAACTTTCGCCTTGCTCAGCCCCGTCATGTGTCCGCTGAGTGGCGGGGTCCTAAAGGGAGTACATAGCCTACCTATGGAAATACTGGATTTGATGAGGTTCAGCAATGTAAATAAAAGAGAGCCTACTGCGTGTCGAGGTATTTATCAGAAAACTAAATTTGGCTCTTTGTAGGGTGCTTTGTGTGTGATATTTTTAAACCCTACATGTGTCCCATATTATTTTTATTCAGTGCATCTGTGTTCCAGGACTGTCGCTTTGTTCCAGGTCTTTTGTATGTCTAATGACTTCCCTCCGCGGGTTGTTAGCACTTGACAGCAGGTCTCAAAACGAGCAACTTTCTTACAGTCATGTATTCAAAGGAGCTCCATCTAGGTCCATGATTGGCAATTTTTGTCATGATCCTCTCATTATTAACATAAAAATTGACACGAAAGACGTGGTCCAAAATTATATGCACCCTTCTTGCTGATTAGGAGGGTCCCCATAGAGCAGAGGCTGGGTGTTGGAGCTATCCCTGCCAAAACCTCAGTTTATTAGGCCTAGTGAAGAAAGATGTGCTGCTGGGCAGAAAAGCAGGATCTTCTGCCATCTAAATTTAGGTAACATAATTCGCTCACGTTAGAATCCTAAAAAAACCAGAAGAGTCAAGGTAACAAGGCTGGGTTCGTCACGGTGAATATTGAAAAAGTAATAGTGATTGGGACAGAATGACAGTTGTTGGTGTAATTTGTAGCATTTCAAGCCTTTAAATAAATAAATAAATACATTTAAAACTGCACATGGATTGTGGCACAGGGACAGAATGGATACACATTTTTTTCCCAAACGAATCTAGCGTAGAAATAAGTCTACAGGAACAACACAAGCTAGCACAAGCTCTCAGAAAAGGTTGTTTGTGAGGTGCAACATTTTCAGTGCTAGCTATATGTGTGTTTTTTGTTGTGAAGAGTTTTTTGAACTTGTAGAAATTAACCTAAGAGTGTGTATGTGTCTGTTTACAATGCTGCCGAATAAACGAATTATTTACCCAGGTGTGGTTTTTAAAGTAAGTGGGCCTAGGCCTATCCCCTAAAGTAGGACTAGGACTAGAGCAAAATAGGAAACGGTCACGTTGGCTGCAGGATGCTGAGTTATCTGTTAAGTGAAGTTTCTTCTCGTTGGTCTGGTGACGGGACGGATGTCTTGCTGAGAACAGCAGCAGAATACGGCAGAAATCCACTCTCGGATCTTTGCCCCGAAGCTGTGCAGGTAAAGTCTCCGCCGGCGCTCCTGGAGCCCAGCGCGCTCGCCGCCTGGCTGCTGTGGCAGCTCAGACACGAACAAGGCCCGGTGGCTGATGGGGCGCTGACCGCCGCCGCCGCCGCTGCCGCCGCCGCCGCCGCTGATGCCGCTGCTGAACTATTCAGGCCTGCAGGTGACTGGTAGAGTCCCGGGTGCCTGAAGCTGCACAGGAGTTCTGGCCGCGAGTAGGGATGGGAGAGTGCTCGGAAGGTATCGAGGGGGCGGATGGAGGTGGCGAAAGGTGACGACGCGGCACCGGAAGCGGCAGCGGCGGCCGCTGCGGCCGTGACTCCGACGTGCGGGTAGTAATGGAGAGGCATGTGCGAGTGGAAAGGGTAAGGTAGACTTCCTGTAGCTGCAGCGTGGGTCATCATGTAAGTGTAGAAGCTGGGGTCTGCTGGATGGGGCCAGGACATCGCCAAACGCTGCCTTTTATCCTTCATCCGCCTGTTCTGGAACCACACCTGCACACAGAGTCAAAACAAGGCCCATATTGAAGCTGCCATGTTGTTTCCAAGCTGTTCATAGAGACCTCTGAAGAGAGTGCTTCAGATCAGACTGATGCCAAAATGTCATGTCATTGAACATAAAAAATATCAATTGGCATATAGCCTACAGCAGCAGTTATAATCTGCCAAATAACTTAAAGATGTCAGGTAAATCATTTTCTTTTTTTGTGTTTAATTGGGCTATTTTAAATGAGCATTAATTGTAGGCTACGCATTACGGTGGAATTGATTAGCACCCATGGGTTGACCAGTAGCCTAAATAAAAGCCTTATTTTTTAACAGGTTAAATCAAAATATAACACTGCAACATTTCATTGACAGAAATAATATTTCAGTAGGCCTATTATAACAATATTTTTTTTATACCCGTAGCATGGCTTTCTCTGCACAAACACATGCACACACAAGAATCATGAAGATCAATCATGTGTATTGGCTACCTTAATCGTAGTCTCGGGCAGATTCAACGCTGCGGCTAGTTCACATCTTCTCGGTCTCGAAACGTAATTTTCCCTGTAAAACTCTTTTTCCAGTCTTCCGATTTGTTCTCTGGTGAAAGCAGTCCGATATCGTCTCACTTGGTCGCTATTTGAATTGTTTGATCCTCCCGATGAATTACCGTTCATATTTTGGAGGGAGTTCGAGCTTATGTTGGAAGATCCAGAATTGCTGTCTGAAAAACCTAAAAATAAAAAGGAACACAAACATACACATTGTTGTTGATATCGAAAATATTGAAATAATAAATGTGTCTGAGACTGCAGTATATTTTGACCACTTATTGGTAATGAGAAAACTGAGGTTAATATAAAATTTGTCATGAGGCAAATAAAAAAAAAAATGTTTTAACATTAGCTACATTCATCCATTGTAGTATAATAATCAAGATAATATGCTATATTAACATTGATAATAACAGGATAATGAGAGCTTAATAATAATTAAAAATAAAGAAAATATTACAAATGATGATAGACTAATTCAATTCAGCATTATCACGGTTTTTGGATGGAGTAAATAGCAACAGTATAAAATTAGCCTAACACCAGTCTGCCTTAGAGCAGAGAGATTAAAAAGAAGGCAAACGTGGAGTAAAATCAAGTGTTACCTTTGTTGTTTTCCTTGTGCTGGCTCGGGGAGCGATGCGCAGGGCATCCCACCTCCACATCGCTGTTAATGTCTGAATCTGGCGAAACTTCGGAGTAGAGGCTCATTTTCTTCCTGCTTTCTGACGAGGAAATTTCCGCCGAAGAGGTATTTTCACTGTTGTGGTGTGTACCGAAAATACTGTCAATTTCAAATTTGCCTTTCGTCGGGATGTCCCCGAGATTTCCATGGAGAGAAGCCGAAGTTATTCTCGGGCTTAGCCGTCCGCTGTGCTGAGAGTTTTCCAGGGCCTCCAGCACTGAGTTCCCAGGCGTGTCTGCGAGCCTCTTCCCTGCGACGGGGCTGTGCAGACCTCTCTCCATCAATATCATCTCTTTTCTTATCCTCTCCATCATTAAGCCGTGCAAGACGAAAGAAAAAAAAAAGAAAAAAAAAAACCCGCTACACAACACTTGTCCAGGGGGGCTGGAGCACCAATGAGTTGTGTCGGAGCTTAAATCCGCATGCAACTCAGCAACGGTCTCTAAATAACCGCTCCTAAACCTTTTTATAAGCAAGACGCAAAAACTGAAAGAATCGGAATGCAATCGACGAGCGACTGCTCAAAATGAGCCGTGCATCCTCCCCACAGCAGCAAAATGTCATTCATCAAAAGTGGTTGCTGTTCGTTGTTAAAATGCTCGGCTGACGTTGCTCCAATGATCATTTATTGTAACAGGTTTATAAGCAAATAAATAGGAGAGGGCTGTCACTTGATGATGGAGGCGGCCTTCGGTCAGACGAATAATATCCAAGTGGAGAGGAAGAGAGGAGTGAGGAGCGAGGTGCTTGTCCCTGGGTTGATCTCTGAGTCTGTTTTAGATTGCTCTGGGGTTTGGCCTCTTGGGTGAAATTGACAGTCTGATTAATAAAATGAGCGGTGCAATATTTCCCTCTTCATTTAGGAATATTATTATGCTTTGATTCTCTATTGTTTCCCTCCTCCCTGTTCGCCCTCCCTCTCTCTAATCGTTCTTTTCATTTATTCTTCTGATTTAGTTAAGCTATCTTTTTTTTTTTTATACCATTTTACCAGTCAGTATGTGACGTGCATTATAGGATTAAAGTGTAAGTTTTTGATGAGAGAAATATTTTTTTCCTAGCTTTTAAGACAAGTTAGACAATTTTTTTGTGTGCATTTCATATTTTTCTTCTTTTTTGAGTCTTGCTCCACACAGTTCGTCAAACATACATTTTGATGTGGGGATAATGGTTGCATTAGTACACATTTACCGACAACAGCACAAGCCTATATACATGTAAAATTGCATGTAGACATGTCTTATTGTATGTTCTGGTAGGCTACTTTCAAAACCGTGTCTGTAATTAAAAAAAAAAAAAAAAAAAAAAAAAAAAAAACGATCACTGTTTAAATTACATTTTAGTTCAGGTAGTTCTTCACATTTTCTTTGTTCAATTTGATCGGCTTTGATGTTAAAATTAAACAAATTACTCAAATTGAAGAGGTAGGCTATACTTGAACAGAATATCTTATCCGTTCGACGTCATTACCTCCAAATCGAAACCTTTATTATCTGCATAGTAGTTTGGGTATTTACAGGAAAATAGCTGCCACATGCATGCATCATATTAACGCCACCGGAGACTCGATGTGTAAAGACAAAACACCCATGCATGGACTCCTGGCTTCTCGATGTAAAATGACTGTAAAGGCACCGTCGAGTTTCCTCTGTGCGTCCTCTGGCGCCCCCTGCAGGTTTTAATATGAATTGCTGTCGTTGATATTAGGTGTTAAAAGCAAGGTGTGGGCTGCAATTTATACCTTATATCTTAACTCGTGTTTGCACTGAACACTGCGGGAGCATTTCCAGGCAAGATTAGTGTATGTGGAAATTAATACATAGATAATATAGTTATTTTTGATTAGGCTTCTGCAAAGCCATTTTAGATGATCTGCAAAGAGCCAGTTAGCCACGTCCCTAACCTCACACTTTCTGTCTTATTTTGTAATACTGGTGAGTGATATATTGTGATAATCTGCCTTTCCCTCTGGAATAATACTAAATATGAGTTAATATTTACAAATATAAGGCTATAGGACCAGGATAAGAACAACTTCGATTTCACGATCTGTAAAGATTTCTTAAGTTGCCATTGATGAGCATGATAGACCAAAGCTCACTATTCTGCTTATCTTTTCTATTGAGCAGCTAAAAAATTATTTAAAGTGTAAAACTTGCTTTTTATTTGCCACATTTTATTGATTAAAGCTGCATCCAGTGGTAAGTTAATGTGTTCATGTGGTATCTATATCAGTGAGTCTTGCCAGTGTTGGAGCAAGAAAACACATAAGCATTAACTCTGCTATAGGTACAACTAAATAAATACGTTCCTAAAGCTATAACAAATATTCAATTTTCAACATTGTGATTTTTTTTTTTTTCAAACTAAGTGCCTATTTATACATGGCACTCTTATGCATATGCTACATTTATAATTGGACATGAAGTCTTTCATGTGGATGCATGAAGTTGCTCTCAAGCTTCTCTTTAGAGGCTGATTCATTTGCATGTTTCTTATGCTCTTCAGTTGAAGTGTTGCACTAATAAACAGCAGCCCACTCTGAATTGACATGTTAAGAGAATTTGAGGTCTGTAGATATCTTAAGTTTAAGAATTCATAGCTACTGAATAAATCTGAATCAGTTTGGGTGGCAATATTGAATAATGCAGCAGTCTCAGAGTTTCTCAGCATTTAAGTTTGCATTTTTCAGATTTTCACTTGCCATTTAACTTTTGCCATGTGAAGACACCCGTGTGCAAACTTTCATGGTAATCTTTGACAACATCTGAAAATGAGGTTTAAAGGAGGTAGATAAGGTTTTTTTGCGATTTAATTTTTTATTTTTTCCAGTGGTAATACAATTTGAATTTGCCAATCTGTATTGGCATCGGGCAAAGTTATATTAATTGTATCGGACGCCATGTGATAAACACTTAATCAGTCATTATTTTTCACTGACATTTGTAAACATGAAACACCAAACGGGTAAAAAACTGTGAAGCTGGCTTGATTTCACAAGGAAGTGCAAATCAAAGGGCAATGATGGTCATATATTTAAGTTATTGATGTATGGACAATGCACATTTATCAACATTCATATGAATGAATCCAGCTGGCCGGCAAGTGATGGGTTCAGAAATACTCAAAAGAGGCAACAACAGCAACAAAATCAACATTCTTAAACAGGAAGTAGAAAAGAACAATATGTAATGTAAATGTTGATACAAAATACAGCAATACCTTTCATATAGTCCATGCAAAACAATATGATGCAATAAAGCATACATTAGCAATAAGCTACTGTTAGTAACCACACATTGCATAGCAGCCATTAGCATTGAGAGTAAAAATCAACAGTCCTGGGGAGAGACTTGAACTTGATCTATGGTGACTGTACAGCCATGGGGGAGCAGCATAAGCTGTTGCAACAAAAAAGGAAGAAAACCAGCAAAGATCCCGGAAAACATTTATCTTTAAGTCTTGAATGCCCTAAACACACTTACACATGTTTTGTCAGTTATTCTGCTGATTGGACCTCTGCTCAAATACAAAGTGCGCGAGCTGTGATGCGAGTTATATCCATACCTGTAACAATGTGGTGTGACTTGCCCCACCCTAACAGGTGCAACAAACCTAACAGCAGAGTCAAAGAGATACCAATAAATTAGTGTGAACATGCCCACACAGTCCTGAGAAGAGGTCTAATTAGCCTGATGATTAAAATCATCTGTGTATTTACCAATGGTGTGCAGTGCCTTTGTAATATTTGTTTGGTGAAACTAGCTTTCAAAGACATTTCTTGTAGTACCAGGCTCTGGTGGCCATTAGAGGAACTGCAACTTAAGGCGCTGACACACAAACCCGATCATCGGCCGTCGGACAGTCTGGCGAAGTCGGTGAATCGAGTCTGTTCGGTGTGTTCAGTGCCGTTGTCAGCCGGAATTGCCGTCGTCCTATATTTTTGCAGATTTGACATTTTGAATTGGTGGGTGGGCAGTCGGACTCAATGACCAATCTGATTGGTGGAGTGCTGATTTGGAAATGACGTGACTAGCCTCTCAAAATCTGACCAAAATATTTTAATCTGACCTTTGTCGATCTGTAATGAAGACAGATTATATGTCTCCCTTAAAATGTTTTTAGAAACAGGTTTCGTTGAACTATTTTCGAAAAATGCCACCATTATGCTCGATTTTGAAATTCCGGAGAAGCCAGACCCATGTGAGGCATTCGTCCAATCAGCTGCCGGTTTTCATTTTTTGGGCGACAATACAGATTAGTGCCACCGGCTGTCTTGAAGAGAATTACGTCACGCGCGGAAAACATACATTCAAGTCGGCTTCACTACATTTGATGCATGCTATCTTGAGTAACATTGGAGCAATTCCTTTTTTTCTATGATTAACAATTTTTGAATTGATTTAAAAAAAAAAGAAGACATTACTGAACAAATGGTTTATAAACATGCAAAAGGGGTTAAGTCAAAATTTGATTATTGCAATGTAAGATTCCCTTTTATTTATAAATCACCTGAAGTGCACATTAAGACTGTCAATATTGAAAATCACAATTATTCAACACTAACTAACATTAACTTTTGGAAAGATGTTGCATGCATTGAAAAAACAAGGAATCAGTTGAACAAATCAACAGTGAAAACACCTTTAACTGTGAAATTTCTTTAATACTTTTACCGTTCAAGCTTTTGTTTTTCAATCAGAACACAGGGCAACATAAGAGGTTTCCTTGCAAAATGTAATAGTTGATTTTTTTGATAACATTGTTTTTGCGATCATGAGGAGCCAAAATTGTATGCAAACAGGCCAAGTTAATAGTCCCTTTACTTATTAGCTCTTAACTCACCAGATTTACTACACTAACAATGCAGATAGGATGTTCAGGGTCTATAGATTGCAGACTGACTATATATTTCAATGATGTAGCCTGACATTAATCCACTTCATTCAGGAAGTTGATGAGAAGAGGAGACAGATGGAAGATATTGTTCTGGTTTTCTAATACCTTTTATTCTCAGTGTCCATAATTATCATTGACATACTTTTACATCTCCTTAAGTGGATAAAGCCAAATTGTGGCCTGTTTGTGTTTTCTAAACTGTATTTTTAACTCTTTGTAAGTAAGGTTCTGTGTGCTGCGCTAATATTTTGCCAGTACTTTTTACTTTAAACAGTGGCTACTGCAATTTCCATACTAAAGTCCACACAGTCATCAATAAACAATGGTGGATCTGTCAACAGGACATTACATGTAAAAGCTAGATATGGAGACACCAGGAGCAATGTCCTAGAATAGGCGAATTTTACTGAAAACAATTTGTATCTTACTTTACATGTGTATCCAATGAGCTGTGGTTCAAATCAGAATGCAAATCTATGAGAAACTGTTGCATACAGTATGTGGTTGCATTATAAATTCTATTTAATGCACTCATACACAATTTTATTTTTCAGCACCAGTCTTCTGCTTCATGATCCCATACTCATTACAGGATGCATAGTATATTTTTTGATGTATGATGAGATACGTGGAGTCAAAGCCTATATGACTTGCTTATGGACAGCTGAGTTAGAGAACATCATTGCATAGACATTACATATTATGGTTACAATTCCCCAAAACATTTTTGAGAATCCTATTATTCTGATAAAAACAGGACTAACTTGTCGGTGAAATGAAACACCGACAAACGATACCAATAGAGCTCAAGCATGTTTTTTTTTGCACTGAGGAATACTCATGCATATTGTCCTCCTCTTAAGTTTAAAACAGAAAGCTTTAATTTATTTGATTTTTTTAAATGAGATGTAGGCCTAACTGTGACTCAAATATCCACTCATGAATCAAATATGTCATTGTTCAATGCGAAATTAAGCTGTTGGGAGTTGCGTGCTAGTGCAGTTTTATGCTTTAGCTGGTTTCTAGACTTCTTTCCTTAAGTGAGGGCCCCATCTAGTGGCGACTTGATGTAAATGCAAACACGCAAATAGAACAGGGACCCAACAAACTGCCTCCACACACTAATCGGATTCAATCTTAAAAAAAAGAACATTACAATGATGCGGTAAATGGTTGGGGGGTTAACTTTTTTTAAAGAGGAAACATCACTGAAGGAAAAACAACCCTACATTAATGTTCCCCTACCCTTTAGGGCGCAGAAAGTAAAATAAAGGGGATACCTAGCTTCACGCCTAGATTTAAAATTTAAAAAAAACTGCAAGGTTAAAATATCATGCTGGCAATTAGCAAAATGCTGTTCTTCGGAAACGTATCAAAGCCAAAAGGTGCGCACATAAAAAAGGATTTAGAAAACTATCTTATTTTTGGGTGTGGACATTTCCACAAACTCTCGTTCGTTTTTTTTTAACGACGAAATATTGTTTAATTTGCGCTCCCCGGGTTTTTGTCATTCTTTTTTAGAGTAAAAAATCCCTATTTTGCGGGGGTTCAGAGACATAAGGGCGGGGTTACAGGAGTAAAATATAAGTAGAAAGCATACTCAACAATGGCGACCACGTTAGCTTTGCGTTATCCAGCAGCAGTTCATTATAAAGTGGTCCTTATGACAGCATCACTATTTTAATAAACACATCATCTAGGAGGCTATAGGCCGAAGTAACTCATTATCTTTTTAGACTGATTCCCGAGTTCCTTGTTTATTACTAATTTCTTGGTACCTAAACAACCTGGGGATAATGCATTTCAACATAATTGGTGAAAATTCAACTTGATTGAAAAGAAGTAGGCTACAACTCGTTACGTTCGGTTTGATCGTGTAGGCTACATATAATCTACACATTTAATCGATTTGTTTCCTCCAGTGGATAGTTCAGACGCTCAGGCTGTTCTTCTAGAGTTTGTGCCGAAATGTCACCTCAATTTTATTCAGGATATTTACTTTAAAAGCTGCCTCAATAAGCTCAAATGAAACTCCAAAATGGGGGTTTAATTAATAGGCTGTAGGCCTACGTTGATTCGCATTTCTACACCTGTTTTTCTTATTTGATATAATTCTATTTCCATACCGCCTTTTGCTGGTCAGATCTCTCGCATTCAAACAAATGTTCCGGTCCGACAAGAACTGATGAGGGCTATCCGGGGAATAGGCAATCTACAACTCGGCCGAAATGTCACCACACATTAAGTAAACCTGCTCTGTTAAACCCTAAGGGCCTTTAGTCTGTTACTTCTGAATAGGTCCCTCAGGCCCAAATGGTCATATTAGTTAGAAAGGAAATAGAAAACCATATTAGATTTTTTTTCTCATGCAAAAACGATACGCTTGTTGTAATCTGGTCTTCTACATTCCTCTGATAACTGTAGGCTATTACATGGAATTCAGCTGTAAACCACTTTTGGCTTCCACTCAAACATTGTTGAGATTTCAACACTCGGAATTCAAGGTAACATTTCTCAGCCCAGAGAACTTGAACGAGGGAAGCAGCAAGTTTATTACCAAGGACAATAGACGGCGGATAGCTTCCTTCAAAGGGAATGGAAAACCAGCAGACTGGAGCTCCTCACTTTGGCTCCTGACACCCAAACACGAAGGACGAAGAGCAGTAAACGACACTCAAACGGAACACTAAAACGTCGCCGAATTTTGTAATTGTGGGACCCCATAAGGCTAAATACTGCTGACTTATAACGTTACATAGAAAGAAAGAAAAAAGTCTAAGCCTGAATTGCTCAAAGACAAACTTCTGCTTGATCTTTTTGAAGAGAAAACGTGAGGCCGAGTTGGTGGAGCTGTGTACAGTTTGTGATAAAACCCCACGGGGGAAATGTGCCGAAAAGCAAAACCGATTAAATTGAAAAAGTGCCAGCCAGGAGTCATGTTTAAGATGAAAGGATTGTATTTATTCCCCTTCTTTCATTTTTTTTGTTTGTTCAGTTTTCTAAAGCGATAAACACAAATACGTTATTTTAATTTAATTTAGGATAACTCATGCGGCTCACTACTTTATTATACGTTTCCATTAGCTTTCATCAGATAATGCAGTTAGTTGTGCAATAAGTTTGTTTTTATTTTGTGGCTACATGCAGTATTTTACTTACTTTTACTATACATATTTCAGATTTAAACACCTTTTGTTTTCTATTATGGAAGGCTAATTGATTTTTCAAATTTTAAATGGAATAAGTTGTTGTTTTTGCGATTATGGGCTTCATGTTTGGCCAGCTGTTTTTTCTTCTTCAGTCAAACATGCTATAATTTGCAAGAAACTTGCTGGGTACAATCATTTGCAACAAACATACTTGGAACAATGATTTGCAACCAATACACGTTCATGTAATGTTCGCACTTGTCTTACCTTTGATGTTGTCACGGGCACATGGTCCCTCAGTCTGCCACAAACACGCACAGTACACAGTTAATCTACAGAACTCCAGCGGTGGCTGGAACTGCTGATGTTTAATTGCAGAATTAAGCAACTGACAAACAATGAAAAGAGCAAGAACAGCATAGCAGAATGAAGGCCATAATATATATGAACGTGCACTGCCACCTATTGGATTACAGCAGCAACTGCTCGAATTATTGCTTAATAGGGTTTTTGAGAAAGCTTTTAAACTCTAAACATGTATTTTCAATCACAGTGTGATGGCTTTAGGCTGATTGGCTCTGTGGGAATAAATAAAATAAGCCTGTTTGACCATGAATAAAATGTAGTCCGATTTTGCAAGTTTTGTTTAATATTAGTCTTTACTTACTTTTATTGTTTCCGAAGTGATCAATAACAATGAAATGTGTGATTATCATCCTTAAATGCATTTCTCCTCACTATTGGATCCTTTGTGTGGGAAAAAAAACTAGTCCAACTCGTCTGTGTATTTCACACACACACACACACACACACACACACACACACACACAACACACACACACACACACACACACACACACACACACACACCACACACCTTACCTTAATCTTAGTGCGCATTGTAGTGCAGAAAACACACTTTAATGATGCCACAAAATATCATATATATATATATATATATATATATATATATATAGAGAGAAGGATATTGGGATGTAGTATTGTATAACGTAAATTGTATAGAAATATTATAGTGGTGATTATAAAATACACTACAGTTTACCAGATACACTTTAAGTCCCCATAGGGCATATATTTCTTTAGGGTTGCACTGACATTATTTGATAGTAACCTATACACATGAGACTGTTTGATTTGACTACAGTAGGCTATTTGATATTTATGTAAATGTAAATGTCACTGTTTTAAATGTAGCCTAAACTCATTAGAAAGGGAAAATTATTCTGTTCGGGTTATTTCCATTTGAATATGTCGTACACGAGTGCCATGCTTGCAGAAGCTTTAGTACAGTGATGACTGTAATGTTCCTTTTCTTCACTGCGGAAAGCAAGACACTATCAACCTAAACCGCAGAAGTGGGCTAGATACGTTTATTTTAGGCATGGCATTACAAATAAGAAAAGTCTATATAGAAACCTGCAGGTGCACGCAGAAAAGTATGTTCAAACTAAATCGAATTTCTGTTCAACTTGATGTGAATTTTCGAAATGCGGATATAGCCCATTTCATTATGTTGCCCACGTTGTCTTCAGCTTCGAGGCAGACACGAATGATGCTTCTTTGTGTACAAGGCAGAGACCACACGAAAATCTAGGCTAAGATAATGTAACCTAATACAATGGCCCTCTAATGAATGTGAAAAGCTTACTGTTGCATTGTTGAGATTGTGGGGAAAAGGGATTTTTATGACTTCTTTAAAGGAACATCTACCTGTCTATACTGTGCTTTCATGCACTGTATTTCTGCCAGTGTAAGAATTGTTTTAAACGTTACGACCCAAAAAGTATTCTGTAGCCTTTCATTTTTTAATGGAAGTATTTCTTAATATATGCGGGCCTGCATTGTCCCGGGTTCCCTGTGGTGCATTTAAGGCCCTGTATTTACCCTTGTAGGCTAATATGGCTCAGTCACCTTGTTATTCTTCCATGTCACCGCACAATGATACCACAAGACAGTCCATGCATGTGTTTTTAAAGTGAGAGCCCCGGGCACTGAACTTGACATAAGCCAAAAAATTGTATGATATTTCTAACTAAACAGATGGTTTGAATTGAACTTCATCCACCCAATACCTAAATATTTCCTTACGGAGTATTTTTGCTTTGCAGGACTGGGAGCAAGGGTGGGGCGGGACGACATATTTTGCATATCACGTGACGCTGTATTAACAAATCAACAATTACCTAGCCTTTATTCTTCAGGAGTTGCTAAAAGGCTTGCAGGAAGCGTTTGAGGAAAGCTCCATGGAAATGTGTGAGCGAAATCCTTTAAATCCCAGCTATGTTGGTTCACTGTTGAATTTAACTCCCCCTGAGTCGCTGTATTTCTCCAACTTGCGGGGTAATGGAGCCCACATACCCGGGCTGCACCAGATCTCTTACAATAGGAGAGAGGTGTGCACGCTTCCGTGGACTTCAAATTCGTGCACGTCAGGACCAGCAGCACCACCACAGAGCCGTGCCTTTGGAGGCTACTGTCCGCCGTTTCTGTCCAACTCGGTGTCTATAAATACAAACTCCTCCAGCGGCCAAGTCAAGGCGCATCTGGAGGAGTCAGCTCGATGCTTTCAGGTCACAAACCACAAGGCAGACGAGTCTGGCAGGCGAGATGAGGTTTACGCCGGGGAGCCTGGGTCCGCCAGTGGCCGAGGCTACTCAGACCTAGACAGCCGGTCTCACAGTTCTGCGGCCCAACTTGATCCTGATTCAGCAGATCCCCTAAATGTGAACGGCACCAAACAGGAGCAGAACCGCGTTCACCCATCATCTAGTCACTCTTGCTCCAGGACGTCTTTCGCAGAAGGTTAAGTAGCCTGTTTTTATAGAACTATTGTTGCTTCAACTATTTCATAACACGAAGTACATCTGTGCTTCTTGTTGTCATATTTAATGTCAATTCCCTTTTGTGATCTCCTGTCACATCAACTCCATCATCGAATATATTTGATAGGAGTTAGTCATATGAACTCATGATATCACACACAAACTGACTTTGGTTATAGTTGTAGGCTATTTATGTACAGTAGGCCAGCACTCTAATATGCTGTGGAATTATTTGAGCAACACTATAAGCAGTGATATTGGGAGCAGGTAATTGCATTCAGTCTATTTGAAGTTGGTGTTAATTTAACGCATAAAAACTCTGCTCCCTCCAGGTGCCCCATGGTGCTCGTCACAAGTGAGAACCAGAAAGAAGAGAAAGCCTTACACTAAGCAACAGCTTAATGAACTTGAGAATGAATTCATGATGAACGAATTCATCAACAGACAGAAACGGAAGGAGTTGTCAGAAAGACTGGACCTGAGCGACCAACAAGTGAAAATCTGGTTTCAGAACCGGAGGATGAAGAAGAAACGACTGATGATACGCGAACACGCTTTCTCCGCGTACTGATGACCTTTGGACTTGATCATGACCAGCAGCGCACGGAACATGTGTTATACCAAGAATGTTGCAGCACATCACATGTGCACACACTTTTTGGTTTGTGGCATGGACTTGTATAGATGGGTTGTGTATAAAATGTTTATATTCCTGCCTTGAGGCTGCAGAATGTATCCAGTTCCAAGTTCAGTGATATTAATAGTAATGGAAATTTATGGCAGATTAAGATATAATCGATTCATTTCTAATACTGAAATCAAATGCGCAGTATAGGCTTTGCCTCCTGTCTGGCCTCTCTGAATAATTAACATTTAACATGTTTCTCATCCAGCTCAAAAGTCTATCAAAACTGTTAGCATTTGAAACAAGAATATGGTTATATATGGCTTTGTGTATTTTGAATGCTGGCCTGCGCATGTGGTGTGGGCCTAACGTAGAAGCAAACAGTCAAGTCCGTGTTTACGGACGGATACAACATTAGGTTTTTGCAAAATATATTATTAAATGGCATGTCTATTTGCTAATTGCTGTTATTCAATTAAATGGCTTATTTGCCCCAAATTATTGTAAATTTAATTAAATGAGCAAAGTAATAGTAAAAGTAAGTTTTTTTGTTCTTTATGTCCTCGACTCGGTCTGTGGTGGAAAGTAATAGCGCCGCATTTAGTGCTATGAGGTATTTACTTCAAATGCCTGAAGAACAAGTGTTTGTGCACAACACATTCTGATTGTGTTGGTTTGAACAACAACATAATTATTTAAACAAGAGTAGATTTTTTGTTGTCAAAACTGTTTTTGTGTTGCTATCCAAACAAATCAGATGCATCAGAATCCCTCTTGCTCTGTATGTCTATTAATTACATAACAAATAAAAGCTGTATGTAAGCACCATCACAGAAAGCATGTTATTTGTACGGATACGCATTAGACCGGTCATCTTTTTACGCACGGACAAAGACTTTGTAAAATGGACGCAACCTGCAGAAGAATACATTTAAGATTTTTTTTTTTAATTACCTGAGGACAAGTGATTGTGTATCGTCTAAATCATTTTAGATTTTTGGCAGTGTATTAAATGGCAAGTTAAACTTTTATAAGTTTTCACGCTCACTGGTTGATCATTATATTTTTCTTTAATCTCAAAATGCAAAAGGTGTCAGTAGTCTGCACCTCTTTTACCGAATTTGACTGATTTTAAAATAGAAGTCGAGAGGATTTCCTTTGGAGACACTTATGTTTTCTTGGCTTCCTGCAGTGGTGGTTACCTTTCACTATATGCTATGTATGCATAATTTATTTTGTAATGATATTGAATGCACCTTAAGCGTCAAAACAGGGTTTATCTATGTGTAATTGCAATTCTGTCGATATGTTTGCGATCTAATTGGGCCATTGTTTATATTTTTTAGCATATTATTTACTGTATGTACCAGAGCATGTTATTGTTGGTCCACATTGTGGTTGAGAATTGTTAGGGCCTACAGGTCACATGTGGTCAGTCTAGTTTTAAAGGCTCAAACTGCAACTATCAAAGAATTAGGCTACCAACCACCAACACGCCAACAGGATATACCATTAGCTACATGAGCGAAGCTATAAATGGAACCTCCCATTCCTGATCACGTCACCTTCACCGCATCAAAACCCACAGCACAGCAGTCATGTTAAAAGTTAAGGAAAGAACGTTTTAAATCCAGTATTTTGTAATGAAAAGATGAAAAAAAAAAGATATTCCTTCCATCTGTGACTGCTAGGACTGTATATTGGAAAACAGATCTCAATTATTATTCTCACAATCAACACTGACACTCATATGCTGCGGGCCTGTTCTCCCTACTCCAGTTTGTCTGTTTTTCTCAGCTTACATCACCCCACACATGTTTCATCTAGTTTTTAGTGCTCAAACTATTTTGAACGAATAAGTTTTCTATGCGTCAGATAGCCTACGGTTTCCTTCAGTAGGCAATTTGTTGCTTTATTGCTTTACTGCCAAACGCAGCCAGACAGCGTCATAGCTCCGATTTGGGGGGGGGGGAACAAAGTTAAGGTCAAGTTAGTTTGGCTTTGCATTACTACTTCCCACAATGTTTAACTCAAAACTACGCTTTTTTCTGAGGATGTTGAATTTGGATTTTAGGCAAATTATTAACAGTAAAGTATCTTCTCGTTTAAATTTGGTAAAATGGTTGTATTACATGTAATATTACGCGTAAGAAAACAGGTTCAGTCGGAAAATATAGGTTAAATTGGAAGTTTGTTTTGTCAAAACTTTTAATTGTTACGTGAAAAACTGTAATTTAAAATGCTGAAGTGAAAATGTGAGTGATCAGTTTTTTTCTGAGCGCATATGTGAATGCTATACGCTTAGAACAGTAGATATTACCCTTTACCTTATTTTTTTATTGCAAAGGTAGCAAAACTAATCAAGGAGTAATGATGGGGATGATACTAATGGTAATAAATGAGAATCTACACTTCAAAATGCTTTACAACAAACAGATAAATGCAGTCAATAAAGGCCATTACCAAAGAGAAACAGTCACACAAGTGACGAGCAACAAGTCGCCTTAACTGTGTTTATTCCTCTAGTTGAGAACTTGAGAAAATGTAGTCCTATTCACTGCAATAGTGTTCGTTGTTGGTGATGGCTAAATATGTATTTTTTTTTTCTTTCTGTGTGAACTGCGCATCACATGAAGATAAATTAGCCATTTTCACCCTCATTTTATGAATAAGCACAGACGTTGTTTTGCATGGTGTTAACTGTCTGAGACTTTTCCACGTGTCTAACTTTGGTAAAGGTTGAAAACGAAGAACCCGACCACAGAGCTGATTTTACCCCCAATAACAATAAACCCAGTCGCCTTGAAGCTCCTTCCACAATACGTGTGACCTTCAGGCTTACAGCAGGGAAGAATCTATTTGTCCTCTGACTACAATACTGACCTTCAAACTCCGTTTTACTGATGCACAATTAACACGATAGGTTTGTGTTCAGCTGTCCAGCGGGGCCGGCAAAAACTACGCAGTTGCTTTTGATTTTCTTTAAATGTTTTTTCTTCCCTTTTCTACTTCCGCGCATTAATAAAATAAAGTATAAAAATCAAAGATAAAATACTCACCATGGCAAACAGAAAATATTGATGAAGGCTTGTATGCGTGTATCCGTTTACCAGTGTTCTCCAGCGAGAAGAATTTCGGGGCCTAAACTCTGCCGGCATCATGGGCATGGCTGCCTTCGTGCAATAAAAGGATTTGGGTGCAGAGGCTTGTTGGTAAATGCTTGGTGGACATCACCTAGACCACAGACGGTCAAAGCCAGTTGTTTTGGACTTGTGCTTAGTGATTAATGGCTGCGTTTGACTTAGCTTATGTTTTTGAAATCAACTTGACAGCATTTGGCAATAGCATACCTTGGGCTGTTTTATTTGGCTGTTTTCACGTGCGTTCATCTGCTTTTATTATTAAGGTGTAACAACTGGAAAAAGCAAGCTGGATATTGTACTTTTGACACGTAAATACAAAGAGTTTAAAGTTGAGGTGCACACAGGCTTGTTTGTATGCATTGCAGTATTATTTACAATAACGCAGTGGTTTGTGGTCTTATTTCTTTTGTGGTGCCTGAGCGTTTCCGCACCGTATTGCAGACCGAGATACATTTTATATGGCAATATTTCCCTGCTGTGTATTTACTTGTCTTCCAACCATCACGGTGCTCAACACGCAATGAACCCTAAAATGTATTTGCATTAAAAACCGACTTAATGAGACGCTGGTGAATCCCACAGGCTTCTGGGTGACTGTGCAGCGGAAGTGCAGACACGGTGGCCTTGGTACCATTTTCCTCAAGCTTTGCATTGAATTCGGAGGTCAACTTCAATGTTTCCTAACTGTTGCAACAAACACACGCTGCCAACTCCAAAGTGCGCAAATATATGGACTATTGAGCGCGTGCGGCTGCCATTACATGTCATTATACAATGACCATGATGCTGTAAAGCTTTCAATTAAATACTCCAGCGCTGGTTCACAACGGTGGAATAGCTTTTCCGTGAGCTATAGGGTAAGAAGGCTGGAGAGGAGTTGCCTCTGCAGTCAGGGAGCCAATGAAGTCTCTTGCATGTGCTCACATGAGTTTCTCCGGACAGTTTTTAATGACTGATATTGATGTATGGTAATTTCTTGGCTGGATCACATGACACAATTACCTCAAGAATCGATCAAGATGTAATGCAGGTCTGCCTACGTTTCCGATTTTCCTTTCCACGCGCCTGTGGTGCTATAGATGGACAAAGTTTAACACAGTCAAGCTGCCAATTCCTCTGCTGTTGCAAAGAGGAAAAGGGGAAGAAGAGATATGACGGAATACGATGATCGCAGCTGTGCGTCAAATATGTATTTGCCGAGCTGTACTTATTACGTTTCGACGCCCGATTTTACATCAGTCTCCTCCTTTTTACCGCAGACTACTTCGTGTCAGATTAATTTCCCCTATTCTCCCAATATAGCCCAAATCCAACCTGTCCGAGAAGTCTCTTTCAGGGATTATGGACTGGACCATCCCAGCAAATGGCACTACAGGGGCAATTACGCGTCTTACTACTCAACGGACGAGATAATGCATCGGGACTTGTTCCAGTCCTCCAGCAGCAGGGCTGATGTGATATTCAAAAATGAGTCGTTGTACGGCCACCACGGGGGGACGAGCTCGCCGTGCAATTTCCTCCCCGGTGTCGGCCGAAATGGGGTTCTCCCACAGGGCTTTGACCAGTTTTTGGACAACCCTAACTCGGACAAGCCCAACGCGGAGCTCCCCAAACAAAAGACAGACTCTGCTGCTCCCGGAGATGCTGCGAATACCAATCAGGCTTTTACAAAACTAGAGCAGCACAAAGCTGACGCGAGCGCCGACGAGGACTCATCCTCCAACTGCGGCGACAAGAACAACAACCAACAGAGTAAGTGTTCTCCCCTTTGTCTTGAATATAAGGTGTGCAAGTTAGACAAAAGCGCGTCTGGACTGCGCTGTGTCCACTGCCGTGGCCGTCCAGGGTGCAGCTTTATAAGCATGCAAAAGATTTTTATATCCCTATAAGGTTTAGTTTACGGTTGTAAAGACATTTACAATGGGGAAACCGTTAAGTTATAGTTTAAAGGTTGACTTGTGTCTGACAACAACAATGTGTTGCTGGAAGGGGATAGATCGTTCAAGAAATTCGTTTTCTAAAAGTGTATTTCATCAGTTTATAAGTAATGATGTGCAATACTTTTAGGGAATGCAATACCTATACATATTCTATCCTTCGCATCAAATCAGTAGTCTGGAAGTTCATACGAATGCAAATCCCGCTGTTGTTTCTCTCATTGTGAGTGTGGCGCACCTTTGTGCACAAATGAATGGATAAATAAATGGATCTGTCAACCTGTTGCCTGCATTGTTGTCTACATAGGCTATATAGTATTTGATCGTAACGTTTTCTCGTTATCTTTTTTCTTGCGTATAGGTTCATCAACCAAGTCCAGGAAGAAGAGGTGTCCCTACACCAAATACCAGATCCGAGAACTTGAACGAGAGTTTTTCTTCAACGTGTACATTAACAAAGAGAAGCGACTTCAGCTGTCCAGGATGTTAAATCTGTCCGATCGGCAGGTGAAGATTTGGTTTCAGAACAGAAGAATGAAAGAGAAAAAGCTGAACCGCGACCGCCTTCAGTATTTTACTGGGAATCCTTTATTCTGATACCTGACATTACACACACACACACACACACACACACACACACACACACACACACACACACACACACACACACACACACATTTTAAAGACTGGTCTCCTGCATATTTGAATCCTCGTAATCCCGTCTAAAAAGTTCATTTTGCAGATGCCATATTTTTTACAAACAATTTCTGCATCTATTTATTTGTGTTCACACATTTTTTTTGGGGCGTTATTGACAAATATTCCAGCAAAGCGTGAGCTGTGCTTTGAAATTATTTATATAAAATATATGTAGGCTTTTTCCTTGTGTACTGTCCATTCATACGACGCATGTAATGCACGTTGTGGTGTGAAATAAAGTAGACACGACAAATGGTGTATGATAGTCACAAAGCTTGTCACATGAACTTATCCCCAACCAACCAAAACAAGATGAGAAAAGGCTTTGTCGTCTTCTAAAGATTCATCAGTGGAGAAATGTGGCGCTTGTAGGCCTGTATAATACCGTTATTTCCTCTGCTTTCAAACAGTGGATTGTTTACTAAACCTTGAACCGTCTAGACAGTATAATAAACGCAGCTGTAAATGTTTAAATAGGGGGCTATTGAACGTGTCCCAGCCCAGCCCCCAGACCAAAGTAGTTTCACTCCAGCTACAAATGTTTGGAGAATTCAAGAGATTTCTGCGCATCCCGTCCATGTTTAGCTCCTTTTGACATGTTGGGACACTTGTAATGCTATTCTAAAAAGGACCGCCATAAAGAGTAAGTAACATTTTATTTGGATCTGCTTTTCTCATTAGGCGAAATGTGCCCTTGACGCCTTTAGATCTGCTGCGAAGGAGAAATATTGTAATTATTCAATTTTAATCTTCAATCTGATTGCTGGCGAAAAAAAGTGCGTTTTTTTAAATCTTGATTTAATGCAGGCGAAACGTTTCCATCTTTGTGCAGCTCCACTATACACTGACCACAGGCTGAGTGCCATGCTTAACCTCAGTGGTGTGTATCTGTTTTTTTTTTTTTATAATCAAAGGGGCGGAGTAAATAAACGCATTCACACAAAACAGTCGCTTTATTGATCATGCATGTGATTATTTTAACTTTAGTTATATGCAGAAACAAATACGTCCCTTGTTTTCATCTTCTTTTATGAAAAAAATAAGTTTGGAGATTAATGTAATTTCATTTGTGATGCATCACATCTACACTTATTTCCCAAAAAGGCAATTATAAAACTGAGGTTTCATTAAGCGTTTAATTGGGTTGTCTTAATATCCTACAGTGGAATTGCATTACCAACTGTGTAGGGCATTGCACTTTGCTTCTCGTTGTATCCACATGAGGGCAGACTTGCAGCTTCGTGTGGAAGCGGAAAGGCAGAGTTCAGCCACATTTAACATCCACCTGCATGAAAAGCATTCAGTGTCCGAATAATCCGTTCAACCCAGGTTATGTTTACATTCTTATTTTATTCAAACTCCACCCAGTGGCCCAAATTATGTTTTGATTTCAAGAGATTGTACTCTTTTATTATTTAAAAATGAGTAAATCCCAAATCCCTTTGTCTTTTTTTTTTGAAATCCAATCATTCAACAGTAGTTTACAGGCTATAGTTCGTTTTAAGAAAACAAGAACTGTTAGTCTTAATACACAAGAAGTATTACACTCAGTGCAGTTTAACTGATGCAACTCCTGTGTCTTCCAGACGGCAAATACAAGTGTTTTTGAAAGGACAAACTAAAGAAGTATTTCTACTCCTGTCTTTTTTTTTTTAATCGTAACCTTCAAAAAATACAGACCTCGATCTTTACCTGAAGGCCGCACAACCTTAGGCCACTGCAGTCTCTCCAGATATTGTTGATGGATTATTGAGAAAAGTTGCTTAACGTTTCCTTTCATTTGATTTCATTTTGCAGCTGTACCTGTTATTAAATGATCTTTTATCTGCGTCTGGCTATTTGCTCTTAAAATATAAGGGTTATTACCAAAAAGGAAAGTTTTACCCGAAACTAGAACAAATGTCGGTGTCTTTTTTCGATTAACTGCTTCCTTGTTTTATTATTTTATGCGTTTTTCTGTTTGAAATATTTGTGGATCTCCTGGTTTCTTATTGTTATTTTTTTTTTAAATATTGCTGCATAATCCGAGGTCCAATTTGTTTGTCCACTTTTACGGTACATTGTGTGCATATATGAATTTATTATAGCCTACCTGGAGAATATACTACCATGTTATAAAGATTTTTTTGAAATGAGTGCGTCACATGATATAGAATATAAAATAGCCCAATGTTATATTTGAGCAAATTCTATTATAAGAAACATAATTAAACCATTATTAAACCATTACCGTTATTTTTTTTTTCCTGTAGGCTAAAATAACGGAACGTGGTGCACCGATGAATGTATTTTCTAGACAAGTGATTATACTTGGGTTAACAAGCCTTTATTTTGTTGTTTGTGAATCCTGTGATGTGAGATGATTTGCATACTCGGCTTTATGCTATTTACAGCCATCTGTAAATATCTAAGAGCCTTGAAGACAGCTCTACATGACCTCTCAAACAAGTTGTAGGATTATTTAAAGCTTATCGCATCAATACCAAAGATATAATTATATCAAGCTCCATTTCCTGTGTGCTGTGTATTTGTAACACCAGTCCTGCAGGAGCGTTGCAGTTATTTTGGCCTGACATTGGATTTTCAGTCGAAGGATATTTTTCAGGTCCAATGTGTCCCCCCCCCCCCCCCCCCCCCCCCCCCCCCTCAGTTTCACAGGCCACACTGTTTATCTTGCACCACATTTTCCATCCTTGCAGACAAAACATGGATCCCTGGGCAAAATAATTGCCAGCCTACACACTGCCAGGTTTTATTTTGAACATTGGAAATACCTCTGGAAAAATACAGATAATGTGCTTAATAATAATCTGTGCAAATAATAAAGGCCATTTTCTATCCGTCTGAAGTGGAGTTTATTTGTAAACAATAATAGGTCATAATGTTGACCTTCATGCGTAGCCTACAGAGCTTCTAGTCACTTCTAGTCACTCAATTTAAATGTGTGAACATACATTTTACCTTACATATGTTGTTGCTGACATGTTGCAAGACATCTGAATGACCGTTGTCCTTGCATCGAAGGGGTTGATGCTGTTTTCTTACAAAAATGAAACTGTTTCACTTTTGTAATATAAGAGCAAGAAATAAAACAAACATTGAAACCTGAAATGATGAACAAAATGACACCGCAAACAGGCATATGTAAATCAATTTGTCTTCTTTATTCTATTTTTCCATTATTTCAATTCAAAGATATTCGAGACAGTAAAATGCTAAATACAGTTAGTGTGAGCTCGGTTGTTGGTGTGAATGGTTGATATGAATAAAAGCAAACATTAAATTCAGTTGAGATGGTTACATTCTTTCAGACAGTCTGCAGTTGTCGCCTGTATGCGTCATACGTGTGCATTTTACACGCACACATACACACTCGCTTTCCTCGGTCTGTCACACAAAGACACATATATCTTCTGAAACATTTAACTCATTTAAAACATGTCATAGCGCTTCAGTTGTTGCCCACTTCAGATACAAGTGAAGGTGGACTGTTTTCTGATGAATCGTCTTTAAAACACCTCTTTGTTTCAGTTTTGGTTGAACAGTCTCTGTTAAGTCCTACACCAATTTCAAGTCCGTGTTGTAGGTGTCGCTGTTGACCACGTCTGCATCCGCTGTGTGTGTGGTGTGTGTGTGTGTGTGTGTGTGTGGGTGTTGTGTGTGTGTGTGTGTGTGTGGTGTGTGTGTGTGTGTGTGTGTGGTGTGTGTGTGTGTGTGTGCGCGCGCGCACGGAGAGGAGGCTGCGTCTCAAGGCCATTTTCAAATCTCATTGGTGGGCTTGTCATGTGGTCGGGAGGCATCCTGACTTACGCGGAGATTGTTTTTCCTAGATATGTCAGCTTACAAAGGACATCTCTCTCCTCTAAAGAACTTAACCCCCCAAAATGTCCTTTCCCAGTAGCTCTCCTGCGGCAAACCCATTTTTAGTGGACTCTTTAATTGGTGCATGCAGGTCGGACAGCTTTTACTCCAGCAGCAACATGTACATGCCGTCTGGCTCACAAATGGGAACTTACGGAATGCAAACCTGTGGACTCCTGCCGTCTTTCGGCAAAAGAGGGGAGGTCAACCACCAAAATATGGGCATGAATGTCCACTCGTACATACCTCAAATAGATAACTGGACTGATCCGAATAGACCCTGCAGAATAGAGTCGTCCAGTCAGATGTCAAACTGTACATTTTCACAGAGCATAAAGGAAGAGAGTAACTGCTGCATGTACTCCGATAAGAGAGTACAAAATGTCAGCTCGTCAGATGTCCCCGTATATTCTAACGTTATTTCCGAGTCTTGTCCTGTTGATGGTCCCGAGATCCCGGTTCCGGGCTATTTCAGACTGAGCCAAACTTATGCGAATGGGAAACATCAGGAAAACTACTGCCATGAGCCGCCGAGTCCAAACCCAACACTGATGCAGCTCAGCCGGCTCACCCCGAAACCGCAGTCCTCCTCGGCGCATACTTTTACAGAGGTTGAAAAGAAATGTGACGACGTTCCTCAAAACCCCGATACCTCACGGACACCGGTCCCAGCAGAAAGCCCGGATCTAAAGTCCAGCTCTGGGGAGAAAAGCTGCTCCATGGACGCCTCTGTGTCCAGTCCTGAACTGCTTCAGAAGGAGGGGAAAGGTGGGTTGGCTACAATGAAAGCTTTTATCTTGTGGCGCTGCAGTGCTGAGAAGGCTCCAGCATCATAAAACCAAGTATAAAACACAAACAACCCTAAAGTCGTAATGTTTAATGAGAGTCTTTCTCAGGTTGCAGTAATGGGCAACAGTGAATGGTTTTACCATGCAGCATGCAGACTGTGTCCTTTTTTGCTCAGATAAATGTCAATACAAATAATGGGCATTTCAAAAAACGTCACTTTCTTTATATTTTGGCTTATTGCATGGGTTTCACAGCTTGCCATAATTTGTTGCATGAATGCAACATGTAATCACGCATGGAGCTTCCAGAATTGGCTCATTTACAGCTGTGTATTCTGAATATGAGTCTGTGTCTTTAATTAGAATATGAGAAAATCAGTGTTTGAAATGAACTTTCAAGTTGATCATTTGAACAATTTAATCAAACATGTTAATGCATATTAAACCTGTGAAATAGATTTGTTGATCATGTCTCAAGCTTTATAAATGTGTCATCCTGATGCGCGTTTCAATCAGTTGGGGGGGGGGGGGGTCATTTAAAGTATCTTTTATTGGTGGTGTCATGTAGGCTACGTGACTAATTAAAACATTTTATATCGTGTGTTATTTCCCAGAGGTAAAATCCAAAGCAGCAGGTAAGAGTTTGTTCAAGCTGGATCCCTGAATGACTGAATGTCTCTGATTTGGATTGTTTACAGACTGCAAAGGCGACACGCCGACAAGCAACTGGTTAACTGCAAAAAGTGGGAGAAAGAAAAGATGTCCCTACACAAAGCACCAGACCTTGGAGTTGGAGAAGGAGTTTCTCTTCAATATGTATTTGACCCGAGAGCGCCGCCTAGAGATCAGCAGGGGCGTCAACCTGACCGACAGGCAGGTCAAGATCTGGT
Source organism: Etheostoma spectabile (assembly GCF_008692095.1). Taxonomy (NCBI): domain Eukaryota; kingdom Metazoa; phylum Chordata; class Actinopteri; order Perciformes; family Percidae; genus Etheostoma; species Etheostoma spectabile. Next base: position 8,346,627 of record NC_045743.1, on the reverse strand, counting down.
TTCAGAACCGCAGGATGAAACTGAAGAAAATGAACAGAGAAAACCGCATCCGTGAACTCACCTCAAATCTCACGTTTTCGTGAGCGTGCATGTGTCTGTGGTTAGCTGTCTTTTCATTTTCTCTCATCTTCAGTTTGATGCTTTATTGGCATTGGACGTGTATCTTCAATTTCAACGAAACTGTGACTGCATATAAGCCATTTTTAGTACTTTGTGTGGCGTCGTGTCTTTATTATATTTCATCAGGGTAACACTTTTTGGTCTTAACTTATTGGAAAAGTAGATTTCCTCCCTGTAGCCTGCAGACGTGGATATTCTATTGTGTCGCGATGGCGAGCTGGAAAAAAAATTACTCCTATTTTCAGTCATGAAAGCACATTTCGTGTCATGTAGTGCAACATTTGTTTTACACTAAGTGCAAGCCATTTGCTCAACAGTGTAATGTTTCTATGGCTGAAAACGATGTTAATCTGTGAATTGACTGCATGTTTGTGGCATGTATCTTAATAAATTATCAAATAATATTGTTTTGTGTTTGATATGCTCTCCAAGGCTCTGGTCTACAATTAATTTGTTATTAGTGACTAGGCCTGTATCACCGTGGAAATCTTCGGTGTTGTTTGCATTGACGCAGACGTTAGTGTGCGTACAGCGGTTATGAAGAGAGGAAAATTAAAAAAAAAAATAGGTTAGCCTACATCTTCTAAACGAGCTGTACGTTAGCTACTGAAAGAACATAAATGTTCTAAAAATGTCCCTATTGTATTTCTAGTTTTATTAAATGTGAGTATAATTATTTCCAACATGAGCGGACGATGAGCCTACACAACCATAAAAAACATGAAAATATTTAGTGTGTGCTACCCGCAGTTTTACCAAGAGCGGTTTTTAGTTGTTAGGATACTGCAACACTTAGCATATTATTGCATGATCTTAAAGATATTCCAGCTCACTGAAGACAAACGGAAAATCAGATACTATTCGTGAAATTAAGCACAAATAACTTAACCTAAATAAAGGAGAGAAATCTTGTCCAGCCTTTCTGTGTGTCCGAACAGTGCAGCAGAGAGACGCAAAGGGGGGAGGTCGTGTAATCAAACAAATCTAGTGTTTTTCTGTTTGGGACTATACCAGCAGTCTTTAAGTTATGTTCAAGCACAAATTCACAGGCAAGGCTTGTCTGTAACCTTCCTTCCGAGGCCTCAACAGCCACGTTACATTTCTTTTCGTTGTACTGCAGGATAACTTTATACTTTAAGATTATATGTGATAAAATTACACGCAACTATTGGTCTGCCCCAGTCTGCATATTTGACCTAAATCTTGACTATTTCTCTTAAAATTTGCTTCTTATTTTCTGACCTGAAGTCTTTTTCAAAACAAAGAAAATAATAATTTCTTTCCACAAAAAAGGCGAGATATTCTATTTAAATTACACCTTTTGATACAGCTACACACAGACGGACTTTGCTTCCCCAAGTCGTTCCTCCGGTCTGTTTTTTTTTATTGACGGCATGTATAATCACACACACCTCATAAAATATTTATTGATACATAAAGACATTATTGCCTGTCTTTGAATGAATACAATAATTTCACAACTGCAGTTTCCATCTTAGCTTATAAAAATCAAACCAAGCCAGAAAATGTGTTTTTATTCGCCGAATATTAACAATGGATAGGCCTACACCGCAATGTGAACGGAAATGGCGTCTGTTGTTTTACAACATGTTATTACATCTATTTTACAAGGACTCTTTAAGTCTATAAAGCATTTTACTAGCATTGAGGGCATGAGGACGATATTAGAAGCGTGTTCTCCAACATTAAGTAAAGACACGGGGTGTTGGTGCACTCTGTGTGTGTGTGTTGTGTGTGTGTGGGGTGTGGTGTGTGTGTGTGTGTGTGTGTGGTGTGTGTGTGTGTGTGGGGTGTGTGTGTGTGTGTTGGGACGGGAAATATGTCTTTGCCTATTCCTTTTTTGATCTGCTTGTATGGTTGCAGCGTCCTGCGGCCACCCGCACATGAGAAACACCCAAAACCATTTGCATTCATTTGAGCGATTGCTTTCTCCCCCCAGTCACATCTGATGGGGCTTTTTATTATTTGTGAAATGAAAAGCTAAATTAAACCTGACGACGAAAAAAAAAAAGGGCCGGATTGATTTACTCGCTGTATTGGTAAATATGACCACGTGATCCATGTAACCAATCCCTGTAGATGCAGGCCAGCAAAAATACTATGATTGTTCATAGAGGGAAGCTTCCCCTAACAGTGCAACCCCTATTATATGAGTAGGAAGAGATCAAAAATGTCTTCCAGTGGAACTCTCAGTAACTGCTATGTGGACGCTATAATGGGGCAGGAGCCGGAGGATGTGTACGGTGCTCGCTTTATTCAGGCTCCGCACACGGTTGCGCCGAGGCCGTCAGGTGCTGGGGACAACGCAGACTTCTCCTCTTGCAATTTTGCACCAAAGTCCGCCGTTTTCTCGTCGTCTTGGTCCTCTGTTCACCCGCAGGGGATTTATCATCCGTATGTCCACCACCACCACCACCACCAGTCCCATCTCCCCGGCTCGGACGGCAGATATGTCGGCGTCCGCTCCTGGATGGACCCCATCTCCAACCACGTTTCTTTCGCCGGATTTCACTCCAGCAGCCGGCCGTACGGGACAAAGCCAGAGGTATTGCCACCGAAAGCAGAGTGCGACACGTTGGATGCAGAGGCTCGGCCGCTCGCTGGTGATTTTGCGTGTGGAGTATCGGAGTGTCCAGAAAAAGCGACCAAAGAGCACAGTGGAAGTGAGCTTTCGAGCCACAGCGAGCCCAAAGAGGAGAAACAACAACAACTTGACCCAAGTAAGTAAACGAAATAGCCAATGCTGATTTACAGCCCTAAGAATTGCATGAGCTGGGTGTGTAAAACTGGAGGTTTTACTAACCTATAAAAGTGTCTCGTACTATAGGCTACCTCGGCTCGGGAAGGGGGAAACCCGCCCTGCTAGGGTTATTACAGGGGATCCTGAAGTTTTTCATGTCACAGGACGTCCAAAATGTACACACATTGTTTCTTTTTGATGAGATTTTACCTGAAGTAGACTTTAGGGATAAGTTAAATTATAGGCCTATTATAAATAATGCTCTGTGATGTTATTTTACCTAGGCCTACCAGTAAAAACAGGAACACATTGTCTGTCACATTAAACATTTTTACAGTTTGCTTTTGATTTCCTGCAACAGCACCAGTGTCCTCACAAGTCCTCGAACCCTAATTTGAGAACCATTCATTGAAGTTGAAAATGAAAAACATATTCATCACGTCTTTACTTCATATGTATCTGTTTTTGCAGACAACCCTGCAGCAAACTGGATTCACGCACGCTCCACGAGAAAGAAGCGATGCCCGTACACAAAATATCAGACATTAGAGCTGGAGAAGGAGTTCCTTTACAACATGTATTTGACAAGAGACCGACGCTATGAAGTGGCCCGCATACTCTGTTTAACCGAGAGACAAGTGAAGATCTGGTTCCAGAACAGGAGGATGAAAATGAAGAAGATGAAGAGAGAAAGGAGCGACGGCAAGGAGCAGCTATGAACTGCCATTTCACACATTTGTACCAAGGAAGCCATCTGATCAATTCATTTCATTTTGGTAGGAGCCTCGGTAGCCATTTTCATTTTTTAGTCCATAGGTATAGCGTGATATTGCGTGGCAGTGTCATAACGTGTTAGCCAAATATGCATCAAAATCACATGTGCAGGAATTTGTCAAATACGCGATGTTTCATCTGAAATGCTCTCTGATTTACATTTTACACAACCGCAAGCAGTTCATCAGATTTGTTGAGCCCCCCAGTAGGAAACACGCATATGTGTATTGCTTTTATAGTTGTTAAGAATTTGGAGTTGTATATATAAAACATTTTCAACTACTCGACTGCTGTCTGTTGTCAGTATACACACACGGAGATACTGCATCAGTACACCGTACACTGACTTATTTTCGAAAAGACCTTTACTTTGAAATTGTTTCCCATAAGGAGAAATGGAAAATATAGCCTTTCTTAGTAAGAAAACCTTGCTAAAGCATTTTCAATGATCCATTTGATCTCAAACACAAATGCATAGATTGAAATTTTCCTTTAATTTATTTAACTTTTTTTCTTCATATATCTGCTAAGGCCTTGTTTTCAGCTTTTTCAGCTTGTTTTCCGCAGCTGCAGCACAATACCTTGCAGCCGCACACTTTAATAACACAACTCAAACTTTAACCCAATAAAGTCAATGCTCGACAGTAGCACTGCTATTATTTGCAGCTAACATTAAATCCTGTAACATAGCCTATTGAATTTCACTTTTTTTCAAATTGTTGCTTTGAAACGTAGAAGTAATAAAGTATTTACGATTGTAAGAGGTGTTGCGACGGATTTCCAATTTATTGTCCAACTTGTACGAATAATTACTTTAAAGCAGGAAGAAACTCGGTCCAATAAAGCTATAGAAATGGCTAGACGTCTGGCCTAAATGAGTTTATGGTCCTGGGCAGTAATTACACTCTTCTTTGAAATCCCCCTTTTTCTGGGGCGTTTGCTGCTGACAAACAGAATGTAGACACTTTTCCACAGGGTGTCTGGTCAATGAATTGTTTCAGAGGAAATCACCCCCACCTTAATGGTCACGTTTATTTTCTAACTGCACTAACCACCGATGGGATAAAACTAAACTTTATTTCATTTAAATGTTAAACCAGGCCATGTGTCCTATTTTTTTTTTTTTTAAATCTCATTCAGGCTTGCACCAGAGGACCCAAAATATACCTAGATAATTCTGGAGTGTTCTTAAATTTGTGCAAATGTATTAATTATAACAATTTAACGGCACAAATCAAATGGAAGAAAAACTGAACTATGCAGACCTAAACACGGCAGTGTGGCTTCATTGGAAAAGTAATGAGAGCGCTAGAGGGCGATATTGGTCTTTAAGTCTGAGTCACAACAACTCATTCACAGCTGGAACAGGTAGGCAACACATGGACCATACCATGAACCACAACATGCATGCATGGATCCATTGATTTATATTGAATAAAAACAAACGTGTCTTCAAAGAAAAAACTATATATATTTTTTTACAAAACGATATTTTACGTTAATTTTATAAAACTTGAGGTTTTCGGATAGTCCAGTCTTAGAGGGCAGTTTTTTAAAATAATACCCTAATAATACTGTACATCCTGAATCGAAAGCTGTTGTTATTGGGCAAACACTAGAATAGCACACTTCTTTAACATTTGCAAGCTGAAAGTCCCAATTCATATTTTAGAATAGACTATTGCAGTTCTTTGTTTCTTAAATGTCGTGATCATTTTCAGATTCTACATCCCAGCAATTTGTTTTAACCTTTACATTTGCACAAAGAGCGGCAATTTGAGTCCGTATCTATACGGACTCAAATTGAATTATAGGGTACAGAAAAGAGCAGCCTCAGTCCATCATCAGTTTGAAGAAGACAGCAACAGGAACATTTATAGCCAACTTTAAGAAATGCATTCCTAAATGCTCCCTGAAAGCCATGTCCCCCTCTAAACGTCAAATTCATTTAGTATTTTAAATGTTGTCACAGCGAAAAAGTTTGTTAACCTTGTATGAACATGAAAATATGGATAATAGTAACAGCGACCAAATAACGGCAACACCGTGCCTGGGTTGTATTCCCCAATCCCCACAATGCTCAAATTCACCTTAGTTTACATCACTGACATAAAAAGCGGAGTGATAGCACTGAGGCCGTGGTATATTGGGCATCTGGAAGAAATTAGCCTTTCTGCTATGTTTATTTCTCTTTAAAAAAATGTAATTAAATTATACCCCATCTCTCAAAATAAGCTTCAACTAACACAAACACTGCACATAATCAGTGTTAGAATGATCTAACATAACATTGAAAAAGAATAATTAAAATGATCTACAATGAAGGTTTCTGTAGGACAAACACTCTAGGCTGTAGGCTATACTTATTTCCATCATCAGACGCAAAACCTACTAACCATCAAGCTTCAGGGTTGAGGCAGTTACTATAGCCTACATATGTTGCAGGCCTATTTTAGTGTTTTAATTCAGTCTTCGGTGGAATAGCACAGGCGCCTCCCTCGCTGTGCATGTCCTGAGGAATTAAAGTGAACATTACTTCTGTCATTGCCGGTAAAAGTGATGATTGTCATGAGATTCACAGTTGTTAAAGTATCCAAACACTGACAATGGCAGCGACAAGCTGGACATTGTATTTGTGTATGTAACACATTGAAGTAATTAGAGGAAATGTTAATCTGATTGTTTGCGTGTTTGTGACTTGGGCTGTACAGTGGACTGGTGACTGTCACGACTGAAACCTTGACCCCAGACTGACGATGCTCAGCTTCTTTCATTAAAACATATGACATGCTGTTTACACGCACACAACAACTGGATCAAAGCTTCTCTTTGATAACGATTATGGGGGGATTTCCATTTCCACGCAGTAATTATCACCTTTTTAGTGTTTCTTTTCAGCTCATGAGTGGGGGTCAGCTATTTCACTCTTGTTATTAGCTACAGTGGCTTTTTTTCTCCTCGTCTATGTTGTGTTGCTACATAGTCACACAATATCTGCCCAGTGTTATTTTTGTGGAGACTGTATGAAAATAAGAGCTGTGACCGATTGACAACTTACTTGGACTAATGTTCTGGCTTTTCCAGACACGTGGTGAATAGTAGAGGCTGTATGCTATCATCAAAGTAGCAGAAAAGTTTATTTAATGGACAATATGTGAAAGTTACGATTTATGGTCATGCTAGGGCTCGGTCTCTGGTTTCCTTTCTTAGCTGTGTGTGTGTGTGTGTGTGTGTGTGTGTGTGTGTGCGCGCGTGCGCGTGCGTGTGCGTGTGTGCGTGCGGCCTTTTTCTGAAATCTTATCCTTAAGTTAAAACACAAGACTCTACAAATAGTCCTATGTAACAAGTACTGTCAACAAATAGGCATCACAAGTCAAAGTTGGCCTGCTGAAAGATGCCCCTTGTAAGAGTCATATAGGCCTGTAGTGTTATTAATAATATATGTGTAGCCTATATTCTGTGTAGAAATTGAACTTGTAAAACATGATAACAAAGCATCAAGTCAAATTTTAGTCTGCAAAACTTGTCAGATAAATGTAAAGTACAAAGTAAAAAGTAGGCTACAACATTTCCCTCTGGGGTGTAAAATAGCATAGCCTATATCAAGTAAAGTAGACTAGGGATACCTCACACTTCTACTTGGAGTAGGCTACTTGAGTAGATTCCATCACTACCTACGGACTGCATTATATTGTGTCCATCCCAATCCACTAACGGAAACCACAATAACTGTAAAACCGTTTAGGTCTGTGACGCAATTTGACAAGAAGCATAGAGTGAATTGTGACGTCTAGCGTTTTAGAACTCCTAAACTGTGTTTCTATGGGAGAAAAGGAGTTGGAACGCAGAATGAAACGTCAATGCAGCAATGTGGCATTAGTGTGGAATGCATTTTGAATCATGGGGTCTATAACCGTACGTTCACACGGCCACTGACTTGAGCGTCTAAAGTTACCGGAAGTCATTCATTTTCAATGGCTTCTCTTAGCTGCAAGGAGCCAGTTAACGTTAGCTTCCGGTCCCATCGTCTCTAAGCGGTCCGTACGGTTCACTAGATTTAATCCGGCGGCTGCTCGCTCTGCCTGCACGCCGCTACGGCTCGGCGGCTAACGAGCGAGCTAACTGCTAACAGACTCCGCTGCAACCAATTAGCAATAGCCTACAACTTCTGTCATTATATGTGTAATTTAGAAACGATGTCAGTGTCCGTGTATTGGCCGTGCCGTGGCTGCGTCAGAGAGGTCAAAGCGTCAAAAAGCTTTCCCGTATTTTTTGAAGAGCGTCCTTGGCGGGCGGCCAGATCTTTTTCGCAGCTCAATTCGGTGGCGGTGTGTACGTAGTTTACGGTAGGCTAATGGATCTGAGCCGGTCTAATAACCAATTCAGAATCAGTCAATAAAAAAGCAGTAGGCCTATGCTTGGCAGTAGGCTAGGCTATGAAGTTGGTGTGCATTGGTTGATTGCGGGAAAATCAGGCCGAAAGAAGGCAGAAAGAACAATTGGAGAACTCTGTGGTGAAAGTAAAACATAGGCTATCATAGGCTACCTAACTTTCCTCTTCTTTTTGTTAGCACGTTACACTTCTTAGCTCATGGAATTTGCTCAGGAACAAATGTGTCTTTATTTTAAATACTTCTAAACTCAAAACAAACCTTAAAATATCCAATAGTAAATGTAGGCTACTGTGCTGTAGGCTACGATTTGCTTGGGTGTTTAGCATCCTTAACTTAATGGATAAAGAAAACTCATTTGGCTTTCTAGTCTTCAACCGGACACATTGGAATAGGCCTGATTATGTTTGTCTGTTATGAGACTTGCTGTTCTGGTGGTTGCCACATCTTTATTAGTTCCCTATGTTTTCAACTGTGTTGCAGCTGTGTGTAATTCACCAAATCAGTCAGGAATTTTAAAGTAAAGCGTTGGAAAGTAGGCTAACTATTCCTTCTTTAAGGCTTATTATTTGTATTAGGCTATCTGGGCCAATAGCAGACACCTTTTGTTTCCCCAATCAAAGGAAATGGCCAATGTGAGGGCGCTAGATTTGTCTTTGGCTCTTCATCATTCATTTAGTGTGCACTGGTCCACCGCCACATCACATAGGCCTACTGAGATTAATACCATCCGTCCGGTGCAACGTGGCGACTCTAACGTAACATCATGTAAAAAGAATGAGCAGACAAATATTCCTGTAGGCCTACCTCTGCACCGAGACTAAAAGCGATGATAATCCAGATTTTATACTTCACCAATGGACTACACTAGACCGTAGAGTTCCAGTGTAATGCAACAAATCCTGATCTCTTGTATCACACACACACATACACACACACACACACACACACACACACACACACCACACACACACACACACACAGCTGAGACAGGAAACCAGAGACCGAGCCATAGCATGACTATAAATCGCACAGTGCTGACTCTGGCATGCCACCAGATGAACAAGAATGAAATGAAAGAAATTCCTTTTTGCTGTAGAATTGCACACATGGGCGGGACAACAATTTGCAATATTTTGCCTTAAAATTTCTAAAGGTCAAAAGTGTGAAAATGTGTCATATAGGGTTCCACATAGGCCTATATACAATAATTTATTTCTCCCTAAATTCGGTCTCCTTGTCAGCAGGGCTGTAAGAAGCGCATAGAGGACTGCGATGTGCAAATTGTTCAAAACACATTTTGTCGCCAAGACCCATAATTTAGCATCAACACGTAGGCCTATACTATATACTAATTTGATATACTATATATACAATATAGGCTACTATATACAATATACTAATTTTAATGATAATACATTTTATTTCATTTACACACCAGTATTAGTTAGCTTTGATTGAGCCTAGTAAGATAGCTGGTTTTACAATGACATTTTGGTCAGTCGGTGCGTATATAGGCCGCTTACTGAAAAAAAGAAAAACAACCATAATGTCGTTCTTTCATTGGTGCAAAAAGCTTCCGTTGGACGCATTGTGCCTCCAGGCACCTAATTTTAATACATTTTAAAGTAATAAATACGAGTCAATAACGTTAAACTGAAATATTTCACTTTTCATTCTGAGCAAAGTAAATACTCCGTCATCATACTTTTGCCATATGTTGGACAACATACATAATATGGACTTATTTTCTAGGTTATATGCTCAAACGAATTTACATTATGATGGAGCTGAAACTAGTCCAACTGCTCTTTTGCACATTGCGATAAAACATTTTATGCCTGAGTGAGATGGAAACAAAAAAAGGTGGGGGCCCTCTTGTTTTCCTCCAGAGGGGCTTCTGCCATTATGCGCAGAGATGGGGAGAACTGCTGCAGTCGAAATTCCTTTTTTTGTGAGAGGACAATTTACAACTTGGTTATAGACCTTTTTATGTGCCTCCATCGCTTGTCATTGGATGCCACTGGTCATGTGTGAGAGGCAAACGTCTTCATGGCTCTTTTCCTGATTTCCCAAGCGATTTTTTTTCCCACTGCATTTTGCGTCCATGGCGTTCAAACCGATACGCCACGGTCGGCTTTCTTAAAAATCTCATTCGTTTCATAAACGTCTGATCAGCACATATTTGCAGCACTGCGCTGCTCGCTCTCCTGGATGACATGAGGAGCGTTTCAACTTTCTACATAATCTGACCTCTTCATACACATAGCAGCACTGGCTCGTCACTGCTTTATTAAAATGCATTGTAGAGGTAAACCTCCAAGAATAAACATGGATTACCTTCCAGCTATAGGTAAGCTTTCTGTGTGATAATGGACTTTATTAACGTTGGTGTGTTTGCATGGAATTTGACAGTTTCCTGTTTCATTAGCCATGTTAATTAGCAGCAGGGCAATGACTCTCAGCTTATTTGGTGGTTTCACATGTTGCTGGATGTATTGAAATACATAGTTTTCATACTTGACACGCAGAAAATGTGGGTAATGATGTTAGTGTTGATTAAGATTTGACTGCTATCATACTGCCCGATCAAAGAGTGACATTTCTTTCGTTTCTTGAATAATTAGTCATTGTGGCTCATGCCTCCTATTTCAGGATTATTCTACAGAAATCTGTGATGATGGTGTCATAAGTATTTTTGCAGCAATCATTTCCCCCATGGTTTGGAAAATATATATATATATATATATATATATATATATATATATATATATATATATATTGCACCAAACATTCTCCATTTCGTTTTAAGTTTGAAGCAGCTTATTGCACATTGACAAACCTTTTTATATTCTTCACTTCATATTGCCGTAGAGCTACCGTAGAGGCTGCAGTGATCTGATGAACTCTTTATTTCCACATGTTGTTCACTTACTAAAATGCGACACATATAAAATCCTGGCAAAAGACGTTGAGTTTTCATAGCCGTCTTCAGCTGCCTGGAGATGGGGCCAACTGAACAAAGACAGTATTTCACTGTTGCCTGACAGGCAGCTGCGAAAGTATTTACAGCCTTACTGCAATGCGGCAAAATGGACCCTGGGAGACAGGCAGGAGAAGTAGTAGCTTCAGTAGAAGCCTGAGACATTAGACAGGGTTCACTCTGTGATTTTCTAACTGGACAGTGTGCATAGCTTAGAACATGTCTTGTTTGTTCTTTGTAATTATGGGACACTGTGTGACCGCAGGCCCTGCACACATTTGAACAGATAGCAGTTTCAATGAGTGGATATGGTTGCTCCTTTTCCCCTCTCATTTAAATCCCCGCAGACAGGAAGCCTGGTCCAATATTAGACTATTATTTTGGATTAGCATGTGACAGTGAGAGTTTTTGCAAACAAATGTTTCTTCACATGCTGTTCATAATTCGTTTTTTTTTTTTTTCGTTTTCCACATAGAAAAATAATAATTAATCGATTGATTGCCTTTCGGTATTATGATCACCATCATCACTAGCAACACCAGTTTATTAATCTGCGTAGATGTTATTAATACAGTCGTTAATAACAAGATCTGCACTGCAAAACTACACTACATTCACATGGCAATTGTTTCAAATTCAGTCAACAAATCTATAAAAATCAAGGAAGACAATTTGCAATATATAGGTTGATTGTTCTTGTTCTGCAGTTTCATTTGGTTCATGAACTCAATTAAACCAAAGTCTGGAATCAACATTCATCAACGCGCTTGTTCTAAGAGACTTACACTTAAACGAATATTGGACTACACTAATTTGCATTTGCAATTTCTTCCTCCTTACACATCGTTATCAATAGTTTCATCAAACATATGATTAGGTGAAATTACTTGTTAGTAGAGATGGACATTTTTTGCAGTGGAAAGTAGGAGGAGGAGGGGGGGGGGGGGGGGGGGCGTTAAAATGCCAGCAGAAGGCGCTGTTGCCCAACAGTCACCTCTCTGCTTCCATTCAGCAGTCTCACTAGCAGCTTCCCGAGCACAGTGATTGGCTGAGACAGGTGGTCATGTGTCCTGGTTCCTTTTTGAAAGTGTTTTTGGAGATTTGAGATACAATCACCGTGCTTTGCCAGGAAAAGATCTGTTGGGTATCTAATGAGATCAGCTGCTCTGATGCGCTCTGATGGTGCTGTGTGGAATGTTTGTGTTAAAGAGCTCTACAAACCCATGAAGTTTATTACAGCAAAAAAAAAGACCAACAGTTGTTTATTCCCATGGCTTTATTAGAGAGCACAGTGGATGCTTTGTAACCAGAGACCACTTCAGTTAAAGATGTCGTAGCTCCATTGACAACTCAACACTTTCACACATCATCATGACTTAAAAAGAAAGGATGTTCAAGAAAGCTGATGAAGCTGAAAAAAATGACTGCAATTCAACCACAGAAAACATACCAGCTAACAGCAGGACATATTTAAGTGCAGATTCTTTTAAAACACTGAGGCCATGTAGAGGTTTACCCTCAAATTATCTCCAGGGAAATAACTTTTTATGAGGACATGCATGTAAAAAGTGACAAGCCTCTGATTTGATGGCCTTCCATTTATCATACCTGCCTCACAGTGGCAGCCAGCCAAACCTTAACCTCAACCTCAACATCATGAGTCCCTCTGCAGGGACAAGAGAGGAGGAGCAAGACTGCTCGGCACTCTGGGATTGGCCTGAAACAATGAATACCATCAGTCTCATTGTGTCATGTTCACTGGGGAGATATTTGAGCACAAATCAGTGATGCATGTTTTTGTTAACGCTTTAGAGGCCAAGAGGCTTCAGTAAGATAATAAAATCAGGGCTGTCCAGTAAGGAGGAAAAAATAGGAATTCTTGAATTAAACTGACCTTGGTGGAGAACATCACAATAATGTTATTACGAATGGTCAGAGACCCTGTTAAGACTTTCTTGTTTGTTCAAGAATTTCATTAATAACTTCTATACCTGCTACTACAATGCCAATAAAAAATACAAAATCTTTTCTATTTCGTCCCAGTGCACCGCTGTTCCCATTTCTATCATGGCAGTTACAACCTCCCAGCTTCCTCCTTTCCACGACTTGTGCTCAGTGCACATCAGTGTAATCGCCGTTATTGAGTAAGTGCAACTTTGAGGGTTATTTATGGGCTTGCGCGGTGTTGTGAGTGGCTGTGAGGAAACACGTGATGCCATTAAAGTTTGTTTTATGGCCCGGGACTTGACAAGCCAAAATATAATTCTCATTGTGTATTAGTAAGACCATCCAGATGGGTTGGAATAGAGCTTGTATTGGCAGGGAGCTTGTACCAGGCTGACTTTTCCATAAGCATGGATGTTGTTTGACCCGCGGTGTGCCATGCGTTGCGGTCTCTGTGGTAAGCTGTGTTTTATCATTATGCTCGTGGAATGGGCGTGTGATGTCACACGCATAGTGCTCAGGCTGTACTGTTTCCTGCCTCTAAAAGCGGCAACGGTGCGCGTTCAGGACAGACATAGTCAGACTGGATAATGCTGGGAGGAAATCGCCTTTAATCCGATTACTGCGCTTGGTTTGGGTTTAAACCTCTTAAGACTCAATCGATGCTTTTTCGGATGGTGCTATTGACGTTGTTGGCCTGATTCACTGCAACATGATGTAGTTACTTGATTGCATTGAGCTTCTTATTTGCTTATTTGGAGGCGGAGAAATCAACCTGTTGTCACCAGAGTTTTTGAAGAACCAATTAGGTGAACTATATTGAAGGCCCAATCAAAACGATACAAGTTTATGTGCCGTCATAATGTTACAATTATAGGCTATCATTTTTCAGAATTCACAATTCGCTTATAGCAGTGTTAACCACATTAAAATAAATAGACATCTAAAAACAGCATGGATCTTACAACAATAAAATCGGTGTTTTCTGTTTTTGTCTGTTGCTGCGGCTTATTCATTTGGCCTAATGTGTTTCTTTTGCAGGCCTTTACATTATTAGTCTTCTCAGTCCTTGTTAGGCAGTCTAGTTCAGTGCTGTTTTAGTAATATCTTATGCCAAGTTCAAAGGGAATTTAGCTTTATTTTCTAATATCCGTCAAAAAAACGTTCCCTGCTTCGCCCGAAAATGTGATAGGCCTCGTGTTTTCTATTTCTCTAAAACGCTCAATTTTGAGTATTGGGATAGAGAAAGCTTGTAATTGTGATGAAAAAAAAGAATCGAGTTGAACTAGTTAGGCCTTCGATTAACACAAGCTGCCAGGAAACGCTGACTTTATCAGTCTTTTTGTTGGGATTCTCGTCTTTGACCCGTCTGAAGGGCTGGCAGTGAAGGTGAAAGACAGGTCAGGCTGTCTAACTAATATTGAAATGTGAAGTGCAAGAACGATTTTTTACAGATCCTATCATTTATCTTTTAACTAGGGTTTAAAAGGAATACATTGGTTTTTTTTGTTGAAATATGAATGCAAATTTGAAGAGTTGAGATACAAACAAATATCCAGGCCTACGTAATGATAGTCGTAATGCTATAATTCTCAATTTGACTTCCAGCAGCTTACTGTTTGATTCTCACATTTGAAAAGTGTGTTTTAACTCTGATAATAAATAAAACAAACTGAAAATGTTGCCCAAACGTTAAACCAAACGACTTGATGCACTGTCCAGTAAGTCAGTAAAATGTTCCTGCAAGTCTTTTTTCTTATTAAAGAAGAAAACATGGGCTGAATAACTGGTTCAATTTTTATACAAGCTTTTTTTTTTTTTACTGTAACTTGAACCCTGAGTTACATTTGACCAATAATGCTTATATAATGGACGAAATAAATATAAATAATTTATTTTCCCAAATCTGACAAAGCGTCATGTAGGCCTACAGGTGGCATACGAATTTAGGACTGTTAATAAACTCTTAGGTAGATATCATATATTTGGATGAAGTTATATTGTTGTATTGCTTTTTGTGTGCTTGGAAAAAAAGATTTAGATGATTCTGGTCATTTTGTAAAATCTGATCCATTATTAGCTTTCATTCATTGCAGGGAAGTGTCAGGCGGACGGGCAGTAGCCACCATGGCGGTTTGGTTAATGGCTGACGGGGAATTGGTAAACTTTTGCACCCTTAGAGCTGTCACCACGATCGAAAATAATTGAACTTTTGGATATGTTTTTAAATGAATTAGTTTGACCTTCGTGGCCTCGAGCCTCAACTTTTGGTGCAGTTGTGATGCGCTCTCCTATATTAGCCAGAAAGTATAGGCTGTCTAACGGTTAGTGAGGTTTTAGCATGCGTGCCCTATGTAACCAATGGTTAATCTTTGATTACAAAAGTGAAACGTTATTTACCTTATTTAAATATATAATTTTTATTCTTAATTATGAACTTGGACTATGATTGAGGGAAGAGGACCCACTGCACAATACGCCTGGGTTGACCTAAGATACTGCCTGATATTTTTGTTCAGTATTATTTTGACAGGAATGTCAAGTAACCTGTAGGCCTACAGTTTTCTTTCTTTTTCTTTTCTTTTTTTGAAGCAGCCACTGACCTGAAGTCAATAAGATGTTTGTACCAGAAAAATACATTGCAAGGAAATCATCAAAACGAAAGAAAAGGCATGCTTCAATGAGAGAAAGTTGAGAATAACCAATATTATTATAGCCTATAGGATAGTTCACAGTGTGCTTTACCCCATCGGGTTGTGATGCATGCATGCCTCTTATTTTCGTATATAATATTGTTTCTGTGAGCCATTTATTACATTTTGTTTGGCTGAAGTGCTCTACAAATAAAGTGCTGTGGTTTTGGTTGCTAAGTGGGCAGTGTCGCTTGCCGTCGTCTATATATACCCTGTAGAACCGAATTTGTGTGCTAAAACCACAATCACAGATTCGATTCTAGGGGAGTATATGGTCGATGAAAAAACTTCGAATTGCCATCTTGTTATGAGGCGTTTGGTGCCCGACATGCTGTCAGATGTTACAGTGACGTTGTTGGTTTCTGAATGAGAGTAAATCCAACAACATCACACTTCACAAGAAGGGTCAGGGCATGTTGAAACTATATGGGCTCAATGGAACTCTGACGCAAAATATTTCACATGAAAACCAACATAATTAGGAATTATTTCTATTTAGCTCAGTATGAAATACCAAATGGATTACTAAAAATAAACAGCACCCTCTGTAGCTTCTTCCTCCTGTGGGTTTATACTTTATTGATTCCCAGAGAATGCTGCTGGCCAATGGGCTCCTGAGACCGTTTTTTTTCTCAAAGGGATGGGAGCAGATGAAGTGATGAGATTCGTCTAACTTTTGGATGACCCCTTCTTGACAAAGACAGTGTCCATCAATTGTCCTCAGTCATTATTCCCTGCTTTTATGCCAAGGGGCTTTTTGTATCTTTTGTTGGTTTCTCTGTTGAACACCATGCCTTCAAGTTAGACCGTAGAAACTGATATATTTTCTATCTCCATGGAGTAAAACAATCCCGTTCACAATCAGCGTTTTCAATTTTTCTATATAATTGTAAAGTTAAATATTGAAACAAGGTTTAAGTTATGTGTTCTTTATTTATTTTTTTCCAGCATGCCTTTTTATTATCCAAATGTGCATGCATATGTTTAAGTGCAATTGTTTTTTTTTTTTCGCCACCGGGGTCTGATTTTAATGTAGGTTATCTTAAGTTAGATAACATTGCTTTTAGTTGTATGTTTACCCGTTTATGGACCAGCATCACCTCTATTGGCCAATCTGGTCACATGGTTCGCTAACTTTATTCAGTTGACACCAAGTAGGAGGGCTTTATGGAGGGAGGAAAAAAAGACAACTCGAGAAAAAAAATTAGTGTTTTCTACCTTCAGAAATTAATGGCCATGAGTTCGTATATGGTGAACTCTAAGTATGTGGATCCAAAATTTCCTCCCTGTGAGGAATATTCACAAAACAGCTATATACCTGAGCAGGGCTCGGACTACTACAGTCCATCGCAGGGCACAGACTTTCAGCAACCAGGGATCTACCCACGGTCAAACTACACGGAGCAGCCCTTCAGCTGCAACACTGTGCAGGACTCCACATTGCAGCCACGGGGTCATGTGCACGAGAGATCCAGCCGCTCGAGCCCTTTCAGCGCACAGACTGAGCAGGGCCCCCCGGTCCAAGTGGCCGGACCCCGGACTTGTGGACAGCAGCAAAACACAAAGAGCCAAAATGGGATACAGTCCAAGCAGCCTGCAGTAGTTTACCCCTGGATGAAGAAAGTCCACGTAACTAATGGTAAGATTTCCACTTCTTCTTCTCCTCCTCTCGTGGACCAACTGAGACCTGTACTTTAGAAATCATTCAGTGTAATATTTATGGGAGTCTTTGAAAGGCCTCGCCAATTACACAAGTCATAAATTTTTATAGCTCAGGAAATAGGCCGCTAGGTGAGCGCCTGAAAGCTCTTGAAAACACATATTGACCGGTTGTAATGGTGGTTAAATCTGCTGCAAATCTGCTTAAATCCAGTTAAAAATCACTCATTATTTCCTGCTCTCGCAAGTTTGGGCCCGGGATAGAGGGATCGTTTTTTGTATTTTTTTTTTGCATGCAGGCCCAAATTTGGGGATTTTTCCCCCCCCTTTGTTGTTTTTCTTTAGTAAAAAGGGATTAAAGGCCCCGACCCAAAAACGGCCAGAACAGCTCCCCGGGAGCAGGTTTTGGAGCTAAGGAGTTTCTTTTTAACAGGTATTGACGAGGGGCGGCGAGGATTGAGATGCCCCATTTTTGTTTTCCGAAAGGCAGATCAAAAGGGTTTAAAAAAGAAGGTGAAAAAAAAAAAGATCACAAACTACCTAACAAAAGGGCAGATCTCCCCCACCCCCAGAAATTGCAAAGCACCCCAGAGGAAAACCAGCTGATTAACATATTAAAAGAGGAAAGAAGGGCACACTTTTCGAAAAAACGTACAAAAAAAAGACAGAGGTTGATCGATTTTTGTGGACTGATTTTTTTGCCTCTTTTTTTTTTTATTTAAAAAAAAAAACCCAGCAGGTGGATTAGTGAGCAAAAATCAATCAGGCGAGGGTTTTGAAAGTGTTCTTTTTTAAAATTCCCCCTAAAAGAGACACAAAAACATCAAAAGAGTTTTTTTTGGACGTTACCCCCCGGGGACTTTTAATGAAAAACCTGGCGGTTTCAGGATTTAAGCAGTGTGCGCTTTTAGTTTTTCACGTGGTTTTAAAAATTGAAAAATCTTTTTTGAGATAGGGAAACCCTTGGTTCAAAAACACACACACACCATTGGGGATTTTTAAACCCACTTTAAAGCCAAAAAATTTTGTACCCATATATATATCTTTAAGGAACCCCTTATTTCAATTTGAGCAGCCCCAAAAAACCCAACCCCTTTGTAAGGGGGAAAACCCCCCTGAATTTCTCCGTTCCACTTTCTTTTTAAAATTTTTTAACTTTTTGTACATAAAAGCTTTGAATTTTTAGCCCCAAATTTTAAATTTCCCCCCCAAAAAGACATCCTCGTGCATACTTTGGTGCCCTTATAAATCTCTCCTGACATCTTTGTAAACAGTGTACATTTTCAGAGGCTCTCTCGTGCCATTTGAAAGTCTTATAATGAAAGATCATTTGTTCCTGCATGGTATCAAATTGATAATGGAGGTTTCTCATCGTAAATAATCAGATCCAGAATATGTAGTTTTATTTTGTACTTGATATGATTTTTTTTTACGTCATTATTTATTTGTTTAAAACAAACGTGTACATTTTCGCATAGCACACAATTTTAATTAAAAGTAGGTTATTCGTTAAACTTGAATTAATCCAAAATACGTTTGAACTCTTGTGGATTATCAGCATGGCTTTATGCAAAGTTTTAGTCTTTAGTTCATGTGGGAATCTTGTAGTTTTTCGTTGACACCGAGCTAACCGAGGGGGGCTTTCACGTCACGTTTCAAGACAGATATTTTTTGTTTTGTTTTATACCCGTCATTGTCTTCGGACAAAAAAAGCCCAGAAGCTCTCCCAGTACGAAGAGGTCTTCTCTGTGAAGTCTTCGCGATGAGAGGCTTGAAAAGGTATTTCAATCGAAGGTCGACAAAGCAGCAGTGGCAGGTTCATCCAGGGGACACATTTCAGCCGCAAGGACTGACCCCAGCACCCCTGACCCGCCGGACAGGCAGCCTTTTCTGTCCCAGGCGCTGTCCGCTTTGGTTTGGAGGGCTTTTCCACTCTTACAAAGCCAAAGCATTCAAAGCAAGAGTCAGTGCGTGAATTCCATAGTTTTTACACATGTTTTACCAGTATTTATATCGAGCCCTTAAAAGCAATTTGTGCGTTTGTCTCCCCATGTCAATATGCAATCTTTTTGTTTTTATTTTTGTACATGCTTTTTACCTTGTATTGTGCATTGAGATGCGAGAAGTATATTGAAAAAAAAAATAAAGATTTCTACTGAACATTGCGTTTAAATGATTTCAGAGGGCATAATGTCGCGAGATTTTAATTTTCTCCTCTCTCCAAATATATAGATTTAGTGGAAATAAACTTTCCCGGGCACACTGAGTTATCTTATAATTGATCTCGTGCTCAAAACTTTACTTTCATTTTTATATGGTTATTTACTACAATTGTTGCCAGTTTTTGCGCCATTTACAAAAGGATATCTTTTGGTGGGAAGAGTTTTTCTTCAGTCACATCGTATGAAGCCACATGGACGCATGACATCCACAGATGCACCAAATGTGCGCTGCATGGGTAAATTCATATAGGATCATTGATCTACCATAATTGTTGCATTTAAAACCACGTTATTGAACGAGTTTTTACTCTGGCGTGTCTTCATTTTCTCCGATTAGCTCTTATCGAAAGGAGCGATTGCGCAAAAACGTCCCCATGAGCTCATGATGGAGCTTTTCAAGGTGATTTTCTGCAGTGAAAACTT
Source organism: Etheostoma spectabile (assembly GCF_008692095.1). Classification (NCBI taxonomy): domain Eukaryota; kingdom Metazoa; phylum Chordata; class Actinopteri; order Perciformes; family Percidae; genus Etheostoma; species Etheostoma spectabile. The sequence goes on along the minus strand of NC_045743.1, from coordinate 8,326,657 downwards.
TTTGAGTCCTTTAGAAGACTTTGACCTGACCTTTAATGCAAAATAGGCTAGTTGTTATAGTATACGTTGGTCTGTATTACAGAACAGAAACACAAATGAAACGTAGGCCTACTGGCCTCGTAGATTCAAACTGACGAATAAAAACTCTTTCAGAGGCGGTGGTCTTCCTTCAAAGAATAAGTCACATTTATTAAGACATACACAAATAATAAACTAGGTTTACATATGTGATGGTAAACCCCGATGTACTTCACGAGCTATGCCTTTATTGAATATGACCCACTGCTACATTGACCTCCGACCCTCCACAGGCAGAATCAGTCCTGATGCAACCAAAAGTGGCCATAAACGGGCATGTGGAAAGACAATCTTCAGTCACTCAGCCGTGTTTTCATCCCCAGTGACCACTGTGTGATCCCCGCTGTGCGCACGCGGGCCGACAGGACATGGCTCTTAGCCTATATGGTTGTGTACGTGTGAAATACCCGTGTGTGTCATATAGATTCAGAGAGAAGCTGAGACAAAGTGATGGTACCAATCCACCATCCTGCCATAAATGATCTGCACATAGATGCTGAAGAGAGGATGAGCGAGAGAGGGGGAGATGAGAAAAGTGGGGGAGGGGTGTGTTACCAGCACATTGGACAACTAGTTGTTTTTTTTAAGATAAGTAGTGATTGCTATTTTCTCTATATTTAAAACATTTAATATTAACCTTGACTTGTCTAAGATTCCAGTATTAAAACATGAATTAAACATAAAATTAAACATGGGCTATCACACAGCCCCCCCCCCCCCCCCCTCACTTCAATTATCAGGTCAGAGCAGCCTACTACAACGTACAGTGTGTAGCCACACTGACCTACATGTCTGAACAGCAATAAATGGGAGCCAAAGGCACTGCCATTTTCAATGACACTGCACCCAGTGCAGGAATACAACGTCGTTGCTCTCCATCCGGCCATATTTGATTTCCAGCTGTTTTTTCGCAGAAGCCTTTCCGAGCCAGACAACCCCCCTAAGATATATTAAAGTGCGCTGTCTGCATTCAGAGATATAATCCAGAGACTATACCACTCCGCTCTCTATTCTCGACCACGTGATTGTCTAAATAATTAATGCAGCACGTCCCCCTAGAAACACGGCGTCGTCATTAATCGCAAGGACTCTATCAGACTTGAAAACTGAAGAGATCCCCCAAGAAAATAATATCCGATACACGGCACAACCGTAGCGCCGCACTTTAGCAACACATCCGAACCGATGGATGCTTGGGTAGGTAAATATTTCAGCATTTTTCATGTTGCCAGAGTTGGTAAATGACATATCAAATGTCGTGATATTTGATGAATTGCTGCCTTTGATGTGTGCGCTCTGAGCAGGGCTGTGTGCTGTGTAAGTCGCTGCATGCATGTCTTTTTTTTTTTTTAAATCAAATATGTTAGAAATGGTAGAATGTTTGGGCTTGCTGTTTACGCATATGTCTTGAAAGGGATTGATAGGATGAATGGTAAAAACTTAAGGGCAGTGACATGTATTTATGGGTGCTCGCTCTGAATAAATGCTCTTTCGGACACAGCTCCGTGTGGTCCCTCCACAGGGCCCACTGTCCTTTATTCAGAATCTATTTCAGATTTTTATCAGTTTACTGCAAAAAAAGCTATTAAAACTATTTTACTTTTAAGATTTTAGATTTATAAATTGCTTGTAGAAATTATCTTAACTGATAGTCTTAGCTTTCAGCATAAGATAAATAACAGGCTATTTATCTTTCTTTTTTGCTTGAGGTGGATTCTACAGTTTTTTTATTGTTAGTGGGAGATGATTTGATTTTGATTTCCAAGAAGTCGTGGAAGTTTGGGCAGGCTGACAGTTCTGCCTCCTTGTAAATCATTCTCAGTAACTCCTGAAAGGGTTTGACGCTGTTGGGGGGGGCGAAACCTGTAAATCTTTCACTTTTATTACCCTGTGAACATATGCTGCGACGCTACCAGTCCTGCATCCCTTCTTCTTATTCCTCTCAGCAAGACAAGCCACCGCCGAACTAGCCGACGCTCTCTGCGGCTCCAAAACCTCCTCTTCCAATCCATTCTAGTCTTTTCTAAAATATGCATTATTGGTTATAAAACCCTGCCGTTGTTTTTTTTTTTTTTTCCATTGCTGTGATTGCTATTGAAAACAATGCGGAGAAGACATGGCTCTTTCACTCTTTGTGTTTTGAGCAGTGTGTGAAGACAGACACAACAAACAAAAGATGATAATGTGGTTTAATTTGAATACAATCCCGTCCCAGCTGGAAGAAAAAACCCACATGTCGTTTATTTTATAAATCATTTAAAAAAAGAAAATGCACATCCCACATCATCGCAGTCATTTGGGCAAGTGAACAGGACATCGAAAGGGAATATAATAGTATTGTTTTACAATAGTGTGTAAATACTGAACTCTGGTGCGTTTAAGGCCCACTTTGAACGTTTTATTGTGAAATTTCCTCGTAAGAGCAGTGAGGAGAAAATCTACCAAAACCTGGAAAATCTGAAAATGTAACATTTAAAATGCAAAGAATTGTTTTAACCTACGCAAACATACTGCACTGCATAGGCCAACTACTGCTCTGATAGAGAACGTGCAAGTCTTTATTATTAATACCTTAACAATATCATAATCAAATGTTTGTGTTTAAGTAATGAAGTGCAGGCGAGTTGTAATTCAGGAGGAGATGAAAAGAAATAGGCAGTGGGACATTTTCACACAGTGCAGATGAGGAAATAAACGCCACCCTTTATCAAAATGGATTGGTGAGGTAAGGCTCAGTTGTAGAAGAGAACAATCACGTGAACAAATATGCTTGTTTCTTAAGGCAGCGCCTTTATTTGCCATCACAAAGCTTCCGAAACACCCCAAAATCCTAATCTTAGCTCCAAAATGTGTACAGGCCGTTTCGTTTCTGAATTTCTGTATATTTCAATGGGTGATTGATTGCCAGGGTATTTTTTTTTTCTGGAATAAGGATACCTTGTTCGCTTTTTATTGGTAGTTGAATGCGAGTCCTTCCATTCTTTCGGGAATACTGTCTCCATTGGTATATGGAAATGTCTGAAAAACAGCAAGATCAGGTTTAGGACAGCATTGTGTACAGACAAAGGGTGAAGGATTTATTCTACAGACTGCGTGGAAAGGAACTGAGACTGAGAGGGAAGCTGGTTTATGATGAATTGATTCGCAGGTAAGCAATCGCATGGCATAAAGCAACCTTTAACCACGGGTTAATATAATGCAAGGACATATTTATGATTTATTCCACTCAAGGAGGTGATGCTTGTTAATGTCGCTCTCGCCGGGGACCGTGCGGATATCAAGTCCAGCAACCTCCTCAAAAGAAGATGTAAATATGTATATATATATATATATTTTTAGAAAGCCGTTCAAATATTATCGTCAGATTGAGCTCCAGCTGCACAGCTGCTTTTCAGCTGATTTCACATTTCAATGAAAACCGGCTCGGAGGGAAGAAGTAGGAAAGGAACTTTTCTTTTTGACTCTTGGATCGTAAATCACATTAATTTGTTGTCTTATCGTCACAGTGGCGTTTGCCGTGATTTATGTGGTTTCAACTACATGGCTTTGTTAACCTGCAACGTTATATTATACACGAATTCATATTGGATGTTTTGAGGGATGGCCGGGCTGAATAGTGAACAAGGATAAAGGCAAATACTTAATTTTCCTACTATTTGGATACCTATTTTGGCTCACTTGATTTCGGTTAACTAGAACTTATACAAAGTTTGATAATTCTTCTTTGGGGTTGGAAATAAAAAAAAATGAATAGGCCTGAGTCGCAAAGACAATAACAGCTTATTTATTTTATGGCATATTTAAGTTAATTATTCCCAATTTAGCTTACATTCTGTTCACATATTCTTGACTGTTTTACGATGGATTTGGATTTAATTTATGTGCACTGCATCTTTATATCCTGTGCAGCTGCTGAATTTCCACAGAAATGAACAAAAGGCAGCATTACCTAAAGCACATCTTTTTCCTGCAACTGGTGATTTCACATGTTGTGAGCAGTTTGTATTTTCTCCAGGAAAAACAGACCTTGCACAGCCTAGAGACAACAGTAACACACTGTCATCCACTGCAGTTATTATTATTTCTTGCATGTAACAAACATTTGTCAACAATAACAAAACGCCTCTCGAGTGCTGTTAAACTTGAATATGAACATAATTTGAAGGGCTAACCAGGAGTAACGACCAACTGGGATAATAACTCTCCACATTGAGTCCGGCCCATTGTGTGAACCAAACTTACCGTAACAACGCGTAGGCGAAAAACACTGTTGTTTGAAAAGAGGACCATGTCTGCTACTAGCAGCCCTGTGTGCTCAAATAGCACTTCAGGCGCAGATTATCGACCAGCTTTTCAAATATTCCATGTCGAAGGAATCTTTAATCTCCATGATCATATTTTAATTATCCCCAAATACGAGCAGGGAAACATGGGTGGTTTTACAGTTAAAAAAAAAAAAAAAAAATCACTGAAATGTCCTGAGGTAGTTCTACTTTCTTGCCGTCGGTCGAGCATCTTCTTTCAGTCCCCGCTGAAAAGCTGCATTAAAATTGAGTTGAGGGTTGAGTCTACTTGAAGCCAAACTGCTCGTTGTTCATTAAACTTTGCCTAAATGCTTAATGACCCAAAGGTCACATAAAAAGCTTATGACTGCTAAATATTTGGGCTGCTCTTTGTGTAAGAAGTGCACATGTAAGACTTTTCTGTTTCAAGCTGAGACGGGATGGGGGGGGGGGGGGGGCACCCCATAGGCCCATGTGGTCATTGCTGTGGCAGTGTCTTCCAATTTAGCTAAATTAAATGGGTCAAAAAATTAAAAAAATGTATTGTCCAGTAATCGTTTGAATTAAAACGTATTTTAGCTGTGATAAATAAATTACTATAATTTTAGTCATATTTTTTAAAGTGGTAGAGAAGATTGGGCCTGATGATATACATACATTTATTTTATTTATTTTTAAATATATGCATCAAATGTCAAGCCCATGTGATTGAAAATAAATCCTAATGTGAAGAAACTTCTCTTCCAGGTCGAGGTGGGAGCAGTGATGAATGCGTGAGGGATATAAAAGAGATTTACGCAAATTTCGGTGAGTAACAATTCTTTAATTAAGGGACTGGACAGCACAGACCAACTGCTAACAAGGTGAATGGGTGATTTGTTATTAGGCTACATATTAACGCTCACAGTGCTTCACAGGAGGCTTAAAACACGAACACAGACATGAGGGATGACTTTAACTCTGCTTGTACGGGTAATTATTTTCGCAGAGTCCCGTTCCGATATAATTCTACGTTTGCAAAGCTGCATGAATTAAGCCAACAACAGCGCACGTAATAGGCCTACTATTTTTCCACACGAATATAAATATATTTAAAAAAAAAAGAACCATCAGGGTAACTATGTTTACATTCCTCTCAAACATTAATAAAAAAACATGCAAATTCTAAAATGTAAAATCAGAAATAAATTCACCATGTCATCCCACGATTACCACATTTTTACCGATTCGTAATCGTCAATATTCCCTCTCTTTTAACCAGCAAAAATATCTCCAGTCATTCAGCTCGGTGTGTGGCTGCAGACTCGCGCCAGACAGAATGGAGGCATCGTTTATAAACTGAGCCTCTGTATGGGAGAAGTCGCGTATGAAGGAGTATGAAATTCTTTCCCTTGCCTTCCTCCTACGCTTAGTTTTACACTTCTGAGGGATGCGAGTCTTGAGGACTGTTTTCCTTTTCATTCCTCTCTGAGGCCGTTTACAACCATAACATTTGCGGTCATAAATTCTGCCGCGGTCCACACTGACAGGTGCAATTGTTATGCACGGCGCGGGCTTCACCTCCTCGAGCCACCAGCATACAGTAGGCTACACGGCCCTTTGATATTTGTGTTTCAACTTATAGTTCAAATGCCGGCGTTCGTTTCTTTGTCATATTCTGAAAACAAATGTAGCTGCCATCAAACGTCTCCTGAACATTTTATAATTTCTTCAGAATATTTTTGTTTTGTTTAAGATTAAAGGTAGAATACATTTTGCTTGACTGGGCTAGACGCAGAAAACCAACCAATCAGCCAAAATATATAGACTAAGGCATGTGTGTAAAGGGCAATGAAATATGTAACTCCCACCCCCACCCAACAAAACTCTCTCCCTCCCTCTCTCTCTCTCCCTCTTTCTCTCACTCACACACACACACACACACACACACACCACACACACACCACACACACACACACACACACACACACACACACACACACACACACACATGTTTACCTACATTTGTGTGTGATATTAACATTAATAACAAACAGTGGAGGAGATTAGTATTTAGCTTCCTTGTGTGTGTAAATATTTGTTCCAAACGCATGTGCGAGGCCTTGGTGGGCTATATTTCTGCTGCAGGGAACAATGCATGACGGGCTTTGTCAGGGCTCGTGATTAGTGAAAAGGGTATTGTGTCTGTGTGTCAAATGCTGATTCAGCTTATTTCTGAGGGACTCTTTAAGGCTCCCAGAGAGTCTTTTCTAGCGCAAGTTAAACTTTAACTGTTTTGTGCAAGAAAGGAGTCAGACTAGCTCAAACCTGGGGCTGGGAGATCTATCACTGTTGGACACTGTAGAGACAATTGGTAGTTTCTAATTTAATGGCTGCTGTAGCCCATAGCAACATGAGCAGAGATTATCCGAATTTGTTCATTTAAATCCTGAATCTCGACCAGTCTAAGGTTGAGGAGGTTGCAGCTAATGAGTATAGGCCTTATTCATATGTGCCCTCATGACTCTGGTATACTTCTCTGTATAGGTCACAGACTGGAGCAACGGTGGGAAGCACCAATCACGTGAATAAACAACATCCATGCCATTGGATCGAGTTGTTCTGTCTCATTGGCTTTGAATCCACAAAATGCAGAAAGCAACATACTACGATAACTCTGGACTTTTTGGAGGGTACACCTTCCCAAAACCAGACTCGTACAACTATGGCCCCGCTCATCAGTCCTACCCTGCTTCTAACATTGAGAATGACTACCAGAGCTCAGTGTGTCCCATCCAGACCTCTGCTGTCCGGCCACCAACCCTCAAAGACAGCGACCTGAACGGAGACTGCATGCGGCAAAGCAGCAGTCAAAGCAACAGCAGCAGCCAAGCCACGAGTATTGGGGAGCAGCAGGCAGCACCTCCACTGTCCGCATCCTCTCCCAGCTCCAACAGCTCTGCGCACCAGAAGAAGAAATCCCCTTCCAGCAGCGCTTCCAGTACTGCCACACCAACCCTCACAAAGCAGATATTCCCCTGGATGAAGGAGACCCGGCAGAACTCAAAGCAGAAGAGCAACAACTGCACCAGTGCAGGTAGAGACCATGATGGTGCGTGCATAAGTCTTTTTCTGGGGGGTGGGAGGACTGGGCCTTGTTGTGGGGGTGGGAGGGGGGGACGGGGGGCACTGGGCCTTGTTGTGCTTACAGTTTATGATTGCATTGGTAATACAAAAAGGCTAAGATGAAGCTGTGGTTCCTTTACAGGTGGCGAGGTGAGTGATGAGAAGAGCCCACCGGGACCAGCCTCCAAACGGGTCAGAACTGCTTATACCAGCGCACAACTTGTGGAGCTGGAGAAGGAGTTTCACTTTAACCGCTATCTGTGTCGCCCTCGGAGAGTGGAGATGGCAAATCTGTTGAATCTCACCGAGCGTCAAATAAAGATCTGGTTTCAAAACAGGAGGATGAAATACAAAAAGGACCAGAAGTCTAAAGGGCTCGCACACTCTCCCCTGGGACACTCCCCGGATAGAAGCCCGCCGCTGAGTGGCCCAAATCACATTGGATACTCTGGCCAGCTCCAAAACGTGAACAGCCTCAGCTATGACGCACCCTCGCCCCCGTCTTTCGCCAAACCCCAGCCAAACATGTACGGTTTGGCCGCTTACACGGCACCCTTGGGTGGCTGCATCCCACAACAGAAGAGGTACCCGGGCTCTGAGTACGAGCACCACGGCATGCAGAGCGCCGGCAGCTTTGCCAACGACAATTTGCAAGGCAGCCCCGTTTACGTGGGTGGGAATTTTGTTGATTCCATGCCAGCCTCGGGCCCCATGTTCAACCTCGGCCATCTTCCCCACCCCTCATCCACCAGTGTGGACTACAGCTGTGCCGCTCAGATCCCAGGAAACCACCACCATGGACCCTGTGATCCCCATCCCACATACACAGATCTCACCTCTCACCAAGCGTCTCAGGGAAGGATTCAGGAAGCGCCTAAACTCACGCATTTGTAATATGTGGTTTTTGTGTGTGCGTGTGCGTGCGTGTGTGTATGTAGGCTATGTATGTGTGCCAAAATTATGTTGCGCTCTTTTTATTACCTCACTAGTCTAATAACTACACTCCAAGCGAGTCGTGTGTATTATTACAGTATTATTGATATTACTATTAATGCTATTGTGTAATTATTTTCTAAATAATACAGCTTTGCCCATTTCTCTTGAATATTTGGAGATGCGCAGAGGCAGACAATTGTTCCTCTTTTTTGTTTTTGTTTTCTCAAGTGCAATGCGCAATTTTTGACTGAATATTTCATGCCGTTACTTGAAGGTAAGTCTTGTAGATCACGAGTAGAAGCTCTTTAGAGAGAAGGACTATTAGGGAAATTTTCGTCTGTTTTGTAGGATCTCATTCTCCTCACGGGCATCCTATTTATTTATTTTGTATTATTTTGCTTAATCTTTCGTACTAGCATATAGCATATTTATTATTTAAGTACTTTTGTATTGCACATTATTTATCGTTTATATGCGAGTATTTATAAGTGTGGAGTTTTTTGTAAGATTGGACAGATCAGTGCACTTGGAAGTGTGGGCAAAACAGGGTTTGAAAAATGCGATGACTCGCAGTGTATTGTTAAAAAAGAGCATTTCTAATTGTAAATCTGGGATAAATGGGGCATTTGATAGTGTATAAACACCACTATGTGTCCATGATTAATCTTGTCTCAAACCTAAAGCAAAACGTAGACTATCGAAGTATGAAATATTATACACCAGCATGTCATTTCGTGTAGTCCATTAATATTTTTTAGTTGTCTTCCATTGTTATTCATTTAGTTGGATATCCATAAATTTATGAAACCTTAATGATATTGAAATGTTATATTTTATTGTGTTTAACATTTTGTAAATAAAGTGCTCAAACTTGTATTTTTTATTGCATTTTGTTGATTTTGTAAAACACCCTGCAGCAGTGGTCACCCACTGTTTCTGATTATTTTGATTCCTCCCAGTGACACTGTCAGGTAACAGTAGAGGCTTATTGACTCCACAGCTCTACTGCACAGTCCAAACAGGGAGAGCCAATCAATAATTAGACACCAGGATATCTAAAACTCATCAGACGGCTCTATGCTTCCAATGCAAACTGCATTTCAGCAGGATAAAAGGCTCTGGAGATTATTGATGTTTCATTGGTTTGAGGGAAGTGAGTCTGTGGGCTTATTGCATCTTCCATATGTCACTTATCATTTTTTAGGCTTGGCCACATGATTACCTTCCTTTCTGATGGGACAAGCTGTCTAATTGATTATTACAAACATTTAAAATAATAATTCATAAACTGGATGAAGTGTAAATATAGAAATATGGCCATAGACTGATGGGTACGGCAGAAGAGATTGGTGACAACACAAGTAAAAGAAGAAAAAAACCTGCTTTGACATTGGAAATGATGCAACGATGGATGTGCGTGTATTTTTGCGCTCGCGCGCGCGCTTGTGTGTGTGTGTGTGTGTGTTTGAGAGAGAGAGAGAGAGAGAGAGAGAGAAAGAGAGAGAGAGAGAGAGAGAGAGAGAGAGAGAGGGAGAGAGAGAGAGAGAGAGAGAGCAGTTCATCCTTTATTGCTCCTGGAGAGCCATTTCAAAGCTCATTAATCAAAAACTCGTCGCTTTCAGACTCCTTGCTGATCCCTCCTCCTCCTGAACAAAGCATTTGCATTCCAAATCCAAGTAACACATTTCAAACCGAGCAGCCTCAATCTTTAATGTTGGGGGAGAGTTTAAAAAAACAACAACCCTACTTTGGTCACATAGTCTGAGATGGTACATCTTTGGATTTAAGAGCGCATTAAGGCAAATGCAATCATCATCATGACTTTAAATGCGTACAGGTCCCACAGTACCAGTGTCCCGAAAAGTTTCAGCCAGTTAACTGAATCTGACTTGCAACCTACATTATTTAATAACATAGATTTTATATTGATTTCATCTTATTTCATAATTAATGTATTGCTGAATTGTGGCTATAGGCTACAAATCAGCTCAGTATTCAGTGGATGGCGGCCATTTTAACCCTGGGTGAGCTCTTCCTTCTTCCTTCTCCCCCACTGCAGCTTTCTGCACCGCACTGGTCCTTTATTGAGACCCTATGCTCTTCATTAAGTAACATTTGGAAAACTGAACGACCCACCGCCAAAACCAACTGAATATTGGACTATTACAATAATTGTTTGTAATCCAAAAACATTTTCTGTTATCTACAGTATTTTGAATGAAAAATTAACTGAAATGTATTGGAAACTGTACTAAAACATATTTTCTGGAAGGCTATTCCTCGATCTGTTTACATTTTTAAATATGAAAATATAATATACATTTTCAATTATAAAGTCTTCAACTTAATGGTAAAAATACAGGTTACTATGGAGAATCAAACTAAGAAATATATAAATCCAATCACTGCTGTGGCACCAAATGGACCAAATTGAGATTCAGACGTTATCCTTGCCCCTTAGGCCTTTATCTGTGATTGGTCGTGGTGATGAGATCAAATTTAACAATGTGACATGCGAAAAGGAAGTTTCACGCAATTTGGAAATAGCAGCAACATTGCTTCTTTGATTAAAGTTGCCCTGCAAGAAAAGACTACTTTGTGAAGTGGAGTCTGGTTAGAAAACTATAGACTATAGTCTTTTGTTGCTATAAATGAGTCAGGATCGTGTTGCATGTAAACTGGCAATATGCAGTTGTTTTAGGTCATGCTTACATTTTGATTTGCAATTTAATAATTGAATCATAGCCATAAAACGGTGAAGCAATAAAAGCTGTGTTCGAGCAGGGAGCTCATTTTGTGTTCCTGATTGGATAATAACAGAGCAGACCACGCCTGCTCAGTGGAGGGTAATATTTACATATGGGGAAGTAGCCCTACGGTAGGCTAACTATTAATGCGAACAAGAGGTGTTAGCAGCCAAAGCTCATTTAGATACAGGCTATCTTAACTGGAGACAGCCGGTGGTTTAAGTAAACCATAGGTAGGCTATTTTTTACATGCTTGTAGAACAAAAGAGGTGCAGTCACAGCTGTTTTTATAATTAATGAATTGGGTGCAGAAAGAAATATTCCATCCCACTGCACCAACACTTGTTCTTTAATCAGACCTAGAAGAAAGTTGGTGGTGCACAGAACATATCGCGATGATACCTCTGTGCAAGTGAGCAGCATTCACCTCCATCCCATAAGAGGGCTTTTATTTATTTTTTTACACGCGCAGCCTGGCTCGAGAGACAAGAAGGAGCAGGAGTTGTGAAAACGCCGCAGAAAAAAATGAAGGTGATTAAGAAAATGCTTCGTTCTGTGACTTTTATTAAACGCGTCCTTTCGTACGAAGTTAATGTGGATTATCACCGGATCAAGACTGAATTTCACAACGAAGCAGTTGACGGAAGTGAACAGAGAAAGGATTTTCATCTCAACATAATCTGCCACAAACTGTCAGGACTGGTCCGTAGTTTGTGTTAGACCTAAAGAAATGCGTGGATAGAGGACGTGAAAGAAAAGGGGCCCTGAAGGTCTGCTTTGATTTTATCACAGCATCCCTAAACTCATAATTATTTTCTGTAACAGAGCAGTAGTTTATAGTACCTGTCGGGGACTTCTGCTGCTGTCTCTTAAACTGAAAAGCTCCAGCTGTGATTATTTTAGGGAAGTTACTGTAAAGTGCAGGAGTTATTATTGTTGTTGACTTTAATGTTGTTTAATACACAACAAACAGCTTTAAATGCCTTTTTGCAGTATACAGTTAATGTGCTTAAATATACATTTTATGATGCTGGGAAAGTTAATAGATTATTGCTGTGGACTTGTGTTCGTTTGTTTATTTATTGGCATACTTGTCTCTTCTAGTCCGAACAACACTAATTAAATATAGGCCTAAACTCAATAACTACTTTTGTGTTTAATGTAATTGCTACACGTTTCTAATGATAACAGTATTCCTGCTAGTATTATACCATTATGTGATGTAAAAGTTGCAACAAATGAAATTGCCAGTGACCTTATTTAATGTGTATTGATAAAACATAATGTATTGATAACTAAATGACCCATTTTTTTCTTCAAATAAAGGACTTACTTTCCCTTGTCATTGTGTGTTTTTTTTCATCTGATGCACGTTTACTTGTGTGAAATATTCATTCATCTTAAAGGAGAGACAATAGAGCCTTTTTGTTTTAATTTGTAAAATTTGACAACTCACAGTTGTCCACACACAGTGCAAATTTTATATAAAGGGTTCTACACCCTAATTTTGGTCTCAATCCAATAAACTGACAGACAGGATTTCATTTCTTTCCTTGTTTGGGTTGATGTTCAGTAATTCTTTGGTATCAGACACGAGGAGGAAGGACAACTGATCTGTATCTCCATCACACACCCTGACCCTCTGTAAATACTGACAGAGGATGTGACTGTTAGAGAACAGCATTGTCAGAAGTCCTTCCTGTCCTCTGCCCTCTGCTGTCATTAAGGATTCACCGCACAGTATGTAGGTGAATGAGCAGAGGAGGCACACATTCTGTTCTGTGCTGTTTGTCAAACCATAAAGCCTACACTGCATTTTCCTTTTGAAAGAAAACAGACTATACATCAACTGCAGGGCAACCTCACATCCATGTGAATACTCATTATTTGTGTATTAGTTGCAGGGGGCTACGTCTGTCCTTCTAAAAGGGCATGTTGAATGGTAAACGTCCACACACAGAGCAAAGTAAAATCATCACTAAATATTTAGTTAAATACTGGACTATATCCACTGAGGAACATCAAGATCTACAGAACATGTCAAGCACCTACAAAGCTTAAAAATGAATCTTTGCCCTGCCAGCTCCCACTCTCCTGTAACTGGCCTCTGCAGCTGACGGAAAGGGATTTCCAGTGAAGTGTAGGTGGTCCTTTGTTTTGCACACTCAGTGTGCCATAACAGCAGGGTTATGGGTTTGTGCACGCAAAATATAAGGAGGAACCACAAAGAAAGATGAGAATTGATTAGAGACTGAAATTCTGAATCTTATTCCTTAACACACTGAGTTTTGAGTTGAGCATGTAGGCTTGCTGATTCATCAAACACTACAGCCGCTCTGCCTAGAATAACTGTAGCTGAGGAACCTCCCTACATTGATCATGCATGTTGTCACAGAAACTGATGTGCTTGGATTTATCGCAGCTCTTATGTGTTAGTGATAGTGATATAATTGTAACTAAAATAAATGACTCACTCCTCTGGGTATGATTTAGAGGGCTTGGCCAAAAGGCTCTTCTCCTCCTTCCTTGTTTGAAAGATAGCTCACTCATGTAAGGAAACCTGAAGTAACTCATACATTACCCAAGTCTTGACTACAATGCTCTGGTAGTCTATATCAAAAAGTATTAGTGCCTCTACCCTTTTCTGATGCTCATATGGATTTCTTCCACGGCATTTTCTGTATGAAATTATGAGTGAATAAATTGCATCTTCATTTATCTTCGAAAAACCCTTCTGTGCTGACTGCGATACTCAGCTCTCAGCGCTTTACATAATTATATTAGTCTTCTGCTACACCACGAAATTGATTGCCCAGGAAAATGAACCTGGCTTTGCTATAAATTACACCTATGGATCATAAGAAATGTGTTATTTTGTTTAAAATAGTACCTAATATAATTAGAGTTCTAATTCATGGCAAGCTACAAGTGTGCCTATTACAGTAACAGGGTTTGGAATTTAACCTGTCTGCTGGATAAAGAATGATCCTATGTGGTTTTCATTTGTAATCCCAGGCACATTATTTCAGTAAAATAGTCTGTGACTTTTAGATATGAGAGATGGATTGTTGAATGAATAAATATATTCATGAGTTTTAGTATTAAAGTTAACAATTCATTCAGGAAGTTTCAACATCAATTCCATCGTCTGTCCGGTGTAACTTTTCCTTCACAGTGGACAGAACCTGGATCCTGCTTCTTTGGAGGTCTTATTTCTCCCGAGGAGGTAAGGTAGACCTCTATCAGTCTGACACACAGGATGGTTAACTGTGTGAAAATGCAATGTACAGAAGTTATATCTGAAATATTAAGATTGGTTTGTAGTAAGTGGCATGGAAATCAATAGACATGCACATTTAAAGGATGAGGCTGGGGATATTTTCTATTTCTCTTATTAACAAAGCCCATAAAAAGACCAAAACCAAGTACGTCTCAAACGTTTCCAACTTTCACTGTCTGTGTCATGAAGCCCCATTTGTTCCTACTGAAGACATAAATCTGTAAATACCCATGACAAATATATTGTTTCTTTTTCATAAACGGCTATCATCTCCTAAAACAGCTGGGCACTGTATGTTTTAGCAGATGTGATTCAAACAGGAGTAAACAGCACATTTGTAGGGGACTATTTGGAGAGACGGATTAATACACGTTTGCTTGAGTAAGTATTAGCAGTAGCACCTATGTGCAATTGACTCAAAAACAATGCCTATGGTCACCAGAGCAACAGCGTGCCTCGCTGATGTGTTTTTAATAGTTTTGGACCACAGCAGAGGAATGAGATACATCAAGCACCAAGGGACAACTCATTGGTAGATTCAATTTCGTTTGTTGACAATAATAAAAATACAGAATATCACCAGCCGTATCATTTAACTGTCAGAGCAAAAAGGACCAATTTGGCTTTGTTTTAGGTTGAGCACACATTAAAAATTAGAAATATTAAGTATGACACAGTATCTCAATCTGAAATGGTAACCTGGACCACAACTCATGTTTGGCTTTAACTTTTTCAGCAGGCCGACCGGGGGCATCTGGGGGTGGGTGGGGTGGGAGGGACTGAGTACCCAGGGCCCTCATGTGAGGAGAGCCCAACCAGATGGAAGAATGAATGGCTGTGCATGTGGGGAAGGGCCCAGAGGAAAATGCCTTTCTACAGGGCCCAGAATTTTGTGCAATGCCCACAAAATTGTGACATTTCGATCAAATTTGACATCTTTTGCATAGTTTCACAACTTGATACAAATGTGTTACAAATTACTATCAATATTTACTTACTCTCTCAAACCTTTCAGTTTTCCAAGCACAGCTTTTCTGAGTTTCAGCTTTCAAGTAGTGCAGTTGAGTAGCATGCAGAGTAGGTTAGTGAATTGGGTTAGAATTGAGTATATTAGCCCCAAATACATGAAATTATAGGCTATTTTGTTTCAAAAGTGCAACTTCTCAAGCCTCCCATTCACCCAAGATAATGTGACTCAACAGATGACACTTTTGGTATCGAAATGGCTTGCTTTGTCAAGATGAAGTGTTCTATTATGTAAGAATAAAATAGAAGAATAGTTTTCTCTTGGTCCTATCCCCTCACCATCCTCATCCTGAGTGTTAAATCTCAGTGTGCCATACGCAACAAGGTGTATCTTACATTTTAAAACTACCAAAATGCAAAGACACATTTCTTCCCTCTATCGTTCTCCTGACCTACAGCCCTCTGCATCACAATCTAAAATACAAGAGCACAGTGGCAGCGTGCAGGGTTAAGTAATTCTGCACCGTTGAGAAAGACATTTGATTTCATTTGTAGTGTGTCTTGCAGCGGACAGAGGTGAGCCCACCTTTGGCTGCAAGAGGAGTGAAGCGGCACACATATCTAGTGTTGGGAGACATAAAATTGACAATGCATTTATCTTTGAATAATGTAAATGTCCTGAGAATACGGTGGCAGTGGTCCTGGAGTGTCCACCGAGGGCGCATGGCTGTCAGACACTGAGCTCTCTGGCTCTGCTGCAGCATAATGTGGCCTCTGTCTCCCCTGGAGCATCGCCGCTGCTTGGCTCGGCTCTGCCTCAGGCCCACATTCCTGCTTCGGTACACTGCACTAGCTCCCCTCTTAATTTACACTCTGGTAGGAGAGGGAATTAATGCAGAAAAGCCTGCCAAGAAGAATCTTATCTGCTTTCCCTCTTTAAAGGTGAGGTAGTTTAGAGCACAATATAGAGGTGTGGAAGGTGATGGTATGTTTCCAGCACACCCTGCCTGCTCATTTGAAGACGTAATATTTGTTTATCTTAAATGCATTAAGCATAACATGAAATCTGTGTCATGACAGTACACATTTTCAGTGTCTGAATAGCTTTTCTAATTTTAAGTAGTTGGCTTGCCTTCAATGGTTTTATGAATGCTGTGAGTTATTGTGTCCAAGAAATGTGCGGCTTGGTGACTAAAACATGTATTGTTTAAAATGGATGGTTCTTGGCAGCCTGACAGTGCTGTTCAGTGAGGCAAAGTGCCAGTAAATTGTTTGTCTTCTGCAGTGCTGCCCTATAATTCTTCTGGGAACCAATGGCATTGTGTTTGCCAAAGAGAATAATGATAGATGGGATAAAATCAAACTAGAGGATTTTGGGATGCACTCTGACCACCAGGCATAATCTGAATACATTTGTGTCCCCAGGAACGACGCTGGCAATTGTTTGTGTTTGTGTCTCCCCTGCCTCTTGTCTGTCCCCAGATAGAATAACTGATTTACATTGATCATTTTGAGTTTGGAGGTAATGATTAATATCATCACATTTGTTAAACAACCATTCTAATGTTGATTTGTTTAATGTCTGCATTGAAAACCTATATATATCACATGTGTATCTGCTCCCCTAGACTATATGTTGGAGGAAATGATACGCTGTATAAACCGCTGGCTCATAATGTCTTCAGTTCTGAGGCGTGAATGTAAATGTGCAATCAGCCTGTTCAAATGTCCTGTTGGCCCAACAACAGGACCAGGTCCCCATCTGTTCTCTCTCTCTGGAGTGCCCAGACAATACATTCCCCCCGCCAGACCTCCCCATTTGCTAGAGCAGAGGTTTCCCAGCCATTTCTAAGGTTACAGGCAGGGTAAGCACTTCCACCATGTGCTCACAGTTCTCTGATCGGAACTAGTTGGTCCTTATTTGCAAATAGAGTTGTGCTAAATTTTCAGTGCTGATAAATATTTAAATACGCTGCCCTTGGCTTCCAGACCTTTATGTTGCTGTTGTTGCAGTTCCACAGGATGCGAGCAGCGAAAGATGAGCGTGGCTGTCAGTGGAGTGTGATTTGTTGCAAGCCCAGCCTTGCCAACTGTGAGGCACTGAGGTGTGACCATAGAGATGCCTAACATCTCCAGTTGCCTCAGGGCCAGCCAGTCAATTACACAATACTGTCTACCCTGAGCAATGGCATGTGCTCAATAACGGACCAAAGGCAAAGGAAAAAAACCAT
This sequence comes from Etheostoma spectabile, assembly GCF_008692095.1. NCBI lineage: Eukaryota > Metazoa > Chordata > Actinopteri > Perciformes > Percidae > Etheostoma > Etheostoma spectabile. Next base: position 8,309,031 of record NC_045743.1, on the reverse strand, counting down.
CTCAGAACATTTCACACCAATGCCCACAACATTACTACAATATTCTTGGTCAGGTATTGTCATTATATTATATAACACTGTGGTCAGTTGTGAAAATGCATGTAAGTGTCTGTGTTTTTTTATTTTTTATTTTTTTTAAACTTTTGGACCTCCACTGTTTATGAGGAACATGTGGGGGAAACTCCAAGTCCCTGTTCAAAGAAATCTGGCTCTCCTTTGTGAGACACTTTATCGTGTGGATGCAGATGTGCTTTTTGTTAGAATCTTGCACCTCATCCATTACTCTCAGCCTGCCAAAGAGATAGTGGAGAGTGAATCCATTCAAAAGGACCAAACAGAGCCTGCTGCTCAACTGAACTTTCCGTGAACCAGGTTCAACAGCAGGATCCATGCATCAAAAAATAAGTCATTTCTCTTGCTGCTCTGGCCTGTGTTTCATACAGATTGGTACTATCAACACGTCCAGCATCCTCATGTATCAGTCTGTCAATCTGATATTTGTTTGAGCACTGTATCTGTCTCCAAAGATTTAATAGAGACTTAGACTGAACTGGGAATTTTTGTAAGTATCTTGTCTTGTTGAACCGGGATTAGGATATGTTAAGATATATAATATAAATGCTACAGTGGGACATACAGTGCCATGGTTTTATTTCAGTTAGCCCAATAGCTGGTTTGATTTGTATTGAGAGATGATCTAATGGAAAGTACCCCATGCCTATCTCCAGGTATGGTGAAGGCTATGTGATGATGGGGGGCTATTTTAATTCCAAAGGCCAAGGGAACTTTATTAGGATGCAAAGTATCCTGGAACCATGAAATACCTGGCCTTTAAAAATAAAAATCTGCCTGCTTCTATGGAAGTTTAACATAGGGGTGTGTTTACTCATGTTCGCTGTATTTTAAGTAAGAAAATGCATTCATATGCGATACATTATTCATTCACAAAGAAAATTGGTGTCCTTAAAGGTTGGATTTTTCCAAATCTTTTCCATTAAGATCAATTTTCCAAAAGATTTTGGGGCGGGGGGAACTTTCACTGTATTTACCAAAATACTAAAACTATTTTTTTTAACTGAATGGCTTTGGTGTCAGAATCAAAGATTGAAGATTTCTCTGGAGACTTATGGTTTGCATTCATGTTTACAAAGAGGAGAAAAAGATGCCTGTTTCTGCAAAAAAAACATCAGAAAAGGAGATTAGCATGTTTTTTCTTAGTTTAGGGGATCTACTAGCAGATTTGTTAAAATTGTATTGTTGAGGGATTCTGATACGTATACATAAACGTTCAAATACAGCACTACCTTTGGAAGTTGTTTTCAGTGCTGTGGGCTGGATCTGACTGGTTGTATTTAAAAAAATAAAAAAGCAGGCAAGTAAAACAGGATGGGAACAGCATGATACCAAACTGTGGCTCTCCTGAGAGCAATGCAATTTTTTAGCAATGGTAATTTGACAATTTTCTATTTACTTTCCAATGTCAGCCTACATATTTTATAAAGTAGCATCACATCATCAATGGAAATACGTGACATGATATGTTTCTCACAAATTCTGGTGACTTTATGAGAGTCCTTATACTGACACTTAATGTGAAAAAACAAAAATACAGAACAAGTGAACAGGCACCTTTATTATAAACTACTCAATGTTTATATTTTTTGCTGTTTGTTGATTGTACTGAAGTGTTTCACAGTAGAATTTGTGATGTTTTTACTTTATTAGAAATTGTTCATGTGAAAGAGAGATAAAGGAAACTGTAAGGTTGACATTTGGAGTCCAAACAAAAAGGCTTTTTTGCCTGCTCAGTAATAGTACTGAAACTGTGGCACTATTGACATAGACCTTGGGTTGTTATATGAAACGTCCGTGGACATACAATTTAATTTCTGTCAGCAGTCAGGCTCCACAGCCACAATGGATTTCTTTTATGCCCTAGCCTCTGACTCTCAGTGAGCATCTGTGTGAGCTGGAAACACAGTTTCTGCACAGCCCCTTCCTCTCCTCTACCCGCTGCCTCTACCCTTAAGGTGCATTTCATCCACATAGAAAATGAAGTTATATCTAAACTTTGACCAATAGTCTCGCTAGCCCGGGGAAAACCATTGTAAGAAGTTCGCCTAAGTATGACCAAGCAACACAGACTCCACACAAGTCCATCAATCTCTTTCTGTTCTAAAGTGCCTCTAATGACTGCACACATATACATACATACAGTGGGGCTTGAAAGTTTGGGCACCACAGGTAAAATTTGTAGTAATGTGCATAAAGAAGCCAAGAAAAGATGGAAAAATATCCAAAATGCATCAAATGACAGATTAGACACTCATATAATATGTCAGAAAAAGTTAGATTTTATTTCCATCATTTACACTTTCAAAATAACAGAAAACAAAAAAATGGCATCTGCAAAAGTTTGGGCACCCTGCAGAGTTAATACTTTACCTTGTACTGCCCCCTTTGGCAAGTATCACAGCTTGTAAACGCTTCTTGTAGCCAGCCAAGAGTCTTTCAATTCTTGTTTGAGGTATCTTTGCCCATTCTTCCTTACAAAAGTCTTCCAGTTCTTTGAGATTTCTGGGCTGTCTGTCACACACTGCTCTGTGAAGGTCTATCCATAGATTTTCAGTTATGTTGAGGTCAGGAGATTGTGAAGGCCATGGTGAAACCTTCAGTTTACGCCTCTTGATGTAATCCACCATGAATTTTGAGGTGTGGTTAGGATCACTATCCATTTGTAGAAGCCATCCTCTCTTTAACTTCAGTTTTTTCAAAGACGGCATCAAGTTAGCGTCCAAAATTTGCTGAAATTTTATTGAATCCATTTTTCCTTCTACTTGTGAATTGTTCCTGTGCCACTGGCTGCAATATAACCCCAAAGCATGATTGATCCACCCCCATGCTTAACAGTGGACAGAGGTTCTTTTCCTTAAATTCTGTGCCCTCTCTTTTCCAAACGTACCTTTGCTCATTGCGACCAAAAAGTTCTATTTTAACCCCATTGGTGCACAGAACTTGTTTCCACAATGCATCAGGCTTGTCTATATGTTCATTTTGCAAACTTCAAACGCAGATTTTTGGGTGAGGATGTAGAATAGGTTTTCTTCTGATGACTCTTCCATGAAGACCACGTTTGTACAAGCATCTCTTTATAGTGGAATGGTGTACCACAACTCCAGTGTCTGCCAGGTCTTTCTGGACGGATTGTGCAGTCAAACGTGGGTTTTGACTTGCTTTTCTCACAATCCTGCGAGCTGTTCTGTCTGATATTTTTCTTGGTCTTCCAGATCTTGCTATAACATCGACTGTTCCTGATGACTGCCATTTCTTAATTAAATTCCGAACAGAGGATATTGGCATCTGAAAACACTTTGCTATCTTCTTATAGCCTTCTCCTGCTTGGTGAGCGTCAACTATTTTCAGTTTCAGTTTTCTAGACAACTGCTTAGAAGAACCCATGGTGCTGATTGTTGGGGCAAGGTCAAATGAGTCTGGGCATTTGAAACCTTAAGATGGACATCACCTGGTCTTTCCAGACGATGATGAAAGTGTAAATGATGGAAATAAAATCTAACTTTTTCTGACATATTATACAAATGTCTAATCTGTCATTTGATGCCTTTTGGAGATTTTCACATCTTTTCTTGGCTTCTTATGCACATTAATACAAATTTTTACATGGGGTGCCCAAACTTTCGAGCCGCACTGTACACACTGTGCATAACTATCTTTTCAAGTTTTGATGATATAAAATTTGCTGTTAAAAGCAAACAAAAAACTGGTGGAAATAATGTTAAATTCTACAATCTCTTTAGAGTTTGGTATTGAGTTGCTTTACTTATTGCTGTAAATGCTTCTAGCTCTTTATTCTTCCAGCTGCGGTGTCTTGTAAAAATCATAGGTATCCCACATGGTGTCACATGTTGAGGGCTGGATCATATCCAAAAGAATTGTTCACAAAAAATGTGTTGCTGACAACCTTGGTGCACCAACTCTTGAAAATGTGACTGTTTCCGATCTTAATGGTAGGTAGCAGAACAGTGTGTTCATGGCTGTGTCAGGTCGGACTGACAGGAAAATAAATGACATGATTTTCTTCTTGGCAAGTGCTGACATTAGACTTCTTTAGTCAAGGGTTGGAGAGGAATGTGATTTTCTACTAATGTGACTTACGTTTGGAGCTGTTCCCTCATAATGAATCAGTGCACAGGGCAACAACACCACATAATATTTTGTCTCATTGAGCATAACTATATCACGCCCCATGTATTCAGAATCTGACCTGCCTAAAACTCCCCGAGAGGCCATGGAAAATGTTACTGACTTCTTATATATGAAGTTGGTGAAAAAGCTGCATCAGCAAAAGTGATGCACAAAACTTAATCATCAACTTCATTAGTGTCTTTTACTTCAAGCTGCTGTAATCAATATTTATTAATATTTTTGGTTCACCCTCACAGCTTACATCTGTGTCATATTCAGACACAGTAGGTAGCTGTTTTCAGTGGAAAAGCTCTGGTACCTTTATGATGCCCTTCAAGCACCAAACAGCAGACAGACAACGTTAGCAACTACCTTGCTGAACAAAGCAGAACATTTTTCAGCTAAAGAACTAAATATTTCCCTCAGGAAATGGTAAAAACCTAACACAAGTGTAATTATTAGACTTTCATTTTTTGACATTCATCAGGTGGCCAGAAACGTTACTCCAAAGAAATGATAATCATTCAAATAAGCAATCTTGGCCAACAATTTCAGCATGTTGTCATGGCACAGATAGTACTTGTAAAATGTTTGTTGTTAGGTCTAGTGGATTTAATTACCACTATATGCTGTGTGAACTAGCCAGCCCCTCCTAGACCCATGGAGACTCAACCGAAGTTCTTCAGGGGTGCGGATTATCATTCATTGTTGCTATTTGCTACCTTCTTATGAGTCCATATCTCCACTCTCCTCCTGGTGGTGTCTAACCCAATAGGACCTGTCCTGTTGAAGCTTGGCAACCAATCAAAATTGACAACTTGTGACTGTGAAAATATCAACTTAAAACATGGTTGTTGTTTGTTGGCTCAAAGTGGCTAAAATGTTTTTGCACTTTTAAATCAAATAAATCCTGAGCAGAAATTGCACCTGTACATACCAACAGGACATTGCATCACAAGCCTGCCACAGTTACAAGACATTCATGTTATTCAAGCCATTGATTAAGACACCATAAACTGGGAACAGTACCATGGGATGCCTCTTTACAGTGAAACCTTGTTGATGACATGTTTTTTGCTAAAATGTTCTCATTACAGTCTTCCCATCATGATTCACACCACCTGCCAGAAAGATGTTGCCTCACACACAATTATTACAACCACCCCTGTTTTTGCTGTTTTTAGTATGAGACATGCAGTATATATATATATATATATATATAATATATATATATATATATATAATATATATATATATATATATATATATATGTATATATATATATATAATATACATATATATATTGACAAATGTTTATAGTCACCTATTAGCAGTTGCCATCATTGCCTTATTCTCTGTGTTTCCTTTCTCCGTCCTCAGCAGTTGTGTCCATCTGGTTGTCACATGGTGTGTGAGAGCCACCTCAGAGATGTTGTGGCCTCTCAAATCATTTGCCTTTATTAAAATGTAACGAAATGTGTCTCTCTTTACTATTGTGTCTTGCAACTCAAAAAAATGAATAAGTGTACTTTGTAGCCTTACTCACACAGTGCTCCATACATTGTTTATTTAAGCATGCTGCAACAAAATAGTGAAGCCAGTACAATAGTGTCTCAACCAGTTCCTTTGAAAAAACTGCTGGATGCATTTAATAAAGAAATAGTTATTTTTAGGAGTGCTGCATAGCAATGAATAATGTATTTTAAGAAATATTGTACTGTAAATACCAATTGTAAGATATTATTTATGAGTAAAGTGCCCTGGAACCGATTGGTACAGACGTGCTTTTAAATAGTGAGCCAAAGTCATTAACTCCCCTGCAGACTATAGCTTCCACATGCTTCTGTGACTTAATGAAATCTCCCATTGAACATTTCTTTTATCGTTCATTCTGAGAAAATGTGCTTGTTCTAAGGGTTTACTAAGAAAACTAACGTTTTGGAAATGTGAGGAAGAGTGCTACATACAAATTCATCTCTAAAAAGTTGTCCATATGGGGAACCTATCTATATAATTGTTGATTTAGACCTAATACTTACTTATTGATTTAACTGCTGCGTTCACTTAATCTCCCTCATTCTTACTGTGTTTTTAAATTCATCAGTGTAACCCAAACTGATGATTTCCAAGATGGAAGAATATTTATCAGGTGCTTTAGTTGACAGACCTTCAGGGCATAGCTCGTCATGTTAGCTAATAGCTGGTTTAGGCCTACAGCACCTTTGTGTGCTTGTGACTTGCTTGTGATGTAAATGACCTGCGGTATGGTCCAGCATACTTGGAAAATCTGTTGTTTTACATGATTGTTCATTTTGTTTTCTCAAGGCTGTTAATGACTCGTCTGCCCATAAAAGTCGATGCTTTTATTTTGAAGGAGTGCGGTAAGAGAAAAAGACGCAAGTGTGTATTCCAAGAGACGCAAGTTTGTTTAGCATCTTGCAGACAACGGCACAAGGTTTGACAATATTTCGTTTCCTATTATGATTGTTATTGAGAGACATTATATCAGATTTTTGTAGTTTTGCTTTGTTGGGTAAGTGTGTGTAAAAGCTAACAAGGATGCCATGTTGGCTCAATGCATGGTTATTTCAGTAATGACACGCAATTGATTAGCATTTATTGGCCAGGCTACATGTAGTTTGAAGAAATGCTGTGTAATTACTACTGAAGTGTGTATTTCTGTTGTACAGTACATGGGACGAAGCTTGCTTGAATTGGGCTGTTAGGAGCTGCATATAATGGCGGTTTTCCACTGCGTGGTATCTACTCGACTCGCCACGGCTCTACTCGCTTTTTTTGGTTTTCCATTACAAAAAAAAGTCCCTGGGACCCGCTACCAGGTACTTTTTTTAGTACTACCTCAGTCGAGGTTCCAAGCGAGCCGAGGCGATACCAAAAGGTGACGTGGTTACCTGCAGACTGCTGGTTGGTTGGAGAGAATCGTCACTTATGACCGCGTTGTTAGCAAACAAGAGTGCGGAGTGTGTGTCCAGAACAAACGGGACATTTAAAACAAATCTAGCCCGACACCGACAGATTATCCACTCTCTGCACTATTCTCACTTTTCAACTGTTCGGGCTACTAGCGGCTTCATGTCGTTTCCAATATTGCACACTGTTACTTTAAAAAACAAGACAATATATATAACAAAAGTTTTTATTTAGCTTTTCAAAGTAGCGCATCAAACCCTCCCAAACATCCCGGTCTTCTTCCTCTGCACCCTGTGACAGTGTCCCCGCCGGCTCTGCTGTCCCAGATGCATCCCAGTCGTTGTCATAAGCCTCTCCGTGACTCTCATAAAGATTATACGAAGCCCAGTAGTCAGAACCAGAGGTTTCACCGGTCGGACATCGCCCACCAGACGTTCTGCGGCGGCGATTTTACAAAGCGTGAATGCTCTAAAACACAAACAGTCCGCATCAGTCATGTTGGTGTGTAATCATGGTTGTTCATGTACTTTATAGCGTATAGTAAATACTGACTGCGACGCTGAACACATGCAAATGTTAGCTAACGTTACCAGGAAACTTAACTTACCCTGTTGTGTCGGCGAACAACCGTCATGTCGACGTCTGAACTCCGTCAGAATTCCCAAACTCCCGTTTTTTTAGCGGTGATTTTTGTTGCTTCCTTCAGCTTCTTTTGAAACAAAACATTTCTTCTGGCTGTGGCGAGTAGCCGACGTGCTGTTGTGAGTCGCGCTGAAAATTACGTCATCACGCGTTGCTATAGTGACCAGCCACGCTCAGGCTTTACGCAATCTGCAATGGAAAACGAACATAGAATGGGCCGAGGCGAGCCGAGCCGTGCCGAGCCAAGCCGAGGCGAGCCGTTACCAGCAGTGGAAAAACGCCATATGTGTGATTTTCACTAGTCTGGCTTTGCCAAAAACCTCGTCCACTGACTTGTTTTTGTGATGTTATATGTGTGATTTTGGTAAAAAACAACAACAAAGTGCCTAATTGTTTTATTTTGAGTTAAATATGCTGACATCTAGCATCATTTTAATACCAATTTTGTTAAGTTGAAAAATGTAAACGTTTAGCTTTCTTCTTCAGAGCATGTTTTTGGAGCTACAGTATCATTGATAAAGCCTTTTGTTAGTTGGAGAGTTAGATGATCATTCAGCCAGGCATACTGCAATGTGTAGGCTACATCATGTCTACACTTTGTTTAAACTTTGTAGTTATTGTCAGTAACCCTTCAAATTTAGTGAAAATCAAGCCGCTACTTCTTTATCTGTTATTCTCACCTTTTCTAACATGCTATCTTTTATTGTTAACTTTGTTTTCTATTATTTTTTGATGTGCAGTAATCTTCAAATGTTAACAAGAAGTTTCATAAGTGTCGCTGTGGCTGTTGCCTCCAGAATATAGTTGAGGCACTTTGACAGATGTGTCAGTATGTGTCCTCACCTTCTTTGTAGAGTAATGACTTCTTTTTCTAATGGAAATTGAGTTGAATGTATAACTAGGTCTAATGAGAAGCAAGCAAGGGAAATGTTGTAGTGTAGAATTTGTCTATTTTTCAGTTTTCAGGGTTGTTAAACAACTTTATAGTTATAAACGCTAACTTAATGCAAGACATCTTAACTAGGCTGTTGTGCAGTTGAGGGGTAGCAAATAGCTGTGAGTTGCTTGAAGCCAGGGTTAGGGTGTTTTCAGCTTCTTCAAAATTTTGGGTCAGGCTAAAACTCTTCATGGAATCTAGTCCTGTTAAGAGTTTCTTGGCACAAGATGAACTGGGAGGAGATTTAGCTCTTTGAAATGCATATGTTGTGTCTGAGTGCTTTGTTATGCACAGTGGCTGCAGAAAAGACCTGAGAAGCCAGCCCCTTGGTTTCTTCATTTCATTTACTTTCAGCAAGGTTGAAGGGTAAAGCCACTGGAATGATGAAACACGGTTATCCAACTCTCATTGTTTTTACGGGGCGCCTGCATGTGTTCACGTTTCTATTTAACTCTGAGCACGAGGGGAAATTATAATTAATCTGTTAATGACAGTCATGGCTGTCATAAGCTTGGGGAGTGTATAATAAATTGCTGTAATAAAAATTAAGATTGCATGCATCATTGAGGCCTTCAGAGGGTTTGTTTAATGTAGTTACAAAAATGGTAGCAGCTGATGTGGCGTCCACTGCTCTACCAGGAGAACGCTAATTTCTGAGTGACACTTAACCTGCTGTAGCTCAACCACAGCTGAGGGAGGTGAGGGGAAACCTAATGAGTTTTTCCTGCGTCCCATTTTGAGAACCACCGAACTGGATGGCCTGGTTTGTATCCAAAAGGCAAAAACTTGCATTGTTCATGGAATTTAATTAGACCATCTGAAAATCTACACAAATCTAAGTCAATGTAAAAGAATTCATTAAGGCCTGTTGCCCTGGTCAGTGAATGATTGGTCATCGATTTTGAGGGCTCAAACTTTAGACAAATCACCGCATGCTCTGAAAAGTCATGCGAGGGTTAAAGGCTGGGTTGTTCCCTTGTCCCTCTTCCCTTTTAACTGGAACATGAAAGATTCTGTATCGTCTGTAACATGTCTGAGGAGCATGGCGTAGTTACTGCAGCCGAGGACTTCCTCTTCTTTGATGAGAGACAAAGCCTCCTCTGTGGTACCATTAGAGGAGAGTCCTTAACTTCTGCCCTGGAGGAACAAAAGAACAAATCTTAAGCACATTAGAAGATTATCTTTTTACATCCGATGATGAGCTCCCACTGTTAGCACCGCCTGATACCTCTTCAAGTGTCTTTTCATGCACCCATGTTTGTGCACACTGTCCAGTTCAACTGCGATCTGCTGACATACAAAAACAGAGGTTGGCTGACCAGTTTCCTGTCTAGTCAGTGTGGCTGTGTCACCTCTTCTGGCCCTTTCAACCAGAAATCTTTGTCAAGGAGGAGTCTTGCAGCCTTATCTTTGGTTGTGTTGTTTGGGACACAAGGGGCCTCGTTAGGGGTTTAGCCTGCGGGCAAGCTGGTATATTGCACTTGTAGCCTGACACCAGTTGACACAGCATAGTTGCCCAGGTCACCCTACAAAAACATCTCTCTCTCTCTCTCTGGATGAAGCCACCGAACAATGGCGATATTTTTGTTGACAGACAGCCCATGGTGCTCCAATTGAGACTAAGTCCACTAGTCTCACAGATTTTTTTTAGTGAACTTTAAAGCAATAACATCCTTCCTGTCTTGCTGGTTAACATAGCAAGACACTTGTTCTATTAGAGGATTTGACAGGTCACATTGTCAGGAGTTCAATTACAATATATTTGATGAGTAAATTATTTCAAAAAACAACAGACAATAGTAAATTCTTCAACTTTCACGAAAAAATAATTAACCTAAATTACATTTAGACTTTCAAAAGCAAGGGAGTTTTTTTAAGCCTGGGCTTTTAAAGCTGTAACTAAGCCTGTGGCTGAAACATAAAGCTTGTGAGCCGTCTCTAATAGGGCCTCAGTGGATGGTAGAGTGCAGCAGCAGATCCTCCACTGTGATTCATCTGTATTGTTTTGCTGGTTTGTTACCTTTCTCTCAAAGAGCCTATTGCTCCAGTCGCTCCTACAACAATTATCACTCGCTTGTCCCTCAGCTTATCTAGTGACAACGGGTTAATCTTCTTTGTGTTTACCTTTTTGCTTGTGCCGTATATGTTGTATACAAACCTGTTATGCATCACCCAATGGCCATAAAACATAATTATAGACCAAAAGGAGCAATGGGCTTAATTTTCCAAGTTAAGTGAAATTTAATAATTCTTGCCTAAATCCTGGCAGTTATTAATGGCTGTCAGCGGACAAAGCAAAAGTGTCATGTACATGCAGGTCAACTGCTTTTCATGGTAGATAAACAAAGCTTTGTTTTTCTGAACAATTCTGGATATAAAAAGAAACATTAACCACCCTTTGAAAAGGAAGAAAACTATAACGAAGAAATGAAGTAATAATAATATATCATTATAGTACAATAATCCAGATACATTTTTATCATATTTATATTTGTTGTAATTCTAGTGTCACTTAAAAGTTTCCATCAAAGAACATTATAAAAACAAATAAGTGTACACTACATATAAGACAAAAGCAGCTAGCAACACCCCAGTGGACCATCCACTTTTTCATACATTTAGGAAAAATATAATCATTCTTTTTAATTACTGCACCTAGGTACTCTATTAAAATTCTAATTCACCTCATCCACCTCGATTGATCTGTTCACAGTGGGTGGCTGTGGTGAAATGCACTGTATAATATTCATGCTGGTATGCCTTGGTTGTGCTGTGTGTCAGAAGCCATCTTGCAGCGAATCCCTCACCCACCTTGGAGCGCAGCCTGTGGAACTGATGAGGTGAAGAGCATTGCTCTGCAGCTCCATGCTAGTAATCACGGGACTGAAGAAACACATACATCATCTGCCACACAGGTTGGCATGGCGAGTGAAAAGCCTTCACATCACGTAAGATGTTGGACAAATGATGGCCATACGTGTGTTTGTCTCATCACAGATGGCTGTGCATCTTCAGTCAGGAAAAAGCTGAGCCTGGCACTTATTCCCCTCCCCCAATCCACTCTTTTTGCTCCCTCTTCCTCTCTCCCTCCATCAGTCTTTTGTAGCACACCCCTTTTTTGCCTTTCCTCTGCAGGAGGTTTGATATTGGCAACACAGTTAGTGCCCTCCATGGAAATAACAGTGGAAAAGATGACATAAATTATTTGCCAATTGTTTGACACATGCAGGGCATTGTCCTTGCTATAATCATCAGCACTCTGTCACCTGAAGGTATGAACGGTGCCACTGCTGCTTTGTGTCTCTGTTAAACCTCTTGGGCTGTTCAGGGCTCTTGCTCTCTTCAGTAAAAAGTATACAAAGCACCTTTCCACTAAGCAGCAAGGAGGAATGACTCACAAGCATGAGTCTAAATTGTAAGGCTTCTGCATTGCCATCTACACAGGTGCAGAAAAAAACATGGCCAGTCAATTAATTAAATAAAATGGTAACTGTAGGCCTACTGCACTGACACCTTATTTTTGGCATAGTATAAATGTTGTTGAAGCACTGGTGAATATTTAATTTCGAACTCATGAGAAGCAGCTGGGACAGATAGCCACCAGTGAGTTTGAAAGAAATCTGTTTTAATAGCACTGTGGAGGACAAGGAGTCTTCTTTTACTACACAGTGCTTTGTTATGAAATGGCCATAACTTTTTTTTTTTTTTTTTAATTTTAGATCAATTATAAAACAGCTTTTAAACCCTTTAAAGTCAAGGTCAATTTTGATTATTTTTTGCAGACTTTCTATACATTCATTTTTGTCTTTGTTTAGCAGAACGTGTCATTTCCCCACATGCTTGGTATCTTTTTCTTCAGCATAAACTCTGCTATAAGTCTGGCTCATCATTTGAAAGTCAATGTATGCCTGTAAATCACTGAAAATATACCTATACATTTTTAAACCTTCCCTTTTTTCAATGAGATAGTTGCACTTTCAACAGGTTTTCTCTGTGGCTTGCCTCTATATAATATATAAATAATGTGACTATAAATAAAACATGCTCACTGTATTCACAGATCAATAGAGGGACTCAAGAGGGGTTTTAATACTAACACACTGTATGTTATGATCAACTTACTGTGAGAAAGAACATCGCAGCTGGTTGGCACTGCATCAGATTCTGCATATTTGAATTATGCAATTATGTTTTATACACTATCAGACAAAAGCAAATCTCTCAACTGACACTGCTGAATCTGTCGAGGCCTGCTCAGCAATCAGTAACGAATAGCATCAAACGTATAAACAGAGTTTTCCAGTCTTATTTCCCCAGGCAAGGAAATTATATCCAGCAGTCTGTGCTGTTCCATTAACAGTGGTGGCTGCATGCATGTGAGAGAGACAGAGAGAATAAGAGACAATATTTGAGGGAAAATATTGTTAGTTTATGTGCATGAGTGTTTGTTTTATTTTCGAAGAGCTTGCCAACGTCCGTACGAAACACGTGTTAGTTAGCCAATGTAAAGACTATTACATTGTGGATGTTGATCCATTGCAATTTTTATGTAGCATCCACAGTAAAGAAAATCTCCAAGTGGTTTGATTTCAGAAAGGCTCTGGCACATTGCATGCACAGTACACAACACATTATGGTGCATGGATATGAGATATAGTGCTGGATCAATACATGATTTAGCCAGATGAAGAATGATGTGCAACTCAGTGCAGAAAAAATACAGCATGAGACAAAAACGGTCCCTCCTCATGAAAAAATGCTCATTATCAATGGGGGAGGTGTTTTGTCTAGATGTAATAAGATACTGTCATGCTGTGGTACAATGCAGAACAAGCAGAGCCACCCCTATGCAGCCTGTACCATTCTATAATGTCCTTGCCCTTGATCAGTTCCCGCTGCCTTCAATTGCACTGAAACCCATTATAAATTAATCACCTTGTCTTGCAATTTGCATAAAACACACACAGCACCATTTCCATTCACCTCTATCTATGAACTGGATTAGGAGAAACTGCATTAAATGGCACATTAAAGAAGAAGAAGCCGATATGTAGCGAAAGGCGGTAACTCGGCGACAATGGCAGCAGAGCAATTCCTGTGAGCAATATAATTAATGTATGCCTTGCAACCATAGAAGGGGAAAAGCTCAGTGCATTTGGGAACAAAAAGAGAGAAATTTCTCCCATGAGTCCTTCGGTTCCCTCTTGCTTTCTGTAATTTCTTCAACATGAAACAATATAATTTTGCTGCCATGGTTTTAATGTTTTGACAATTGTCTGCGTATGGAATTATATTGAGATACCAAAGGATTTACACCTCTTACATGTTTTTTTTTGGCTGAACGAGTTAATGCGATGTGTGCTCACTCAAATTATAACAGATTTGCCCAGACGCGATGAGGTAATCAGCTATTTGAAAATGCCTAGCTATTACTCAGACAAGGAGCCAGTCAAGACAATAAACTTAACTGAAAGACTGAAGATTGATCACAGAGTTCTTATTTAGACAAACACTACTTGGAGAAAAAGGCAATTCATCTGATCTGTCCTGGTGTATTTTCCCTATGAATCAGCAAAAATGGAGAGGCCATCTCTGACTTAGATTAGAAAAAAGGGCATAAATCATGTAATTACGTTGTCTAAACAACATCTGATCTTTGCACACACAGTTTTGTTTACCTATAAAAAGTACTTTCATCTTAATGCCCTGCTTAGATGTTGGAATTACAGTTTAATACTCAATATCTGCACAGTGTACCGATTTTATTTTGTGTTTTACTGCAGTTGCCAATACACATGGCTGACAGTTCTTCAGTCTGTAATTTCTCTGTCATAAAACTGTTAAAATATTTGCCGACAGTGGGCTGAAAAAAAGAGAAAAGTGCATGCAGTGTAATTATGAAATGATCCGGCTGTGTAATGGACATCAGGCTTGTAAAGCTGCCTGCCCAACAATCTAGTTTAGCAGTGAGGAGCCCACATTAACAACACAACAGTAGTTATTCTCCCAGTGCTTTCCTAAATGTCACAGTTTGCATTTGTCAGATTGCAATGTATCACTTAGAGGGGGGTGATGGGAAACCCTCCAAGAGTAACCTTGAATGGCAGCCAATCGGCACGGGACCAATAGCCTCCCATTCCTCTGCTTCACTGCACTGCACTGGTGCTGCACTCTACAGTATATTTAAACACATGCCGACACCCAAGAGGAGGAAAAATAGCACCTGACCCCTTGAAACTGATACCCTCGCGAGCAAGGGAGAGGGGAAATTATTTAATGAAGATGGATCACGGTGATGGCTTTACATTTCATTTCTTAACAGCGGGCATACGGCTTTATTACAGACAGTCCTCACCTTTGTCCTATCCCTCTCAGACGAGGCACTCAGGAGGCTCTGTGTACTTACTTTAGTTTGGTTTTAGTGGCTTTTTTTTGGGAGCTGTGTGTGGTGTTTCTTGCCTCCTGGATGTAAAAATCTGCCTGCATTGTACAACTTGCTTAGCTGGCTAGTCAACGGGGAAATGTTGACAATTCAGCCCAGTTCCATCTGGCCACATTCTTCCGGGTCTAGCTGCTCTGTGAGGTCTCCTGTGAAATGATGTCCTCTATCAGCAGTGAATGTCACAAGCCCTTCGCCATTATTGCAGAATAGGATCCCCACAGACGGTGAGGAAAGAAAGAGATTCAACATCTCTTTTGTACCTCATTCGACTCGTTTCCTCCCCCATATTCAAGAAGTAAAAAGATTCAATGCCATGAGATGCACCTACAGTTGTATCTTTAATGAATGTAAGCTATGCATATTAAGGACAAAGTGCTAACAAGTAATACACTGGTTCAGAAAATGTATTTTGATCAAGGCAGAGGTATGCTCAACACAAAGTGTTTATAATTGTTCTGAACAACCAATCATAGAGAAGGGAGGGATGCAATATTTGTTGTACACACGAAAAGTAACAGGAGTAGTTGTGTTAAGACACCGTTTGACCATTTCATAAGCACGCAATTTGGAGCATACTGATGGCTTTAGATTTTCTGCGCGCAAAAGTCGCCGGACGACAAGTTTCTAAACATAGCCATGTTGAGAAATACAGAGAGAATTTTGTGGAGCTGACAATCTTATTTAGCTTTGTATCAACTCATTTGGCAATGGCTTGAATGCAACGGACATTCGTTAATAAAAAAAAAAACATGTACTTACCAAAGCTTTAAAGTCATGGTGAGATTAAAATCTATTTTTGTATATGTCAGGCATTCCCTGCTATCCGCTATCCCCACCATCTATTTTGCAAGGGCACAATTGTTGCAAGGAAATAGATAAATACATTAATAAATTAAATAATAATTAAATGAATTATATCTTCCTTCGCTGCAACGGTAACTTAGCATCGCCAAAGACAATTCTGATTGGTTTAAAGAAATCCAAACAACTCACAGCGTTAAATTCTCCTAGCTGAATGTTAACGAGTGCAGGCAGACCTATCTGACACAGCGATGTGGAGATAGGTCTGGCAATGCGAGGCTAGCGTTTGACCTACTTCAGTGAACAAGTAACACAAAGAGGGGATGCATTTCATCAGAACCCGATATTACTCCTTGCCTACTGAGGACTTTACCTTGGTTTTAACAAATTGACAGACTTAAGAACAAAGGAGTTCTGTATTCTGTTCGTTGGCCCGTGGAGCTTTCTTTATCAGGAAAAATTACATTATATCTTAGGTGCAAGTTGTCTAGTGTGAGAGACGGAATCACGTTGTGTGCACACTGTTATCTTCTCGCTTTGATAAAACAGATTATTGCTGATTGAACTCAAGTCAGAGCGTTGGTAGCTTCTGTGTCATCAAGTTCAACTCTTCTAAAAGAAAAAAAAAATAAAGTCATGTAAAAAGAACCGGTTGTTCTGTATTATGCTATAAATAACAGCAGCTTTGCAGAGACTGCTATGTGTTTGGGACTGGCTAAGGCTCATTCCAACCACATGCTGACGGAGTTTTCTTCACAGTAAGTTTTCCACAATGAAACTATTGCTTTAAACCAAATTATAATTTTGGATTTCATTTGCATCTGGAGTATAAACCTATATCTTGCCTACCATTCAGATTATTGTATAAGTATGGCAGACTGATCTCATACCTATGATCACCTCATTTGCATACAGGGTAATACAATGGATGTCTGACATGGAGCAGAGTCTGCACCTCTGAACCCTGGACTAAAGGCCAAGGGTTCAAATAGACTACAGGTCCCTCTGGCAAAAAATTTGAACCCCTCTCACCTTAGATGACAAAGCTAAAGTGCATCAGCAGTGCAGTATTTCCCTGAAACTGAGCAACCCAATAGTTGTGTTGAATATTTTTACATCATGGAGAGATTTTAATCCACTTATAGCACCAAACTTTGTAAGGATTTGAGGCTGTGTTGCAACAAATTCCATTTAGCGCCATGGGTAATTCATTTTTGTCCGGTATATGGAGATATAGATTGACATGGACGTATGGTAGTTCCTCACACAGCAGGGAGTGAATTTTAAATTAAATTTAATGGAAGTTTCAAGTCATCAAAAAATCTTAACTTGTTCTGGTTGTGAACCAAAGGGAGCATTTGTCTGTTATAACAAAGATAAATGAGTCTTGCAGTACACAGCTTGCTGTTCTTATTTGGTGGCTACCATCAAATGGGAATTGTATCATCGCAATGGTAAGTGTACCACAACGTGTTTTGCCCAAACCTTATACATGTATGAATTTCAATATTATTGTGGGCATAGAATACTTAATGCTGGACTAAATTGAGTTTGAAGAACCTGTGGTTTACCATGTCAGTGGTGCACACTGTCAGCCAATTGCAGAAGCTGAGAGATTGGGAGGGTCAGTGTGTAATGTCCATGCACTGAGTAGTACTGCTTTACGACTTCCATTAGCTCCTGTGAGGGCAGCCTTCACACTGGTCTTTACTAATGACGCCTCTCTAATGCTTCATGGAAGAGCATAGGAGGGTGATGTAAGTGGAGATAGGGGAGCCACTTGGGAAAGAATTAAAACATGATAATTGATAATATTGCAATGTAGCTTAACGGAATTGCTTCCTATCATGTGCAACAGGATTATCAATGAATAATTAATAAAACATGCCCATATTTCACAACTGAAATATAAGAGAATTGGATGGTGGTCTGCTGGTAGTAATGGCCAAAGTACTGGATAAAACAAATGCTTACCATGAAAGTAATACTCATGTTGTGAGCACTTCACTCACTGTTATTCTCCTGCAATGACAAGTTGGGTTTTATTTGCTGCTATTATAAATGAAAGGTATCAGTGTTAGGAATGGTAACAATAGTTGTGTTGTCAAAGGTGCCCGCAAACCTGTCTACCACATCTTCCTCATTATTACCACAATTACTTGGGATTTAGAAGACCCTCATCTTGTGTACATGCTGAGTGCTCACAGTAGCACAAACTGGTTCCCTCACACCTACATTATGTCCTCCTATATGTCTGTCTTTGGTGTCTGAAACAAGCCCTTTTCAACTTCCTTGCTAGTAGCAGCACACTGTTTTGCATAGGTATGCTGTTTTATGGGAGCACTATAGTGAAGATAATGGGTTAATAGTTGTCATGGCTCAGCTATAGGTGAACTGGAGAAGTCATTAGAGTCAACCCCACAATGTCATGGTGCTATAGGCTCTGACCGTGTTGTGCTTCGGAAGTAAAATAATTGCAGGAAGAGAGCGACCTGGCTAAATCATACCAGTCTGGGGGAGAGAGGGCAGCAGACAGGATCTGGACTATTCGGCCATGATACCTATAAGTGCATTTCCTCTGCTGTGCCCCCTGTGATCCTGCTGTCCCTAATATCAAAGATGTTCTGTTTATGTTTGGAATCAATTGCTATTGTGCATGATGGATGAGCTGTTGGCAGACATGCCCTCTTTTGTGGAGTGGAGTCAGAGGTGGCCCGATTTTAATGTATAGATTGTCGGCTACAAAACTAAATGTGCAACTATACCGGAGCTTAAAACATACAGCTGGTGGAGGCTCACTGATATGTCATGATAGCTACAGTGAGCATGAATATGATAAGTGCTACGACATAGTTCCTTCTTCAATTCAAACTTCCCTCAGATGGGATATATTTCATTGAACATCTGTGAAAGTGTCTTGGTTAAAATCAGCGGATATTAAATTTAGACAAAGGTAAATATTTTTGTTGCGAAGACACAGAGGTGCCTCATTTTCCTCACATTATGAATGCTGTCAAAAACCTGACGCTTCAGAAATATTGCCTGTTTAGGTAGTTCATTTTAAGGCATGTAATGCGTGGATTATTAGGCGCTGGAATGCTTTTTTTAAAGGGCCCACTAGTGCTTCTGCTTTCAAATAGTCTGGGAAGTATAAGACAGATAGGTGGTCTAGATTAGATAAAGATGTGTATGTGTGTCTTCCTAGTCTTATACAAATAGGGAGAGCCCAGCAATAGCTGGACGTGCACTTTCATCCTAGTGCTTTTTCTTGCCTCTAGCGATGGGAGTGGATGACCTTTTACTGTCAACTTCTAACATGACAAATTACAGAGGCTGGATGACCGTGTTTTTTAGGAATGCAAGAGTTCACTGCCTGGTCAAGCCGCTAGCAGGGCAGTGGACCCCTACAATGGAGACAGATGTATTAATTGATAGATAATGGTCATAGATATATTGGCTGGGGGGCTTCGTATTTTGACGCCAGAAATGTGATAGCCAAGGAAGCCTTTAAAGGGTTTCACTATCCTCTCCCCACAGGGTCTGCCTGAGCAGTACAGACGTGCACATAAACTAAATCATTTACCCAACATCAGAGCAGAAGACTTCTGGGATGAACCTCCACTGTGCTTCCAGTTGCTTTGTCTGAATATAAAGACAAAATTAGGTGCAACCATTTCTTTTGGTCTGCTTGCGTGTGTTTTTTCCTTTAAGAGCTTGTAGTGAAAACCAAGCAGGTGTGTGTGACTTGTCTTGGCTAGCGCTGCAGATCAGCTCAAATGGTCTGCTCTGTTGTATGATGTCAGTGCCCTGTTTAATTGGAGATCAGCTGGGCCAAATACAGCAAGAGCATTGCTTTCTGACCTCATCAGGCTGATCTGTGCCATCCATTCAGCCCACTCTCTTGCAACCACATCAGTCACCGGCCTGTCAGTTTGCACAAACAGCTAGTAAGTATTTATTGTACTGATTACGTGTCCAACACTGACTTGCCAAGGGCCAGTCTTTTAAGATGCACACCTGATGCTTTCCTAATTTACAGCACTTCCTTCCAATAGCTGTAGTGAGGTCATTGATATATTTAGTGTTGACCAGAATGACAACTGTGTGATCAGGGTCATTTGTAAGGCACAGTGAGGGCTTTTGTTCCTCTCGTCAGATGTGCAGCCATGTGGAAATCATTACATATTTACTTGCAGTGTTCATTCTGTCCCACACAGATTGGCTCATTACATATTCCTCATTTGTTCAACTACACTACTGTATTATGCAAATGCTGATTGTAATGGTTTTAGTCCCATGGACCAAATATTATAGGCATAGTTATCACTTATTGCAGTGTAGCCAACAGTTAGTGAGCTGGGAAAATAGCAGAATAACAGAAATTGCTGAACATCCCATCCACGTTTATGGAATTGAGCATTCTGCGTTGATAAATGATTATTTTATCCCCGGGGTTTTGAAACACTCATAAACAATCACACAGCCTTTTTATTTAGTTATTTAGTAGTTTATTTATCAAGGACAATGCAGCGCACAATATTACATACGTAATTATTACAGTCAAGGTCATAACAATTGTGTAGATGTGTTGTATAAAAGGTTTCTACCTAATAGGCTAATTTCCCACCCCAGGTCCTGGTCAGCCCTTTCTAAACAGATAATCCAAATATACATTTTAAAAGAACTACATAGTGAGAGTTACATAGTCATGCAGCAGATACATTGTATACTAATATATTACATCAACATTTCACAGAGTCATGACCACATTACACAAAACGGCACATCCATGCAAGCAGAAATTCATGTTGGCTATTATATCAACTCAGGTGCTGTTGGACTTCACAACAGTTATTCCATAAGAATTATTACACACTTGAAATGCCAAATGCCACAAAGGTAGAGGCCTGTATTTTTTGTTATACCACTAAATGTTTGCATTTTACTGTAAATAAAACATCATAAAGAACACAGTAACATATTGATGTGTAGAGGAGGCTGAAGACCAAACACACATCTGTTTGCTGTTTTCACCATTGAACGGCAAAGACACAGTCCTGGGTGCTTTTAATATGAAGGAACAAATGTTTGGCTAATAAAATCTCTCATGCAGGCTGAGGGGCTCAACCACACTGTGGCAATAACACTGAAGGCTACCTAGATTCATGACTAGTCCTCCAATAAAATAAACACCCAATAAAACATCATGCTGGGACTCCCATGACAGCACTTTAACATCATTACACTTTCAACAGGCTTTCATTGAAAACTTGAATATATTTTTGACTGTTTCCTATTACTTGTAGTCAACCACATGGGTCCAGACAAGGTTTTATGGCCGTCTACTTAATATCACATATCTCAATCCTCCGTGTGAAGTGCTGCGCGCTCACTGAGTGTGAGCATCTTGTGGGGAGATCTGGGGCCGATTTGCGCTCACCATTGCTTACATAAACTCCACTTCCACCTAATCACTCTGCCTTGACATCAGTAGCCAGAGAGCATATGGAGTGTATACATTTTCTATCCACAGAAGAATTCAAAGGGACTTTTACCATCACACAGGGAATTATAGTACTGGAATTAAAATATAATAACCGTCATAATGATACGATTATTAAATTATAGCCGATTATGGGAGAAAAACTTGCCCATCAAACAAAAAAGCAACATTAAAAGGAAATTATGCAAATTGTGCTTGTAAAACTGTATTACTTTTGCATAATTTTTGTTTCCATGTTGAATCACTTTATTCTTTTACCATTTAAAGAAAAAAAATAATTTGGAATTGTACCATTTTACACAAACATTATGTGTAATACAATGACAGACATTAATCTGCAGGGGTAATATTAAATGATTGCTTTGAAATCTCTACCACATTTTGAGCAATCGAGCCAAGTATCTTTGTACCTTTGAACTAGCTTTACTTTTTTCTTTTTAAAAACGCCATCAGATCACTTTCTGTGAGGTTAATCCTTTTGACCTTTGCTGTTGCTACAGTATTTAACCTGGTGTGTAAACAAAGATTTACAAGAGGATTACGAAGGTCCTTATTAGGGGATTAGCTAAATCCTCATGTTGTCCGTCCCAAATTCTATTACACCCAGGGATTAGACTATTACCAATAGCTGAAGGCAGCTGGGATAAGAGGGTGGTGTTAAAGATGTGTTGTTCTCCTCGTTCTAATTGGACTTAAATGGCTCTGAAGCTTCACAACCAAGTGTAAATTTAAAGGGTTGTGTGTCACGTTTTACTAAAATCAGCGAAAAGTGGGAAGGTGTGAAAGACATCACACCGGCAGAAACTGAAGAACATTTTTCCCCCTCTTTTATTTTATAAAACTTTGAAGGCTGGATCTTGCAGGTTTAAAGTCTATAATTACAAGTTGATGACAGGATTGCACATTCTATCAGTGTGTGTGTGTGTGTTTGTGTGGTGTGTGTGTGTTGTGTGTGTGTGTGTGTGTGTGTGTCCTCCTGACAAACGGAGGTGATGCCACACTCCCCCTATAGGACTTCTCCAGTACTTCATTGCTTCAGTGAGGGGTGGAAACTGTACCCTCCTCATTGATCGAGAATATAAACAGAAAAAAAATTATTAAAATCCTGATTATTCAAAAAACATTCTTCCCCTATGTTTTTATTTATGTATTGGTGATAATCTTTTTGTCTTATTTAATTATAGCAACATTTAGCACAACATATGTTGTTTTGGTGCTGTTTTGTTTACATGTCCAGCAAATTGTTCATAGTTTGTGATGCTGTCCATTATACTAAGAGATTTATCTAATATTTTCTCCTCCTTTATTCATATTGATGAAGGTAGATATGAGAGGGGTATTTATAATATTCAGTTTACCTTCATTGATATAAATCAACACTTCTAAATTACAACTTATTTTAGGACTGTGGTATTAGACTGCATTTATTTTAGCTAGATTTACTGTACTTAATAAAGTGGCCACTCAGTGTACGTCCCATATCACTGTAGTTATGAACCATATATCTATAACTAAATAAGACAATAAATAGGTAAATAAAACTCTGCATTGTAATTAATGTATTAGTGGATGCTTGATCTCATAGGAATGTATTAGAGTGCATGAATTTTAGCCAGGTGTACCAAAAAAATTGGCAACTCAGTCCAAGTTTAGACGACAGTGAAATCTTTAATATCAGTCAGTAGAGCATACGTAGAGTCAGTCATTGCATCTATCGTCACACTGAAAGACCCTCCCAACACCATCACCTCCTGGTTGCCCCCCATGAGATACTGTAAGGCCACTTTACTTCACACTCTAGCTCAGGCTGTACTGTGTGTTTGTGTGTGTTAGCTACCAGGCTGGAGGTGTAACCAAAGGCCAGCACACCCCTCTCACCAGATCGTGTTCTTCATTGTTTCCTCTTCAAGAAACACAAATAACTCAATTTGTTTGCGACTCACGTTTTAAGGCATCCCGCTTGTCAACTGATATTCATGGAATTTCGGCAAAGGGCTTCACAGTGAGCTTGAGCAGAGATGCAGAGATGCAGGGAGGCTGACAGCGCTAATGGCTATAAAGATAAGTGGAAGAATGTTGAAGCTTGAGAAAGCCACAGGCAATGGAAGAGGATGAAAGAGAGAGTTCACCACTTAGACCGCTCCCTAACAATGGAGGGGGTGGGGGGGGCACAACTAGTATTTATCAGCTCTTACACTTTAAATTACTCCCTTTTTTAAATGCTGCTTACAACAGTGAATAAATAAAGCTGACTCATACAATCCCGCAAAACAGGACTGTGTTTGATGCCATTATATCATCTTACATCTATAAATGGTTGGATAATGGAACATAAAGACTGTGAGCCTGCCATAAGCTCAGAGAAGACAGTGATTTTTGCCTGTTGAGAAATGAGATGTTGAAATTTTTGCAGTCTGTGTGCTCCTCTTTTCTTCTGTCTTTTTCTGTCCTTTCTCTCTCTTTCTGCCTCTCTCTGAGGTGCAGCCAAAGTAAACACCATGTTCAGCGCTCTCAATCACAGGATCTCTCAGAGGAAGAGGGGGCAGTGCCCTGGCACAGTGCTGGTGGCCAAGCCTGGGGAGTGGGAGAGGAAGTGGGCCACTGCCTCAGAAATGTTCTATCATTCCAGAGCCAACAGGGAATTCACATCTATCAGAGCATGTGCTTGCACACTCAAGTGCTCCTACTTGACATAAATATTTGCATGACATGGGCTGACATGGGAGATCCTATCATAAGTCATACAAACTCATCATAGCCCATTACAAGCAGCACTCACAGTGACCACCAAGACAGACAGTGGCTAAGTAGAGAATAATGGCTAACTCCTAGACCTGCAGCAGCTACAGTTACAGAGATATGGGATCATTCTGTCATCAGGTTTTTAAACAAAATGTCATCCCAGCTATTACATTGTCATTTTTAGCTGCTCTGTCACAGCCCTGCAAAACGTCCAGTGACAGATTGTTCTCCTGCTGAATGCCTCTCGGCGGTTATGTGCCTGTGCTTTTTCCCACGTACTTCAACCTTTGCCTGACTGCAGCACACATCACTCTAAGTTGTGCTTTGTGTGGCAGCACGAGGAAGAGCCTCTTTGTTATTTTTGGTGCGTGAATGTGTCCGTGAGGTGTTGTGTGTTTACGACAGCCCTATTCATTTTCACTTTTGTCCTTCATCACATACTGTATTTGAGAGGAAGCCCCGGCTTTCATGCAGCGCAGGGACCAGTTTGCATCCATGTGAAAATTTCCTTCATTTAGGGGCAAAAAAACAATGACAATACCACTGGTTTGTTTTCAGTTCAGCCCACTTCTCTGACTCAAAGTGTGTGTGTTACAGATAGCTTTGGCTGGGAACCAGCAACGTTTGCCAAGCAGGTTATCCCACTGTGCTCTTAAACATAAATCTACTGCTAAATAGTAACTCCTCGACATGCAGACAAGTTTGTCTAAGTAGCCTGAATGAAAACAATACTTATGGCATGTTGGATTGGTCTTGGGTTAACTATAAGGGCTTAAATAGATAGTTAAAACAGGTCAAAAATGTTTCTAACATGAATGTAAATCTGAAATGTGTCTCAATCTTCACTTTTCCTGTCACAAGTAGTGAAGGATTATTTTACCATCTAGCTTCACATCTAATGCCTGCAAGTACTTACATCTTAGATACAGGATTACAGGACCTCATAAAATAATAGTCAGTGTGGTCAATTCAAGCGACTGTGATCAAGACAAGGATTATTTGCATGCATTCACGCTGCGACTCTGTAGAGAATGATCACTGTCATCCTGAAACAATGGAGCTGATTTATGAAATATGGCAATACTGAGACATTCATGATTATTGATTGGTATTGTTAGCAGCTTTAAAAGAGCCATATGTCTTCATCTTCAGCAATGACATACGTATAACAAATAAGTTTACCACGCTGTGTGAAACCCAAAGGCAACATTTTAGGGTTCCGATACACATCCCAGTATGTAAGATGTAATCATTATAGTGAGATTCTTGAATGAATTAGCAAAATAAATGAATACAAACCTTTTTCTTGACAAGCACATCCATAATAAAACAGAAGGGAAAAGTTTATTATTGAAACACAAATGAAATCCTTATTAGACAGGTGTGCACTTATTGTACTGTAATAAATACAACATCATAATAACTTTCACAGTGCAGCTTGGCAAAGAGAACTCCCATTATGTGGTTTCAGGGCCAAAGCAACTTATTCAAGCGTGATTCCTCTTTGAAATGAGTTTATAAAAATAATCTATTCTGTATTTGTTTTGAATTGTCATAGACAGGAAGATGTTGCCTCCTCTCAAGGTTAGCAAAGTTGCTCAGATGAATGGTTGTTTGAGACTGTGCTCGTATGTCAGTGTTTACCCCATTAGTGACAGCGCCGATGCAGTAGGCCACTTAATATTGTCTGTGTAGCCCCGACTGTCCCTGCACGGCAGTTCAAAAGTTCAGCCACTTTCTCAAGGGTCCCATCACATTCTCGCCACATCTTGAATTTTAAAGCTACACGGAGAGACTTGACCTGTCAGGAGAGATACCACAAAAAAGCCATGATGGAACACAGGTTTAGAGCCAGGGCCCGTCAGGCCAACAAAGCTGCCTCCTGCCTCTCTGGTTAGGGGGCCTGGACAATGGAGCTCATATTAAAGGTTGTGTAGTGGTCCAAGGCAAGGCTGCCTGAATCAAGCTTAAGGAGGAATTGATTGTTTGTGAAAACGATGAAGCTCGGGCAAAATTAGACGGCAAGGCAGCGCTGTGAGGTGAGCGAGCACCCTGCCCGCCTCGCTGTTGATTGATGGTAAAATAATAACCGCTGCGTATTAACTATAGAGTTCACCACCAGGTTAAGGTGGGCCAAAAATTGCTGCTCTTATTAGATTCCAATATGACTTGCGATGTAAAAAGATAATTTTCATTGTGGCAGTGGACAGTCATTCTGCATGCAGAGAGGTGGTTTTCTACAGTATGTTTCTGTCAAACACATGAGGGTTTTGAGTCAGGAGGGCATTGGGTCAGGAGTCACACCAGGACATGAAGTGAATGTTATTCTGACATTCCAGCCAACAAAAACAGATGTGAGGCTTATTCAAATACAGTCACTCACACTGAAGGTCACATAGGGTCTCTTTATGCTTCACTGTTTCCTCATATTCCCTGCACTACATCAATGTCCACTCAAATTTGTAGCTCCTTAAATGCTGGAGGAACATCAGTTCATCATATTACTGGACTTCAAGATGAATATCCTCTTTCATATACATGTCATGGATCCAAAATACTTAGCGCACAACCACATTATGATGCATGAGTAAGGAAATGTGCTGCTGATGGACAACGGTAGTTTAACTGAGCAATCAAACAATGGTTTAGAAGAAAGGCCAAATGGTCAAACATCAAATGTATTTTTTCTTGAAGAGTGTTTCCTCAATGTGTGGTTACTAAACAATTTTCCCTCCTGCCCAAAGCGAGTAATCCTGCTGGTCATTTTTTAGCTGGTGCATCTTCCATGTGAAAGCAAGGCTGCTGGCAGAGTGTTGGGGTATACAGGAGGTGAAATCTTATAGTAGCATATCAGAGCTCGGGAATTCACACACTCATTTATCTCCATTTCTCGCACATGGTGTATAGTAATAAATGCTCAAGTGAAAAGGGTGTTTATCATTGGAATGACAACATCTCCCAGATGCTGCGGGAAGAAATCAAGAGACTAGATAACGCATTACAATAACAAGTCCTTACACTGCGGAGGATCCAATTAAGAGAGCCTTACATCATGATAATCCAGCAGAGGTGGACTGGTTCATTTAGACTGGTGGATAACAGAGCAGAGGGAGGTCTGGCCCTGGAGATCAGGGTTAGTTGCAGAAAGACCTGCTGCATACATCAGCAGTCATCTAGTGTGGAGAGGTTTACCCCCTAGTGGTTTAGAGGAGGAATACAAGCCTTATCTGCTTTTAAATGCATTGTGGAAAATGTGTCTAAATGCCGATTACTGCAATAGTGTTAGTGGGTTTCAGTTTCTTTTTTGACAAATATAGTTGAGTTCGTTTACAACTAAATAATATGAATTGTGGGGTTTGACTGCAGCAACCAGCCAAGAAGGTTTTTATGTGCAGATGTTCATATGTGCATAGTGCCAGGAATGAATGTGATGGTGGGGTATCTTGTTGTGTTGTTGTGGAGTGGGTTCTACCGCTGGGCCTGTCTGTTCTGGTGTGCTGGTTTCCTGCTGCTCAGCATTTCGCAGGGCCTCGGGGGGACACTGGGGGGACACATGACTGGGCCATGCAAAGCTGAGCTAGTCACTCTCATCGTTCCGCAACAGACAGATCCCTTTGGCGTCCTTCTGTCTCTTCATTGTCGTCCCACTCCTCGGCAGCAGACATGGCGACAAGCCTGACGTTCCTCTCCGTGTTAGTTAGCGGCTCCAGATCCCTCACACTTCAGAGTCAGTGACTGCAGAGCAGGTGCACATGTTGCCACAAGGGCAAAATGGACATTTCTGTACTCCTTTCTCAGCAAAGCTCTGTGCTGACGTAACAATTTACCACCCACCGACCCATACTGTGTTCTGATCATTCTTACACTTACCTGACCATGCAGTGATTTATTGGTGCTGTGATCATTCTTCGTACAGGGATGTGAAGTATGCTCTAACATGTAAAAGATGAAGAGTACTAATGCTGTTAGATTTCTGTTTTTTTTTTTCTTTTCTTTTATTTGTTTTTATAATTATGCCAGTGCACACAAACAGGCACGATAAAAGTGTTGTTTTATACATTTTATACAGAAGTAGATATATTCAAGCTGATTTTACTTACAAAGGCTTTTTATATGTTCAATGTAGTAGTTAAAACAGTGATGCTCCCGTCCATCCAGTTTAAATACAGTTGAGATATAATTGATCCCCAGAGGGAAAATGTGCCCATTACAGCTGCACAATTCTAAAGAAGTACAAAAGGGATAAGGAACTACTGAAAATTATATGAATACAGAAAAAGAAATCAGAAATTAGGAAATAACATTCCAAAGGTTAATATTACACTGTATATGGATTTATTTATTACAATATGTCATTTTGAATATAGATTTGTTTATTTTGTACATATTACAATTTAATCCCTTCCTAGCTACCCCATCTGTTTATTGGTTATGTACATGTATATTATGCACAACAATAAAGATGAATCTAATCTAATTTACATCACTTGAGCAAATATGTGCAGACAGTGAGTCTTGCATTTTAACTCTACATGCTTTATCAAATTCCCTTCTTGTTAAGTCATACTGAAGTTGGGATTGTTATCTATACGTCATTAATATTTTTTACTTATTTATACCATGTCTACTACATACACTGTGAAATACTAATCCCAACTTCTGTATGAAGCCTAAATAAATAAAATATATATTGGTTTCTTTTAAGGAAAAGCAAAAGCATATGGAGAATACCATTATTACGCATAAAAATTAGCATAAAAAAATATCATAAAAGCTTGCTTTGCATAATTACATTCTGGCTCATGAGAGCAGCTTGTCTTCTCTCTGTGCTGGGGGCAAAGCGGTGCATTGTTTGTGATGAGCATGAATGCTGACCTTTAGCCCCTCCGGTGGCCTCTGCAACCCCCTGAAAGTTCACAGGAGGGTCATAGAGTCCTTGTGCTTCTACAGAGACTGTGTTGATGGACACTCCATCCCCCTCTGTAAATCCGTCTGTCTGTCTGTCTGCCTGTCTCAGTCAGGCCACACAACACACACACACACACACACACACACACACACACACACACACACACACACACAAACACACCACACCACAACAACATAAACCAAACAAACAAAACCTGGTCATGATGTGAGCATGAGGTTTGGAAAAAATTTCAGTTATGACAGTGTTTGGACATGGTTTCTTTCGGGACACTAAGCTGGAAATATTGGGTCAATACAAAAAAATACATATTAGGCAATCTCAATTCAATCAGCTAATCTCAATTAAAAGAAATAATCATATTCAATTCTAACATGTTGTCAAATGAATGAACGCCCAAGTTATCAACATGAAATTTAAAAAATGGGACCCGTTGTGTTGTACACAGTGACCAATGATGTCTGCTTGTAGTGATTGTCACCGTGTGGCTTTCAGGATCTTGGCTGGGGCAGATTTATGCATTTTCCTAAGCTCTATGGCTTCAGGCACGACCACAGGCAAATGGCATTGATGCTTATCACATGAGATATCACATGCTGCTAGGCAGAACATCTACCATGTCCTGTACGTGAGATATGCTGCCGTAACATGGAGATCATTTTTGTTTGGGAAAGCCATTAATACTGAAGATCTCACAGTCCCACTGATTTCCGTATGTAAATTATTTTCTGTGAGCCCAGAGCATGGCAGAGTGCTCTGGGTTTGCAGCGATAGGTTGTTTAGGGATCAGATTAGACCCTGTGTCATTTCATGCTAGAGATGATAATAATGGCTGCCACTGCCGAGATGACTGTTGACATCATTACTCATGTGTTCTGCCACACGCATCAATCTTCACATGCTGTACAGACGCTTCTGAGGTGAATGTATTTTTCACTTTGGAGTTCAGAGCGGGGTCACACAGACACATACCCTCACGGATAAGAGGAGCACAGCAGGTAAACCTAAAGACTTACACCACTCATTTTTCTTTCCTTTCTTTTTTTTTTCTCTGAGGCATTAGATTACTTAGGCTTTGTTTAATTCTTTCCACTCAGCAGACTGATATGACACATTACTTGATCTGGGGGGTGTTTCTGATCCAGATCCAGATGCATGACGCTATCAAGTTCACATGACACATGACATGCTGGGCAGCAGATGTGCCTTTAACAGAATATGCATACAAATTGTCAGCTGGTTTAAAGTTTTGATTTAGTCCAACACTAAATTGTGTCCTTCGTAAGATCATAGAGGTGCTTCCTTAACCAAGGGTGATACAGTGGTAATACAATCTGTAACCCTGCAGTGTTAATGCCATTCTCTACCCACTGGGCTTACAGGATAAGCAGAGCTAATCCCCAATGAAAGATCAGGCCTCCACATTGCAGCAGATCAGTTTAGAAGATCTCTCTCCCCCCTTCCCCTTTGGGGTCTCTGGAATCTAAAAGGACAATACAGATGTAGATGTGATCATGTGCATCATGTTTTAACAGAGGTGTTCTACATTGACAGGTGTAGTGAAGGTGTAAGAAAGGCAAGATTTACCCTCCTAAACTGTGTGCTGTCATTTTTACAAAGTATGTTCAGGGGGTGTGAAAGGGATCATTAGTTGTGTGGCAGCGGAAGCAGCCGTGTTGTCAGCTACCTGCTATTTACTTCCCCTCATTACTGTACGCTGGCTGGCGCTGGTGGGAGTGTCAACATCATTAACATGACTGTCATTAGTCCTGTCCCACTCTGCAAGGAGAAGTTAGTCCTGGGGAGAAAAATGAAGCATCTTTCCCACCAACCACTCTGCTGCAGCAGCTACTGTGCTGTGAATGCCTCCATTCAGTTGGACTTGATAGATAATAGGCAGTCTGAGAAGAAGAAACAGCAGCTCTGCTGCACAGTGAATTGAAATAACTCCATCATCGATGCAGTTTATGCCATCTGAGAGACAACTTCATATTATAAATACACATGAAAATATAGGATAGTAAAAATACAGTAGGCTAATACAACGTAGCTGACACACTTTACTGAATATGAAAGATGATGCATGTGTAACAGCTGAAATGATTAATAACAAGTAGTTTCTGTCCAAAACATAAAATTTTCCAGAATAAAAGTAAGCTCCCGATTTTGATTGAAAACTTTTATGAGTACATGGACTTATCCATAGACTGTTGATACATAACTTAATAAGACAAAACCCCTATTATCTTGAATCACTAACTATTCAAATATATCTCTGTTGTGGTGTTTACCCACTTTTGAAGTGGCACCTACATCATGATTAAAACAAACAAGCTCCCTCACACCTTGTCATCTGCCCAACTTGGCTGGATGTTATTATAGCCAACTTCAAGGCCTCAGCAGCAGCTGCAATCACTTATGGCAGTCTGCCTCAGTGCTCAGCCCCTCCGTGCCCCCAACTAGTTTCCCATCAGCCTTGAGGGGGTAGAGCTCATTGCACTCAGTTTAAACCCTCCAGCTCTCAGCCTTGCCTTGCTTAGACTTCCTCGACCTCTGCAGAGCTGACTGGAGAAGTAGAACAACCGAGAGCGTAGCAGTGCAGAACACGTCCCCCTGAAAACTGATGTTGTGAGTGGATCCACATACTCTGATTGCACATGCTTTTTTTGACAGGACTCGAGTTCAAAATGGGCTGGGCTTTCAGAGGAACAGTGCCGTCCAATGGCAGCACTGGGATCGCTGTGTGGCTCTTCTGATTTACGGTACATCATTAAGTCAGCGCATTCCTTCTCCCTGTGGCCCAGGTGGCTGTGGGGCCTGAGGCCCAGACTCACAGGAGCAGAGCGTGGCTCTCTGTGGAGCACAGCACAGCCAAAGGGAGCAGCACAGAACACAGAGGAGCAGCTGCACACCAGTGCATCCAGCTCCGTACGATAGCCATTCCACTTCCCTCCATGGCAGGAAGCACTCATTACAATACATCTCAGCACCTTCTGTGTCTATGAAGGATATGTGTTGTCTTATTTATAGGCCCACAATCCTGTCTTCATTCAACTTCAACTGTGCTTTGACTTCAACAAAGATTAACAACTAGAAAGCAAAAGGTTGCGCTGATCTATGACCTACACAACAGCAGGATGAGTTACAAACAGGCAGTCATATACAATTGAAAATGAAAAAAGATTACTTCTCCCCAAAAATTAGCCATCAGGCTACTTTGATGTAAAGGTCTCATTAAAGAAAATGCATTGGCCTGTTCCTGTGACAAACATTCATTATATTGAGGATGTATGTGTTATATATTACATGTTGTAATTAGTAATGTACACCCTTGTGACTGAATGATCTGCCAAACAGTCTTTTTTTATATTCAAAATTTCAGCAGTCACAAACAACTGATAGTGGCACAAGTTTTGAGAGATTTTTGGAGCTGCTTTGCCCTCTAGTGGTAACTAACATTGTCAGAGTCCACACAGACATGAACCCCCGCCTCCTCTGCAACACCACCAGGCAGCCAATACCGGAACCAAAGCCTTCAGTTGAAGTCTTTGAACAGTCTAATAAGATGACTTCACAATCTGCAGAGGATTTCACATTGACAGCTTTGTAATCTTTTTGCAGACTGTCAGTAAAAAAGAAATTAGCTGTTAGAGATTTCAGCACTTTATGAAACTTTACAAGCAGACTTTAATATTTACAAGGCTACTAAAAACCCTGGCAGTCCCCAAGCTCTGACCTAAGCATTAGTGATATACTGTGGTTTTTTAAGAGGCAGCTTACAGAAACTGGCTGCACTAGAACCTTTACACCAGATTGGACTTCAGTGTGTCTGACACAATCAAACTGCAATCAATTTATTTCTGTGTGTGTAGTTAAGAGAAAGGGAGATTTTATTCAGTATCAATGATGAGTTCATTCAGGATGGGAAAATGTTGTGGTCGTTTCAGCTTTGGCTGCAGCTCTGGGAAATAGAAACAGTGTGGTGATGAGGTACTTCCTGCACTCTGTGTGTGTGTGTGTGTGTGTGTGTGTGTGTGTGTGTGTGTGTGTGTGTTCATGGAACCCCCCTGAAATTGGCATCGGTGTCGGTGAAAAGCTCCTCGGCCTCCTTGCTGACAGTGGTAACGTGAGACAGACAGTGTGCCATTTGCTGTGTGTCTGACTCAGATGTCTTGACCTGACCAACTGGACAGGCCTGACTTCCAGCTCTGGCTTATCTCTCTAGCACAGCATTGGTCACTTCACACCCAGGTGCTTGATTGGCCACATTTGCATGGGATCGGTGAGACAGTGGAACGTAAACCTAAAGTAAGCCACTGACATTTATTTTCTATTAGTGGCATTAAGCCAAATTGAAAAGTCTGTTGAAAAATAACCCTTGACTCTGTATGTTATCATGTGTCCTGTAGGTCCAGTTTGTGTAGTGTTGTTCTGTCACTTTGTGAATGTTTTAATTGTGACCTGCCAAGAGACTGCAAATCAAAATGATCTTTAAGCTAATTATGGTACAGTACAGTTCATCAAATGTTAACATTTATGTTTATATTGTACATGGTCCCTCACAAATATAATAAATAAGTAAGGATGTATGTCAGTCCTGACAACAGATCAAGAATGGAGAAAATAAAG
Organism: Etheostoma spectabile; assembly: GCF_008692095.1. NCBI lineage: Eukaryota > Metazoa > Chordata > Actinopteri > Perciformes > Percidae > Etheostoma > Etheostoma spectabile. The sequence goes on along the minus strand of NC_045743.1, from coordinate 8,275,274 downwards.
CACTAGGCTGAATTATTAACTGTTACTACATAAACTCAATTCATAATATGTATGCTTATCATAATGTAATATAATATTAAACCTAAAATATATTGGTGATTTGCAGAACATTCCTAAATACCTCTTATTTATTAAACATAGATTTACCTACATATTAAACAGTTTTAAATACCTTACTGTCAGTGTGGCTTATTGTAGTAATTGCAACATGGTTATGCATACTGTGCACCAGCTCACTATTTGGTTGTCAAGCTAATGACCACTGAACTGAACTTTTGTTCTGATTCTGAAGTAACAGACTCTTGATCCTCGAGATCAGTTGCTTGAAGCACCGCTTAATTCTCTCAGTTATTTCATGTGAACGTAAGTTAACAAACACACACTTCTTTCTTCTTGTGTGTGCATAAATTATTGGGGTTAAACATGTAACCACAGTATCTGCTATTACCTGCGTACTTGAACAAAAACACAATTCAAGGGCTTATTGAATAACATGAATGAAGTAAATGTGGTGTAATATGGTCCCAGGTCTATGTAGACTTAATATATGTGTCTTTAATGTCATGTGCGGACAAAGGATAAAGCTCAATCCACTTCACAAGTCAGAAATGAACAACCATTAAAACCTTCAGCAAGAAAAATACCTTGTAATACAGGTAACACCTACACACAAAGCCCAAGCCTGTTTGCTGACACAGTAAGCCTACACCCATCACACAAAATAAATGTTCTGCCCAATAGGAAAGCAATTTTGCAATGCATCACTTTAAGTGAGTGGACCTCTGTGCTGCAACCAGTTTCTCTTAACCTTTCCTTAATTTGTCTTGTCTTGTTATAAGCTCGCAGGAACAACTCTGTTCTTTGACTACCAAGATCTGAGTGCTCAGCGTTGCAGAGAGCTCGGTTGAATTTGAGAGGATGAAAATGTGAGTTGAAGTCAGATTTTTATTGTATGGCTCCGTGCTAAAGTCGGTGCAGCTGTTTCCTCTCTCATTCGCTCTTTGAAAACCCACAGAAATACTGCATCACAACATGAATCCGACACCCTGTGCTTTGCTTCCTGGTGTCAAAGCGCCATCATTAGTGTGTTCAAATGAGAGGTTAATAAAGAATATGTTACTGCAGCTTTCACTGCACACTTGATTTACTGCCACCACCTTTCTACTGCACACAAACATCCAACAATTTATTTCAACATAGAGCTGATAATGAAATGTTATCTCAATGTGAAGGAGGTAGTGACATTCCCTCTGGCTTGTAGGAGGTTGCAAGAATATATTTGCAGCATTGTCTGGGATTACCATCCTCTGAGAGCCAAGTATAACAATAAATAGCTGTGGTAAACGAGCACATGGAGAGTGCTGTGTGGTTTTAATTAAGCTGGTGCTGAGAGCAGGATCACAGTACATGATTTGGTTTCTTCTCAGTATTATAAAAAAAGAAGTGTCTCAGGAGTTTAGCTTTTCCACTTGTAGCCTATAGGACATCATCACTCTTGTTCAACAACCTGACACATATTTTGGTAGAATTGTTGCCACAAGAAGGAAGTTGTAAACCAGAGATGCTCCCAGTGCAGGAAGCCTCCTTTCATTGTGAATAAAGTCACCTTGAAAACACGGTGGTCCTCAGTAGACCCTACACAGAGCTTACACTAAGACTTAGCAGGATATTTTACAGACCAGAAAATAACATATTAACAATGATATAAACTGATCCAAAAGTTCATGTAAAGAAATAAATCTCAATCCATCTAGTCTGGAACTGTTGCAAGCAACATGTTTCAGATTGGCAAGTTTAATTTTTAGGACTTGTTTATGTTGTGTTTATTCCCTCTCATTCCCTGGACACTTTGGTAACTCCAACCCTTCATTAGGCCTTATTAAGCACACCACTCACTCAACATCTGGCTTGGGGCTCCCAGAATGGCTTATTTGCCGTGCTTTTTATTGCAGTCATATAGTTGGAGTTGTAAATGACTGTGTGACTCTGTATTGTTTTCTGTTGTGGGAGCACACAGTATTTCCACCAGCGACGTGGAGTGTTACTATAATTTTGTTTCCCATCCTCTAAACAAGTTTAAGCGTTTTTTGCAGATTTTTGGGGAAAGAAAAGTTTTTTTTTTAAAAGTGTCATTTTCTAATTATAGCATTTAATAATATTTAGAGTTTAGTGGAAGTGGGTTGTTCAATTTAGCCCATGGCCTGTGTTGGACAAATGTCAGTTGAGTAAGTGGCACATAGTGAAGGGATTGGCAGCTCTATAACTCCCTCAGACAGGTTTGTCATCTGTGTCAATGACCCACCAGGGATCCGGCCCTAATATCAAACCCAATGCTGATGGATGACCACAGTTCCAGCTGTTAAGGTACTGTCACAAACAGGTTCCTCCATAGCCTATCACTGTGTGTGTGTGTGTGTGTGTGTGTGTGTGTGTGTGTGTGTGTGTGTGTGTGTGGTGTGTGTGTGTGTGTGTGTGTGTGTGTGTGTGTGTGTGTTGTAAGTAAAGCAATGGTCAACCTTGATTTTCTCCTTCTGTGACCACAAGAGCAGCTGCTGGCATCATTATCTCACAGGGCCAAATCTGATGTTTTGGTGATTCTCTGAGAGTTTCCTGTGGCATTAAAGAAACATGCCTATAAATATGTGTTTTTCATAAACCTTTATGCTGCGTTTTTAAAAATAGCTCACATTGCAATACATCCATAATATCTTCCCATTGTTTTCATCTATGTTTTCATGTATTTGTGACAAGGTTGAGGTTGTCTGGTAGACAAGGGAGTCAAAACTAGAGACCATCAGAAACTGCATGTTTCTAAATAAATCAAATTTGTATTAACTTTATGTTTTATGAAGCTAATTCTGGATACATCCATCTTTCAGTTGTAAATGTAGATTTTGAACTGAGGCAGAGGCTTGAGACTTCTATTCTAAAATTGGTTTAGTTATGTTTAGAAAAATAGAATAACAGTTTTTTGTAATGTTTTAGTGTGAATCACACAATTGAGTTTAAGGAATAATAAGGTTTTAATGAAGTGTATCTATTTAAAATATGACACAAATATCACAAATACTTCACACGGGGGGGGGGAGGAGTGTGGTTTGAATTAATACTGCAGGTGAGAGAAGGTGCTTTACACTGGTACCTCTCTCTACACTACACGCTCTCATTGTTTCATTGTTCTGCCGCGAACCATGTTTTAGCAAACATGGTTCATAGTGGCTCAAGTGTAAACTACAGTGCATCGCAGGAAGGAAGAGGGACCTGGTGGTGGGGGTTGGGAGCAGGATCCCAGACCATAAACCCTGGCAGCCTCCCTCCTGCATTGTTCACCACCACTATTGCAGCCCAGTTTCACTGTTTTCTCCCTGTGCTGTGTGTATCCTGTCCTTTAAGAGGCAGTAAATGTTGTTGTTCATCAGACAAACATGAATCCTGACCAGGCCGCTCGTCTGCCTTTGTTCTTACCATGAAGACTCTTGAACGAAGGAAGAAGGTTGTGCTAAAGAAGCAAATTTAATAACCTGGTTATACAGTTTGACACAGGCCTCATATGGGTTCAATCAGACACACATTAAGTTACATGCAGCATGTATTACACTGTACAGAAAGCACAACAAATTTATACAATTCAGTCTTTCAGCTGGATGCTAACACATCCAAATCTCCTCTTATAGCACCACCTTCTGGTAGAATGGGTTGCCTTTTTTTTACATCTTTTAAAGCATTGACTGCTGCAGTGTCATATATCACCAGAAACAGTGAATCAAAGTGTATACAATAAGAAATATGGACATTTTACAACATGTCTTTTGTTTCTTTTTACTTTGTAAATATGTAATGTGTATAACAGTACATTTAAATTCATACATTACGAATAAAAATGTGTGCATAACAAACTGTGACCGCACAATGAATATCCCTTTATCTGCAAAGTAGGTAGTTCACAGTCACAACCTACTTTTTAAATGATACTACCACAATTTTTGTCCATTAAACTGTGTAAAAGCCGTTCACTTAACTTTCTGTTCTTATGTGTACGATGATACATTCAACATAACCGCCGCAGGAGAGTAAGGCTTTTGTGGAATGCAGATGCTTCTCTCTCAGTCTATTTATGTGATTTAAGGCTGTCAGGGGAGCCAAGCAGCAGGCTCCAGACAGGAGGCTGGACATGACAATGAAGCTGAAGTCTTGCAGAAACTGGTCCCCCTGCTGGCCGGGCACAGAGGGATCTGAAAACACTGTAAGACCACCAGAAGAAGGAATGTGGTCACTGAAACTCTCCATCTAGTGCAAGTATTACAAGTGTGTTTCTACCGTGTAACTATATAAAGGTGGTATTTATTAAGCAAAGAAAGAAAAACTGAAAATGGATGTAAAATGCTTTCCCTAAACATTTCAATGTCCTTGCGGGAGTCATCCCAAAAGGATTAATAAAGAGAATCTTAGTCTATGTTCTTTTTTCCGCTATTTCTAGTGATTTTGTGTCAGTGACACATTAACTTTGATATCTTCACATATGATGTCTCGTTTTCTCACAAACACAAATGTTTATTACCAGCTCCTGTGATAACCACGAGGCAATTTGCTCTCCTTTCACTTCTTCTGCTTGTCTACCTCTTCTTGCCAGGACCAGAACTGAAAACAGAGGGCAGAAAACGCCTCTGAGTTCCCAGCTGCAAATAGAAAGCTGGAGACACGGGAAAATATTTTGCAAACCACTCTACACTCTACACTAAATGCAGTCTTTCTCTGAGATCAGAAGGGCTGATGAAGCCTGTCATAATTATTTCTATGCTACATTAACAGAAGTAACACCGCAGTTTGCCTTGGCCTGGGTAAGTGTTGCTCTACGGCCTCAAGCATTTATAGACTCCAACCTCCACTCCTGCTGAAGTGAAGGGTCAATGTCTGTCTGAGTTTAAGAAGTTTTGCATCAAGAGCACTTAGAGCTGCTTTTTAAAAATTGTCCCTGTGTTTTTGCTCAGTGGAAAATATTCCCACTATGTTGTAATGTGAATCCAGTTCTAATTGGCTTGTCAAATGCAAAATATCATAACCTTAAACTATAAGCCTGAGTCTATATTTTGCATCCAAGATGTTTTATTATTTGAGATAACTACATTTTATAGTCTTTATCAGATCAGAGAGCTCCTGGGAAACGTCCAACAGTTTCCAGGCACATGGTTTATTTTCAAAATCAATTTCTGTTTCACAGTTGGTTACAGTGCCACTGAAGTCATCAGGGTCACGCACCTCCCTCCATAGTCGTTTGCCAGCCGCTTCCAGCTGAAAAATGGTGCTTTCTGGACTAGAAGGGTATATGAACAGAGATAGCTTGACACAACCATTTGTTTGGCTCAGGTGAATACAGCCAGACAGCAACACAGTCTCTGCTCTGCAGTGGGGCTTGCACTATGGCCAGATCCTACTGGACACTCATTCCTCAAAAAAGCTCAGCTCAGATACTCTGGTACTGTAATGTACTACATGGAAAAAGACGAAGATGGTCTTCATAATAATTATGAATAGTTTTTACTCTATATATTTCAAGAGTTTAGCTGAGTATGTTTGGTAAGGAGGGAGGGTTAGATGCATTAGAGTCAAAAGAAGTCATGGCATGCATCTGGCATTTCGCATATGACATTGCAGGTATGTAAAGTATATAAGTAGTATTAGCAAAATGTACTTGAATATCAAAAATAAAAGTACTTAATATGCAGCAGGATGGTCTTAATCAGTATTACTAGATGATTTTACTGATGCATTAACATGTAGAGAGCATTTTAATATTGTAGTTGGGCGAAAGTGGAGATACTTTTAGCTACTTTATATTGTAATGTGCAGTTTAATATGTAACAATGCCTCATATCGTATAAATTGATTGTTTTTTGTTTGTAAAATCTTACTCTGCAAAGTAACTACTGTTGTCAAATAAATGTAGTGGAGAAAAACTATGATATTTGCTTTTGGAATGTTCTTTAGTAGAATTATAAAGTAAAGTAGCTTCAAATGGAAATAGTAAAGTACAAGTACCTCACGTTCTACATAGTTATTTTTCACAGCTGCAAATATTGTCTTATCTTATTATACTGAAACAGAAGACAGCCCATCACAGCATGCAAACAGAAATAATTTCTTCCATGACACTTGTATTAATATCATCTCATTACACTATGTCTTTTTTGTGTTTTTTTAAAGTCTTGTCCATCTCTGTTATTCAATTCAACTCAACACAAAAGGATACACTGTCACAGTGAAAAGTGTTTACAATCACCAAGTATATCTATGAATTTCAGAGACAAAATACAGCTGTAATAAAAAGAATCAGTTGTAAATAATAACACAAACGCCAGACTCTGTTGACAGATGTTATCTTGCACACATTAATTTCTCTGCTTTTTATTGACTGCGTCCTGTGACTTTACTGTATATAAGGAACGTTTGCTGTAACTCTTCTTTTGCTGTAACACATCTTCTCAGACTGCTGTAATATTCATGGCTGCATGCAGGTACGAACAGAAACAACCCGGCACCTTGAGTGTAATGAATTTGAATCTTTGGCTGATTCACTATTAGTCTGGGTTACTGCTCAGCCCTCCAGGAAATGAATTGCCCTTTATTTAACATTACAAATTACAGGTGACCCACCGTGAGGAGAGCTGTGAGTTTGAAAGGTGCAACAAATAGATTTAGAGGGGCAATGATTCCCTCCTAGCTTCCTGTTGTGCAAATGCAAGAGATTAAATGACAGAGGATATTAAGAAATAATGTGTGATTCCCGCTATGATAACCGTAATGCGGTTAGGAGGCAATGAATATGTCTGTTTTTGTCACAATTAAATCAAATTAAGTATTAGATTACATTACATTGATTTGTTGTATTGCAAATTGTCATGTTGACGGTGCTGGCAGAAGGCAAATGAGAATATAAGGTTAGCATTGCTGCAGGGGTGGATTTGTTTGATGCTATGTGCTTCAGGTGTAGACTGAACAACACCCACATTAGATGTCCTGGACCCTGTTGTAAGGATTAAATCCTCACTTTTGAGTCATTATTGTTTTCTGCCAATGTTGGTGCCAGCGAGTAAAAACCAAGCTAAACGCAGCTTGGTAGCAGAGTCATGCAGCGGCCACTTTAGACCTTGCTCTCTCAGAGATTGTATAGCCAGAGAAAACCACATCAGTCGAATGTTAAGATCTTATTACCTTGGAGATAAATCCATCAGTCCCCTTGTGGACATATCAAGGCAAATGTCTTCAAACCACTGGATGTGTTCAAACCACTGGATTTTAGGCTCCCTCTCCAGCTAGTGACTTGGCCTGTTGAGTAATGAAGTGTTGGAGTTTAGTAATGAGACTGTTTACAGGGCGTGCTTGTTTCACATGAATCAAGCCCAGTGTGTGGTTAGATAAATACCAGCTTGGCCCTGCACGAAGCCAGTCACCTTCTCCTCTGCTCAGGAAATGGCAGCCAAATTCCTGTGGAATGAATGAAGAGGAAATCTGCAAGTGGCAGCCGTACCACGAGATCGCTCTGAAAGGACAGGGTGGAAAAGCTGTGGCCCTTCCTCTGGCGTGGACCTGGGCCAGGGCTCACTAGGTGAGACTGATGGAATAATAATACACATCCTGAGTGTTCTTTTCATTAGCAGCACGGTTTCATGTTTTTCATCATCCTGCTGAGAGAAATGGAGAGACCCTTATTTCTGAGCTGGACAAATTACCTTTTCCCTCGTGCGCCCTGGGATGCGCTGCATTCGTGTGTGGTGTTGTTGTGTGTGTGTGTGTGTGTGTGTGTGGTGTGTGTGTGTGTGTGTGTGTGTGTGGTGTGGTGTGTGTGTGTGTGGTGTGTGTGTGTGTGTGTGTGTGTGTGCGTGTTGGTGTGTGTTTGTGTCAGTGTGTTTGTGTCAGTGTGTTTCAGTTGGGGGTCGTGGCTGGATGCAGGGATTTCCTGTGGAAATAATAATTAACCACAACATGCACACAGGGTCGGCGATAAACGCTGGCCTTCTCGCTAAATATCGTCTTTTACAAGCAACCAGGTAACTGGATTCATCTCATTTCCTGCATGAGATTTAGATGTGAACCAAACTTCCATTAGGATATAGGGAGTATTAGTTTAAAGCCATGACCTCAATCAGTCAGTTATGTAAACCTATCAGTCCAGGTTGTCTGAACTGAAGTGACAGCATGGCTGTCCGTATTTAAAACACATTATCGGTGATTCATATACACCCTTAGCCAAAGCAATCCCTCCATTAACTTCACCTGCAAACACCTCATATCCCAGGTGACATATTTTCCCAATTACCAATGCCATTACTCTGCACTTCTCTTCCACACCAGCCATCACCAGCCGTTCAGTTTAAGACAGATTTCATAAAAACTCCTCTGACGGTTACATAAGTGTACATTTTTCTACACTCTTATTACAGAGCACAGAGACAAAGAGTTGCAGTGCCTCTCAAAAGAAACAAGCTTAAGTGATAAATCTCTCACACTAATGCACAAGCACGAGTTTTTGACTGTACATAAAGTCATGGAAGACATGCTGTACTTACATCGGGAAAGCCTTGAGGAAATGGCTTCCCCCTTGAAAGAACATATGGGTGTGTATGTCTGCAGCCAATCAGAATGCAAGTTGAAAATGCCTTGGAGACTTTCCCAAGGCCTCATTGCTGTTTTTGTTCTCTTGTGTGTGACCTAATATTTTACAAATTATGACCTAACCATACTTGACTCATATTGGTAACAATATACACCAATTCCTCCCTAAAAAAAAGAAAAATACAATAACCCTTTCAACAATAAAACAGGCAGAGATAACAGCCGTGTGTGAATATGTCTCAGATAACTGGGATGACAGTTCATTCCGGGTCAATATATAGCTTTTCATCAAGATCATCAAAGCATCATCCATCTCTCTGTGCAAACACTGTTGACACTTTAATTGCCTTTGATAATACATTCATCCTGTCAAAACGAGGTGATAATCAAGTCGTTTCTACAGCAGCCATCGATGTCTGCGCTAAATCAGTGATCATGCACTGTTAAAAAAACAGTAGACACGTCTGAGGATAATCAGGGAACAGTTTTAATTTACTGATGGTGCAAGATGCTCGTTCATTCATTCATTATTTTTCTCAATCGCAGTTTGCACAAAATATAAGCCTTAGTCTGTACAAAATAATACACAATTGATGATTGAAAAGAAGCTGAGAACAGAAAATCTTTTATCACCTGCCACCTTTTCAAGTAACAGAAACGGTCTGCCATTGATGTTATGCCAATACTTTTTACAATCTTTAATGAGACGTGCACTCCAGGCCGACCGATACTGAATATTTGAGACCGACACTGATAAAAATATGCATATGGTAACTGATAGTAATATTTATTAACATGAACAAATATTACAATTAAAAAATCAACTTGTCAGTGTTCTATGGTGGCAAAACTATGTGGTGGTGACACTGTTTCCAAATGACCTTAAACTATAGTTTCAAAATGTACTGCAATTTTGTGTTACAAATGGGGCAACATATACACGGATACCCACATATCAGTAATGATATAATATGTATAAGTTATAAGTTGATGTTGGCTGGTCATTAGTCGAGCCCTGTGTACACATGAAAACACACACACACGTACAACCATGACACAAGACCAAACACATAAACATTACATAAGTTTATATTGTCCAGTTACTTTGTCTGTATGCATTTTCTTATAGGATAGGTTCACACCTTTTAAAGTCTGTCTTAAAACAGGAGGTGCACATATTAACACTGAAACAGGTTTTGCTGTAATCATTCCTCTTTTTTATACTGGCCATAATGTCTAAAGGGTTTCCAATGTAAGAGATTGTGGACAAAATCTACAGTCCTCATTCTGTTCAAAACTTTTTTTTTTTTAGTATCAAATCCTTCTTTGCAGTACTACCCTTCTGCTGCAGTTTGACAAGAAAACACTGGGAAATACAAAGAAGGAATTTTATACTAAAAAGGCTGCAACTGAGAAATTCACTTGATTTGACTGACTCAGACTGCGGAAGTCTCATGTGAGGTTCATACAAATGTTTCTTTTTGCACAAAATGAGGACTTTGGATTTTGTCCCCCATCATTTAAGTGCTTTTGGAAGTTCCTATGGCCAATAGGAACAAGAGGAATGATTACTGCAAGCAAAACCTGTTTCAATGCACATATGGGAATGTGAGTATTGTTTTATGACAAACTTGAAAAAATCTAAACTCATCCTTTAAAGTCATTAATAGTTTAATTTTTAAAAATATGAAATGCTTTGATGTCTATATATATATATATATATATATATATATATATATATATATATATATATATATAATGTTGAGTTTTTTAAATGGCATTTCCGTCTATAATCAGCATCAGCTGATCTTAACACAAAGTTTTAGGCAATAATCTGTTTTCGGCTCAGTACACAACTGAGTTATACCCTTGACCTGATTAGCAGTCTGTTGGCATGGTCCCTCGAATCCCTTATTTTTCAACTGTTTTGCTCTTTTCTGAACTGTATACTATGATGGCTTTATATAAGTTGTATATGATTTGCTCCACACCTCTACAGTAACTAAAGTAGGGTGAATTGAGCAATACATGTAAATATCTGCACTATGTATAGCTCTCCAAGTTATAAAGTTTTATGTTATTTATAAAGTTTGAACAATAAACAATGTATAATACAACCCATCTAACACATGCTCCTGCTTATGTTAGAGTTTCAGTTTCCTGGTACTAAACCTCAAAGATCTGCTGGCTGGCGACACATTAACTATTTACATTAGCTCTCACTGGAGTGGAAACAAACTTCATGCAGACCATCAAGTGCTAATTGGTTTGGAATGAAGCAAAGATATCAAGGAACAGATTTCAAATGACACACCAGGGATGGAAACATCCTTTAAGTAAATGTAGCAGTCGGCTCCAGCACACCGCACCATGCTTCATCTGCTCAGGAGGTTGTGCAAGCAGTGACTGCCAGCTAGAGTACAGGATTACTCTGTAGTTTACCCTTTGCTTTACAGTAATGAAGTGCACTGCTGCAGTTGCAGTTCTCGTTCTGGGTCTGTGTGAAAGTTGTCTGCTCGGCCTGTACTGTATGTGGGGAAGCATCTGAGGCGGCGACATCCCGATGGGATACACTACAGATGGATTAATTAAAGGCAGGCCACAACAATTGACTTTTGTGAGGCAGACATATTGGAAAATGAGTAGAAACAATGCATACCGTTCAGAATATTTTACTGAAGTTCACAGAAAACAACATAACTAGCCACAGGAGGACGGAAAAATGTGAGGCTGCAACTAAAATAGCTAGCAAGTCTGTGTCGCTCAGGGAATCTATGTTTTGCTGTGCTTCATGAAAGTGAAACTGGGTTTTCGTATGCAGTGTGTCTGCCCAGTTAGTTTCATTTCAGACCTGTTAAAACAAGTCAAAACAAATAAATGGTGGTTATACATTGGCAGAATTTTAACTTTTTACTCCTCAATTTTTAGAGCCCTGTACTGGTTGTACCCTAATAAGATGATATATGCAGAAAAGAAGATGTCCTTGTTCTCATGTCTATGAAAGATCATTTTGAAGAGCAAATTGTCCTGGCACATCACCCTCTAATAGGCCGTCTCCTCAGCTCAGTGGGTGAGGGACAACAGTGGGAGGGAGTTGGTGGGAATTGCATTTTGTGTCTCATCATGGGGTCTTCTCCCAGCTTGCTGTGATCTGGAGAAGTCAGGACGCTGTGCCGAGGTTGATGATATCAGGTTCTAATTAATACAGAAATCAAATTCCCCCCCACTTTGCATCCTCTCTGATTTGATTATTTTTTGTGTGGGTTAACATCATGCAGCAGCATTTTCTCCATATGAAATGTTTTAACCAGTTTACTGTCTGTGCTTCACCCATTAAAATAGATGCAGCTTATTTAAGGATGTAGTCTTATATCCTTTCTAAATCACCCCTGCAAGAGCTTAGTCTTTGATTTAAAGACATATTTTTATAAAGGCTTTTTTTTTTTTTAAATATGTATTTTTTTGTAATACACATGCTCGCAACTTGCTAATAGCTGTTACATTTTACAACAGTTACTTTTCTGACGTTCGTACTTGAGGCGTGTTGCTCCAGCGAAAAAACACAGATGACTCACACATTATTCGCATAATTTTATTATGGCAATTAAATAAAGGATAAGACCTGGAGTGCGGAAATGGAGAGAAGGATGCTTCCCTTCCAATATGGCTCAGGGCCATTTGGTCAGCATGTCCTAATCAAGGACTCCAAGTTGTAACTGAACCAGCCCAGCATTCCTGTGTTGCAGATACTGCTTTGATGAGCAGCCAAAGTGATGTTACTCCATGATTTAGTCACATACCGTGACATTCCCTGATCAAACCTTAGAGTTATTTTATTTTGTACCTGTTATCTGCAGTGAGTTGTATCTTCAAGGTATTTTTATGATCACACAGATGTATTCTGTCTGCCCAGAAAGACTAAGCATTTCCACAGACTAGACCGGAAATATTTAGGAATAGTTTGCGGAAATATTCATACTCACTTTTTTGCCAAGAGTAAGATGAGAAGATTAATACCCCTCATCTCTGTGTCTGTTTAAATATGAAGCAACAGCCAGCAGCCTGTTAGTGTAGCATAAAGACTGCTAACAGCAAACACTGCTCTGTTTAGAAATTATCTAATCTCCCAACCAGCACCTTTATGGCTCACTAATTTCCATATTTTTACCTTTGTTTTTATTTTAACAAACAGGAAAACAACATAAAACAAAATGTAAACACGTGGTTTTAAAAGGCTAAGCTAAATTACTGCTGCCATTAGCTTCATATTTACTGTACAGAGTTGAGAGTGTAAATAATTGGATTGGATTGTTATCATCATTGTTATCATCATTTAGACTTGTCATCGTTCCAGGCAGAAAGTAGACAGTGTGAGGTCACAAAAATACCTTTGAGGAAGCAAAACGCATGTAACAAATTAAGTTCCTGCGGTTACAGGTGGGGTTACTAAACTCGATGCATGTGAACCTTTCACAGTCATTTGCATGCTCTTATGCACATCATTCCCCTCATACCAAGTGCTTTACACCTGCAAATGCTGCACACAATTCCTGATTATATTATGAGGAATGTTACTGAATGCAAAGCCTAAGAGCTAAACACTATGACGCTAAACATTTGGCTGTGTACTACATGATTCTCACATAAGGACATGCCTATCTGTTTTTATTAATGTTTATTAATGACAAAGTATTCTTTGGTTCAATGTTACAATCAATTTGCATGATAATAATATGAGAAAAGAGAATAATTCACTTTTCAGCTCTGGTTCAAATGGTAATGAGTGCAGCAGCAGATTGACACTTGCTTAATAGACAGGATTGTGTCTTTGTAAAAAGATGCAGACAAAGAACATAACGCAAAAAGTTCTAAAAAACAATGAGTAGTTGCAACCGATTTACAGTCTGAGCTGTAGTGAAGATATAGATCACAGTTTGACAAATGATTATGATGATTTTGATATTTCCCGCAGACAATTCTACTTTTTCATTTCCTGGTAAATTGTCTCAGCTCCAGTCCTGTCCTGGTGGGCTTCCCTCCCGGTCCCGTCTCCGCTCTGTGGTTTTATTAAAGCTAACATTTGTCAGCAGGAAGATGGTTGATATGCAAAATGTGGAGCAGCTCACACCTCACACTTTAGTTATTCTGGCTGTTTGAGAAATGAGATATGAGGAAATGCCCTGCTACGACACAACAGATAAGAGACATGAGTTATGTTCAGAAGATTTTGGTGTTATTACTCTTTATTATATTTTTTTTATTTGTACCAGAGTATTTTTTTTACAGAATGATGTAACTGGAGAGGAAACATTGCACTCTAAGAATTGTTTGCATTATTCTTATGCTTAAACAAGGATCAGTAGGAATTTTATTAGATAAAAAATATTGTACGCACTGAGATTTTTTTTAATGTACTTGATAATAGATCTATTGTATGCATCTACCGTATTTTGAAAATAAAAAATATGATTATCTAAATAACACTTGAAAAAAAAAGTTTTTTAATTTCCTTTTAAAAAAAAAAATTGAAACAGATATAGTTTACTGCATTGCTCACTGAAGTGTGAATTAATTTGCAGCATTCAGCGACAATATCACGAATCTCCACCAATCATACTTTTGCTGTCTGACACACAATGCAGTTGCAGCAGCTTCAAATGTCAATATATTTTCCGTGTCACTTGATGCCACAAACATTAAATTAATCTGACTCCTTCATACACAGGATGAGATGAATTCCACAGGACACAGTGTTTCTAGATATCAAAAGCTACAACTTTGCAATTGTATGTTTTACTCTTTTAATAGAAACAGCAAGCAGCGAGCTCATTTGCACCTGGATGGCGGTGGCGGCACTGTGAGAATCTCATTTTTTGATTTCTCCAGTGCATTCAACACCATCCAGCCACTGCTATTAGGTGAGAAGCTGCGACTGATGGGTGTTGGTGCGTCCACAGTCTCCTGGATCACTGACTACCTGACAGACAGACCACAGTTTGTCCGTCTGGACCGTGTTCTGTCTGATGTGGTGGTGAGTGGTACGGGGGCCCCACAGGGGACTGTGCTGTCTCCTTTTCTGTTCACCTTATACACCACAGACTTCCAGTACAACTCAGAGTCATATCACCTACAGAAGTTTTCTGATGACTCTGCAGTTGTTGGGTGTATAAGGGATGGACAGGAGGGAGAGTACAAGGCACTGGTGGATGACTTTGTGGAGTGGTCTCCAGACCAGAGAGATGGTGATTGACTTCAGGAGGAAGGGAACGGCTCCGCAGCCCCTTTGCACACTGGGAAGTGATGTGGACATAGTGGAGGAGTACAGATACCTGGGTGTCAACATCAACAACAGGATGAACTGGAAGGTCAACAGCACGGTTGTTTACAAGAAGGGGATGAGCAGACTCTATTTCCTGAGGAAGCTGAGATCCTTCAACGTGTGCAGCAGGATGTTGGAGATGTTCTACCAGTCGGTTGTGGCCAGCGCTCTGTTCCCCTCCGCCATCTTCTGGGGCAGCAGCATCGGAGCCAGCGATAAAAACAGACTGAACAAACTGATCAGGAAGGCTAGCTCCGTGATCGGCTGCAAACTGGACACGTTTGAAGCTGTGGTGGAGAGGAGGTCACTGAAAAAACTGTTATCTATTATGGATAACCCAGACCACCCTCTCCACCCCCCATTGGTCCAACAGAGGAGCAGCTTCTCTAAGACGCTCCGACAGTTTTGATGCCGGGCGGACCGCTACAGGTTATCTTTCCTACCACAGGCAATAAAACTCTTTAACATGTCATCACTGGGGGCTGGATAAGACTTTTGGACAACACACTACTGCACAAAGGGCAACCTGCACAATTGGTTCATTTACATTTTAGCATACATTTAGCATATTATTTAAGCAGTTGCACATTTTGTTTTCCCATCCTGTATACATTTAAATATTTCTTCTTATATTTTAATCTTACATTTTATTCCTATTATTATTATTATTTCATGTATACTGTATGCATGTATATTTTTTCCTAGTATCTCATTTATATTTATATTCTGTGTTGTGTGACTAATGTACGTGTGCTGCTGTAACACCGTAATTTCCCAGCTTTTGGGATCAATAAATATCTCTCTATCTATCTATCTATCTATCTATCTATCTATCTATCTATCTATCTATCTATCTATCTATCTATCTATTTAAACATTCAGGCTTTGTGATGTGATGTTGATTAGATTGGAGCATATTTGAAGTCAAATAAAAATGTTTAGATTTTTAATAAACACATATTAAACTGTGACTCAGACATGCAGTATGTAACATAATGTTAGTCCACAGCAACAGTTTGCACAGTGAATTATTATGTATCTTCAGATCGATCAACTCAAAGGGACAGCTCTTTTCTTCTCCCCTGATTGTGTTGTCAAAATATATCTGTGGTACAATAAGGCACAATACATTGTAGATTGAAAGCAAGGCTATTTCTCTGAATATAATTTCTCCTGGCAAGATGAAGCAAAAGGACCATGCTGTGTGAGGAAATTGTTCTAAGTGACTCTTCCCCTCACATTGCCTAGAAGCAGTCCTCCATATAAATGGCCGTCCAGGCTATTTGTCAGGAACACACATCAATCTTGGTGTGTCTCACCACAGAGCCAGGAGGCTAGTCACTGTAGTTCTGCTGTTACCAGTCAGAAATGTGTTGAGCTTGTCTCCTCAGGCCGTCCTCGCTCTGTACAGTAGAGGAACAAAAGCTGCAGTCACTGTTCTAAAGACTGGTTGCTTTCATTAGAGAAGTCATTAAAGGAATTACAAGTGCCCAGTCATAGATTTTACTCGGATTATTGTTCTTGAATTTTGCTCAGTTCATCAAAATATAGGACATTTGAATTTGTGTGTAAAGAACGTGCGGCAAAAAAAATGAAATTCTTCTAAAATGTGTGTGAGTCTTGTTTACCTACCACTCCTCTTAGCATGTGTGACTTGCTGATCTACTTGTGGACTCCCTAATTACACCAAAGAGAATTATCTGGCCAGAATCCAGTTTGGAGCAGAGTGACTAAACATGATTTTACAATTAGACTGCACTCAGTTAGGTCTTTTCTTTGCCTTCAGAACAGACTGAACTCTTCAAAGAAAACATTCATCAAGCTGTTTGAAAGCTTTGCCAGAGATTTTAGTTCATTCTGGGTTATTCACTCATGTTCCTATACATCTGGCAATGTTTTGTATTTTTCTTAAATCCAAACACACCAAAAACCTTAAGTACTCCTACTAACAAGTATTGTCTGTGTACACACAAAAAACTCCTGGGTGAAAAATATCCCATAATGGGTTATTTTTGACCCAACTCCTGGGTTAAAAAGGGACCAAATAATTTCTGGGTTATTTCAAACCCAGAACCTTCTTGCTGTGAGGCCACATTGCAAACAATTGGACCAATATGTTGCCCAGAAATTGGTTGTTCCCCTTTTAACCCAGGAGTTGGGTGAGAAATAACCTTACTTGGGTTGCCATGCCAGTATGCCTTATTTCAGAAAATCAAACTTTTTCTTCTAAGGGGGTATTCTTCTAAGGGGGTAGAGCGGGAAGGAGGTGTTTCTTCTTCCGCTTCTGAATTTCTGGCAGACTGTTATAGGGACAAGGATGTAATATATGAACTTGTCTCTTCTATTTCTTAGTTAATCCATGTTTAGAGGGTGTGTCACTTTATTTCTCTTACAAATGGTAATACTGTTTTATCATAATGTACACAACACACAAGAGTGATTGTTCATATTATAAACTATGTTAACGTGATAACATAATAACTTCCTAAAATACAACCCTCCAACAAAAAATACATTATAGGAGAGAGAGAGAGAGAGAGAGAGAGAGAGAGAGAGACCAAAAGCCAACCCTGTAACCCAGAATGTGGGTTACTCTTTGAAAAATAACCCAGAAACCAGCCAAAAACAGGAATTTGGTCAAAACGTTAGCCCTATAACCCAGAAAATGGTTACTCGCTGAACAAATAACCCATAATTTTAACCCAACACAAACAACCCAAAAAACTGGGTTAAAGAAATAACCCAGGAGTTTTTAGTGTGTAGTTAAACCCTGAATAAACAGTGAGATGAGTTATCAGAGACACAATTTATAGAAAATTCTTTTTCCTCCAAAAGAGAGCTTCATGAGGGAGTTCAAGAATAGTTTTGGGAGATCTCCCGCAAAATAGCTGATGAAGTTTTCTTTTGAGTTTTTAGAAAAGTCTTTTATCATCTGACGCATGTTTTATTATAGTAGAGAAACACCAAAGAACCTTTTGAAATGAAAGCCTATACAGTTTTACTGGAGACAACATTCACATCTTTCTTTTTTCTGAAGGTTTAGTTGTTTGATAACAATCAGTTTAGCATAAATTCATGTGGTTTTCCACCAGTTTCCTCCCTCCACTCATTTTTTATGCTTAGAAGAGAGTGTATTCACGGGAATGTTTCTGATCTTGTGTCTTGAGCTGTGGAATAATGTAAGAGCACTGGTGTGTTGCTGCTGTGGCTGGGGGAGCGTGTTGCCATAAAATATTAACGACTTAGAAGCCCAGCCACCTGACAAGATGAATGTAATTGGCCCTCGCAGCTCTATCTGTGCATGTTAATGAGATGGGATGGTATTTAAATCAGTTGCGCCCCAGACACTGTGGCTGCAGTCTACAAAAGCACAAACAAAGACGCAGTGAGAGAGCACGGACGCAGCGAGATAGATTCAGAAAATGTCAATTGTTATTCCGTTTTTATGGACCTGCTGCTTGCATATCTTTCTATTTTTGTTTGTTCAAGCAGAATGCATTTGTAGCAAAGCCTTTAAATTCTTTTGATCAAAACAATGGAAATTAATACTGAGATAAATTTGTTTTTCAGATTTTTTAAAGCTAACAGTAAGGAGATGCTAAGGGTTAAGAGAAGCTGTGGACAAAAGCCAAATATAAAGCTGAGGTAAAGGTGTGCACCTGCACAGCACCTGTCCCGCCAAGGAGCTGGGGTCAAGCCCTGCCTGTCACCAATGGTCTGGAACAAAGCTGTCGTCTCTAAAACAAAATGTGGCCACCTCAGGAGAAAACATTGAGCTGTGGTAACCACAAACAACAGCTTGAGTCAGCTTTCCCAGGGGGAAGGATTGCTTGTAGCAGGTAGCAAATATTATAACCTAAATCTTTAAAGGGAAAGAAGGCCCGTTTGTGTTCAGCAATGATGCCCACTGTTTGTGTGTGTGTGTGTGTGTGTGTGTGTGTGTGTGTGTGTGTGTGTGTGTGTGTGTGAGTGAGGGTAAAGCCTCTTAGATTTCAGGAAAACTGAAAGAATGAAACAAGTCAGCAGATGGGCAACTGTGTCACATTACTTTCATTATTCTGACAACTTTTAGCTTTTATGTGACAGCGCTGTGGTCATCCTCACTGGCACCTCATAAAACCACTCATGTCCTCTACTACAGTCGTGTGTATGCTGGCTGGGCGAAGGTGTGATGTATCAAAGCCCTGGTGTCTCAGACAGAAATCTTGGCATGCTGTGTTTGTCTGTGTGTGTGTGGTGTGTGTGTGTGTGTGTTGTGTGTGTGTGTGTGTGTGTGTGTGTGTGTGTGGTGTGTGTGTAGACTGGGAAAGCCCTGACGCCCAAAGGGTGGGGGAAGTGCAGGCAGGAGGACAGATGGTCTCCCTCATGGTGGCTGAAATAAAAGAGGGAATTAGAGGACTCCAAGGTGTACACTCTGACGGCAATTACAGCAAATAGATTGGAAGTGGACCTCCAGGCACCCAGGGAGGCAGCTCCATGGGGGAGAGCTCCACCTCACCGCATCTGGTTTGTACACCCCCGAACAAGTCAAGATGAAACCACACACCCTGTCTCTCCTTTAGCTCAGGCCGACCCTATTGACCATTAGCATACTACTGTATATCAGAATAACTATCAGAACTTTAAAAAAAAACTGAAAAAAAAACTTTATGTGCTCTGTAGAGTTTGAGATGGATTTCTATATTACCATTTTTCTTGGTTTAGATATGTAGCTGAAGGATTTGCAAAACCAATTTAAGACATCCCTGGGAGCTGTTTTGGTTAGTTATTCTGCTGCCTGCAGGAGTTTGAAAACAGTCAATTATTTTTGTCTTGCTTGCTTCCGTCTATTGATTCTCAAACGATTTTCACTGCCCCTCCAAGTAAGAAAAGGCAGCAATTGAATTAAATAAGCCCACCCAATCAATTTAAAACACGTAACACAGTCATACTTTTCTTTCATAGCCTGTGGAAACTAAGAATTCATTGCAGATGAAAATCCAAACAAACTGAAAGACACTTTTATAGATCTATGAAAGCTGTTATGAAGATTATGGATAGCCATCAAATATTTTGAATATAAAATATTTAATGCATTACTTCTGGCAATATTTGTGTGCAGAATTTGGGCTGCTGTCTTTCTTTTTACAAAGCCACTTAGAGCAGTATAGGGATGAGCATATTCCATTACTCTTGCCCTGTGGCTGAATGAGTGAAATACCATTTGGAGAATGTGTCTCTGACCCCAAAACCTTTCGTTTCCATCAATTCATAAATGATAAAGACACAGTCTAATGAAACAAAAGGCTCCCTGCCAAAGTTGGCCATAAAAATAACATTTGTGTGAGAGAGACCTTAAGCTTATCCATTAACCTCAGAAAAGTGTCTTTACTGATACTCCCACACTGTACGTTGTGCGGTGCCGATGCCATTGAAAGACACACAAGATAACAGTAACAAAAACGAATGTGATTCAACTGAATCTCATATAATACTTCAGTGATTAATTTTGTAATACATGTCGAAGATCTGGTGGTCCAACTGGAAACATACACAGCCAAAATCAGCATTGAAAGTAATATATTTTATGGAAAAATCTCATGATGATTATGAATTTAATGACATTTGATCCTCACAAAAACCAATCTGCATCATGCCTTAGCAGAGGCACAGCAAAGAGAAAGCATAGCTGTAGGGTTGGTTGGCGAGTACAAAGCAAAGTTGTGTACTATTATAAGCCTCACATATTCCCATGAAGATTTACACACCAGGCTTAAAACAAAATGAGAAATCAGGTTTGTATTGTATACAATGTAAATAAGGCCGACTTTTGGCCTGTGAGTTATGGCCCCAGGAACTGGCTGCTTTCCCTTGTTGCATAAATTCATGAACAGTAAATCACTGGCTTCTGAAAATACAAAGACCAAAAAAAAAAGGAAAAAAGAAACCGATGCATAAAAGAAAAGATAATTAGGCAGTGAACACATGTAACCAATCAAAATGTTTGCATGAGTTTAGTTATTTTTACCCATATTATAAGAAGATGCAAATACAACAACATGTTTCATATCTTAAAGGTCCCATAGCATGAAAATTTCACTTATGAGGTTTTTTTTAAATTCCCCCAGCCTGCCTATGGTCCCCCGGTGGCTAGAAATGGCGATAGGTGTAAACCGAGCCCTGGGTATCCTGTTCTGCCTTTGAGAAAATGAAAGCTCAGATGGGCCGATCTGGAATCTTGCCTCCCCCCTCCTCAAAAGCTACAGACTCAGAAAGGACACATACTAAGGAAAGCTCATTGTGGGAGTGGCTCTAGTGACTGTAATTCTGCACCAAGGCTGAATTTTGGGAAATAGACTTCAGATGGGGTATTAGGGGATCACTAAGGCCTACATAAAAGCATCCAAAGAGCACCATGTCATTGCTTCCGACAGTTAATGGTTTAATTGATGCTTGAGTAAAAAGAAGCATGTAATTGACAGTTAACAATTGCTTTAATCTAACATGCAGATGTGCAACACGTTTCAAGCTCAGTGCTCTTCCTGAATGGAGGAGAAATTAGAGAAACTGACAAAAAGGTGGGAAGCGATGTGAGCTCACAGGAAGTATACAGCACAATATCTCACAGACTCAAGACCGAGAAATAAATTTAATACAGTTAGTTTTATGTGGAATCATCAGGGTCCATAACATGGAAGAAAGCACTGAGCAAGAATAAGAAAAGCTCCCAAAGAACCATAAAAATGTTATGTTACAATCCCACCTGTTGATGGTGCTCTTGTGGTCAGTGATGCTGGTCCAAACATAGTGTCTGAATCATAGTGGTGAGGGATTTCAATTTTTAAGATTAGGTAAGTGCATAAACCTGAAGAGGGTAAAAAGGTAAGACTTAAGGTTATGTTGTTTAATGATGACAATGGGACTTTCTCTGAACACATTTTATATGTCCTACAATGTACACAGATTTGGTTAGTTAGTAATTAAACTTTTTAGTGGTCACTACTTATTCTTTAATACACACTTTCATAAATAAATTGCATTAGTTGTTTTTAATAATCAGCTTAAGTATGCAGTGCACAGATCTTGTCATGAAGATAGCTAAGGATGATAAGTTCCTGTATGGGAGGCGCAGAGTCATTTAAACTGTTCTGCGCTTAAGCAATACACAGGCTCATGGGAAAAAAATATGCTCTAAATGGTCTCTTTCGTAAGTAAAGTGTGTTTTAAAAATGTTCTGTCAGTTTGCTCCTGTTTTCTTTCCTTTTTGTTACTTAAAAAAGTTTTTTTTTTACCTTCAGTGAAACCTGAGGAAAAGCACTGAGCTGTACTGCAGATCTGCATGTTACATGCATGGTTATATATTTAGGTTATATATAAATTGTTTTCTGTTGCTCTTTGCTGGACCACCAAGCACTTTTTCCAGCAAGGAGCCTTTTTTATTTTGGATCACACTTTCATTTTATGCTTCATTTGTGTATAGCTAACACATGACAATTTCCAGTACACGCAATGTGTTTTTGAAATCTGAGCAATCATGATCGTGTTCGCAGCAGCAGCTTTTTAACATGCAGAGAATGAACACATCTGACCTTCACTGTGCATGACTGCTGTGTTTGTGTTGGATTGGAAAGTTAAGAATCAAAGTAAGCAAGTCTGTTGAACTCATATGTGGTCATAAATCATGGACAATATTTCTCCAAATAAGCTGTAGATGTAACATGTTTAAATTATTTATAATAAAAAGATGCACAACAGTAAAATTGCAAAAGCATGTTTCTGTTTTGCAATTTTATTTGGAAGCATTACATGATTCAAAAGTATTGAAAAATAAAACATTTTGTGATAATGTGGCAGGAAAAAAGAAATTCAGCAATAGCTCTGTTTTTCCAATAAGAGGACAGAGGGCTATTGCCACAATGGCACGCTGAATATAGTTAAAGTTTGAAACAAACAAAAAACACCAGTGTTAAACCCCAGCACTACGATGATTCAGTACAATTCAAAATTAGATGTATGCTCATCACTCCACACAGCCTGTTTTATCCTTTTCCTGTTCATCTGAACTGTCTGCAGGTCACCTTGGATCCCACTGCTGCTGTGGACAAACAGCAGCTGCAGGAAACTCCCCCGCCTGGAAGAGCAAACATGTTCTGGTGATTACTGAAACAAAAACATACTTTTGCAATGACCCAAGCAACTTCGTCTATTTCATTTCGTGATGTTTTATAAATAACATTAATAACATGTTGAGCTAAATGTTCCTATTTGAGGTAGAGTTATATTAATCCCAGGAAGCGAAGCAAAGGATGAATTGTCCATTTCAGTGGTTAAAGAGGTATACAGATCTTTTACTTACGTACATAAAAGTAGTAATACCACAGTTTAAATTTACTCTGTTACAAAAAAAAAGCCATGCATCAAAATATACTTTAAGTACCAAAATTAAAAGTACACAATATGCAGAATTACACATTTCAGAATTACTGCATATATATATCGTATTGTTGGACTTTAATTATTGATGCATTAATGTGTAATGTTGCAGATGTTAAAGCTGGAGTTTACTGTATTTTAAATATTTTATATCCTGCTGGGTAGCTTAATCTATCATAATACATCATACTTTATTAGTTGATTTACATCTTGTATTATTAATCAGAATCTGCAAAGTAATAGTATCTAAAGCTGTCACATACATGTAAAAAGTATACAATATTCCCTCTGAATTGGAGTCGAGTAGAAGTTTTAAGGCATAGTAAATTACAAGTATCTCAATATTGCATAGTAATTGAGTAAATGTATTTAGTTCAACACTCCACAGCTGATGTAATTACATGTCAAGTTGGATCTCAAACATTTTTCATACAAACATTTAATTGTGTGCAACACAGAGTGATGACAGAATATGCCATTGAACTAATCATTTGGCTGCAGTATAGACTGAGGATTTCAGTGTGTGATCCCTGAGAGAGATTTGTTTTCCCTCAAACAAACACACAATATGCCACACTAGAACTAAGTGCAGCTGCAATAAGCATAAGTCTGTGGTTTTTGTCTTATATGTAATCATCTTAAAAACATTTAATCAAATAAAAATAAATCTTATCAGATATTTGAAGTCTTTAACAAACTATTCAATATCCTCCATGAATGATTTTAATAGAGTGAGTCATATTTCAGATGGCCTGCTTTTCAGATTGTATCACTGCTCAACATTTGTCACCTGTCAAATTATTTTCCCCCAGCATGTCATGTTCATTTGTCAAAACAGCGTTGTTCAAAGTTGCCTACTGCTTCACATCCAACTAAATCTGATTGGGGGGTATTTATGGTACAGTTAGAATAATAAAATTGTGTGGATTTTAAATGTCATTTATCTAAGTCTCAGTGTATTTAAGCAAATATCAGAACTAATGACTGGACCATAAAGTGAGAATGAGCAGTTCAATTGTTCCAGGAGAAAATATTTAATCAGTCCCCAAAATACTTACAGAAACAGCTGCTGCAGACAGCACTTTAATGTGAATTGCTTGTCAAAAGGAAACAATTGCAGTCCTGTTCAATGTGAACGCAAAAAAAATAAAAATCATTGATTGGAAACTATGTTGCTTGAATTTTGAAAAGCATTTAACCTTCTAACATTAATGAGAGCTGGACTTGAGTCGGAGTCCACACCACCAGAGGCCACAACTGTTCCCAGGGTAGAGACTTACTGCTGCCTCTTACCAGGGCTTGAATATTTCTGCAATGTCTGATCAATGCCATAGAAAACCATTTCTTATCATTCTTCCAGCTACTTAGAGCCACGTCTGAATTACGGTTGGTGTATCCGATGCACATTTATTCTTCCCTCCTGACAGTTTTATGGAACTCATTATCCGCTTTGTGGCCATGGCTGTGAATGGAGAACCTGTGGGGGTTTTTATGTGTAGCCAGTAGCTCCTCCACTGACCACATTTAATGTCCTTTCAGAAACAAAAAAGGCAGGTCGAGGGGGGGTATCCAAGCCCCCTTTGACAACAGCAGCAAACTCTGCTCACATACAGAGTGCCAGTGTTGGGTCTGCTGATGTGAGGGTGAGGGAGCAGACTGAGAGCCACACCAGAGTTTTATTTACCTCAGGTGCAACGGCTCATTATAATGGTGTTAATGAGGAGCAGATGCAGCTGAGTGAAGAAGGAGGGGGGGCAGCTGTAGGAGCGACGTGTGGCCTATCCAGGGCAAGCCTGCATGGAGGTCCTGTCCAGGGATTCCTAAATCCCCCCTCTCACCACAACCAATGCACACGCTCTTCACGTGTTAATATCTACTCAGCAAATGCTATTAGCAAACACTGGAAACTGCCTACCACAGTGATTTAGTGAGGCCCTCTCAACGTTGGCTATGCTGAAAGGTTATTGGGATATTACTGTAGTCATGACTGATTTAGACCTGTGAGGCACCGTCTTGTTTAAGTTATTTGAATAAGGTTGTTGGGGCTTTTGGTTAGTCTGTACGCACAGGATAAGTCTGGCGTTATTCTATATTGTTGTTATTGTCAACAAATTCTATGAAAATACCTAAACTGTCACAAAATATATCATATAAAGACTGTTGCCTGTGGTTTCAAAGCCTGACAAAGCTTATAACTCAACATTGTACAGGGTAACATGTTCCTCATTACACTGTAGTTTTTTTTAAGTCAATGAAATACGCTGTCCTTCTGCTATGAATACTCACCGGAGCACCATTAAGATCAATATTAATCTTAATTAATTAAAAATAGTTCCCAACAAATGCAATCCTGTTTGAGTAATGTTTGCTAAGCTACAGTGCCCTGTAGTTTTAGGAAACTATTTTGCCTTTTGTAAAAATGAAATGATGTATGTGTGACCCCTTTTACATCTTCAATAGGAACCAGTAACACCTTGTTGGTTTTGGTATTTTAGTTCGATTTGTTAAGAAAAACAAAAATAGAGAATATCTCCAGCCTTATCTTTCCAACAAACCATTAGCATATTTTCTCTTGTATTTAACCTGTGTGTCACTTAACAGTTGAGGTTAAATCGTAAGGCTAGCACGTGTAAATGCTAAGATCAATATATTCTCCTCAAAGGATTAAGATTCAAACCATTATTGCTACAGATTAAAGAATAACGTTGAGGGAGAGCGACTTTCCAAAAGTCAAAGTCATTTTTCAGCACCATAAAAACATCTTTTCATAAATCTGTGACTTAGCTGTTTCTCAGTCCCTTAATGCCCCCTCGAATCCCTCAGCAAAGAGAAATGCAACCCTCTGTTAGTGACGAGCCCCTTTTCGCTGCTGACAATGGAATGGCTTCAGCTTTGAGTTTGCCATTGTGACTTCTTCACTGACTGAGCCCTGGCAGTAATGATCTCCATGAGCCCTCTGTGCATGCCAATAGTGGGCCATAACAGTCTTTATTCACCATGAAACCTCCACTGGGATCATCTCTAGGTCCCCAGGACAACAATGCTGGCAGCCAAGCCCACAGTCGGCCGACTCGTCTTTTACGTTTTTATGGGCTTGGCCTTCCCCCTGCTATTGAGGAAAATGTAGGCCATCAAACAAGCCAATTTATGACTCAGTCTAAATTTGACCTTGGGCCTCCTGAAATGCCTTTGCCCTCAGAAAATGTAGAAACCCTATGAATGAATGAAAATATGTATATATTATATATATATATATATATATATATATATATATACATGTAAATAAATAAACTGATTTCTCTATTTTTCAGTGTGCTTGGCATTACATGAAAACATTTCCCTCAGAAAATGCGTGGCATGGGAGTTTTGTTCCAAGTTGCTGCACATGACAAATCCTGCTCGACATGTTCATATCTAATGAGGAATTTTAGGATCAAAGCATTCATATTAGAGATAATAGCGTTGTCCTTCATGCTTGGAGCAAAGAGCAGCTGCATTTTTACTGCCTGACCTCAAATATTTCTCTGCTATTAGTTTGTTTTTTTCTGTTACTGGTGACCTGGTGGACTTTTGCCTTCTGGTTTGTGAGCAGAGCTGCAGGGAATTCCTTATTTACTGCAGGGGTGTGCCTTGCCTTGTCTTCATTCACCAGCACATGTTAGATTTCTGTCTCTCACCCCGCTGCAAAGCTCCTATTGTTTATGGCTTTAGTTGTTTATGACTCATTCTTTCCAGGAAGTGGGAAACCCCAAGCTGCTGATTGTGTCGCTCCAGATTTTTCAGATTTGATTTCTACTTTACCAGCTCCCAATGGTTTTGATTTGGTTTTCTTTGTCATGAAACAACCTACACATAACACACTTTTCCAAATGTTCACAAAAAAGACAGACACAAAATCAATCCAACATGACACATGGACATGTAAAATACAAAATGAAACAAAATCTAACAAACTATAAATTATGTTAACACTGGAGTTGCAGATTTGCAGATTTACTGATAAGGCATATAATATTAATAATAATTATAGTACATGAAGAGATTTTCAAAGTCCTTGAAGACGCTTTACATACAAATAAAAACAAAAAAGCAAAACAAACAAAAAACCATTTAATAAAGACAATAAAAATAAAAAATACAGAAATAAAATAGCAAGGTGAGTTGGGGAAGGTAGGTCTGAAAAGGTGGGTTTTGAGGGCCTTTTAGAATGATGACAGTGTGAGGTCAATTTCCCAATGTGGTTTGGTAGTAAGTTGTAGAGAGAGGGACTTTGGTGGTTGGTATCTGTAGACTGGAGGCTTCCGGAGGGGTGTGCTGATGGAGGATTCAGAGAGGTGGAGGGGGGCAGGCTTTTCAGGACTTTCTAGGTGTTTAGTATAACCTTAAAATTTATCCTGTGTTTAACCCTCAGGAAGATTTATATTCCGTTTCATTTATTTATTTATCGTTAAGGTCCTACAACTATTTTTAACATTCAAGTGACCTCACTGCAGCACAAAATATTCTAATACCCCAGTTTGTCCTCAAAAAATTATGTTTATATCTTGACTGTAGACAACAGGGTTGATGTTTTACAAGCTTTTTTAGAAAATAAAACCAGACGGACAATGAACTGTAAAAATGACCTTAGGTCTCTGCGGGTTAACCAGAAGCCAGTGGAGGTCATGAAGGACTGTCGTGATGTGGTCACATGAGTCTCATGTGTGGTCACATGTACTGGTAAGTAGATGGGTGGCAGAGCTCTGCAAATACTGGAGTTTATATAGGACTCTGTTTGTGGTACCATGTTGTTACAATAGGCTAAGCTAACCTGGGCTCATAGAACTCACAGCTACTAAAGGCTAACCCAGGTCGTAACATTATTGGTATTGATCTCCTCTCCATGCGTCATACGTTTAACGTGAAAATGAGACCTGTGCTTGCCGGGACGAGTGTGTATGTATAAGAGGGGTTGGACTGTGTTAAACTGACTCACCCAGTGCCCTGTTTTAATTTGCCCTCCAGAGCAGCGCCTGCTTGCTTCGTTGACCACACAGTGAGGAGCGACCTCCTCTCTGGGTCTGCTTTGCAGCATCTTTAGTACCCGTTGGGACTCTGCAAGACCGCTCTGTGTGTTTTAGTTCAGGACTAAAAGGTGTATTTACAAAAGGTTGTGTGGTGGGAAACAAGAAATCATCTCTTCAATCAAACGGTATTTTCAATAAGAATCAGTCTTCCAAAATGTTTCTCTCCAAGCAGCGTGTGTGGACTTTGGCATCCGTCCGCTTGAGGCTCTCCGCCTCTGCTTCCTGAATCAATTATCTGCACACCTGCAATGGCTGGGTTGAATCATATCAACAACACCACAGCCTCTCATGTGACATGTCAGTCTGACCCTGTCCATAAGCTCACCATGCCCACTTCTCTAAAGACACTAGACTGGTATATCGTTCTTTACACCAAACACCAATTATATTGAGGAACATTCATGCATGTACATGTAAATCTGCAGTCATGTGAATTAGATTAATTTATTGCAGTTTTAAATGCTAGAAAACATCATCTTTCCTCTGAATATGTGTACACATGTTTGCTGGATTCTCGCGTTTGCTGTAGAGAGTGACCAAGAAGCATGAATGATACAAGATGAAAGAAGGGCTCTCCATCTCTGAATGTTATATGGATTCTTCTCACGCATTTCCCTCTGAGACAAGGGGTTCAGTAATCTGTATCCTTTAGTGAGAGAACCCCATGGAGATGCATTAAAGAGATAAATTGGTATCATACCCAGTGTGACAGACTCCTCATCTGTCTCTGCTTGCCTCCATTGATCACAATTTATTTTATTTGTGTTGTTTCATTATTAGGCAGAAGAAAAGCATTGCATTGATAAAACCCTGATTATAAAGTTAAACAGAAATGCTATACTGTTACACAGGAAGCCAGGGTTAAACCACGAGGCTCTGGCACGCCTGCCCTTGTATCTTCTTACAGAATAAACTGAGATCACAGGCGGCACTGATCATTCACTGTAGATCTAATTCATTTTTTAACGATTATCAGGCTTTCCTGGACAGGATACACTTCTTCTAAGTAGATCAGTAAAATCTTGCATTTCCCAGTAGTCTCGACATATCTAAGACAAAGCACTGAGATTAATTGTGTTACACCAGTAGTTTTACTGATACACAGTCACAAGAAAGAGTTTGGTTGTATTAGTCAGATGTTTACATCTATTTATCAATAAAGAAACAGATGAGCTATAAAAAGATCCTTAATAATAACATGATATCTTGTTATAAAGCACTGATTATAATTATCATAAATGTGATATTGTGACTGACAAGAATCAGTTAAGATGAAATAAATGAATATTTGCTAAAAATGTAATGGGAAAAATAGTATATTATTTGTAACTAATGACAAAATTGTTTGTTAAATGCACAACTATAGTTTCCTAAATTAGATAATGTACTTTGATCTCTAAGTAAATGATGAGCAAGTGATTGTAATTACAAAATTAACAAACATGTTATATACTGTTGGGTGCTTTTCTCTTTAATTTAATTTAAATTGATGTATCATATTAAAAAAAAAAAAAAAACATATTTGTTGAGTTGCATGAAATGGAAAGTATCTTAAAATTATACTCACGCAAATACTTTCTACCACTGGGTACATTAAATCTAAAAGAACAAAATATGAAGATCACAGTGTAAAGATCATGTCAGTGTATGTTCAATTCCAGACTGTGTGCATATTCAGAGAAAATCATATACCACCTACAGTAGAAGTTGTAAAGTTTTCCTAAAACAACATAAAATATTTACTGAACATTGAACATAAACAGGGTAATCACTGTGTTGATCCTGATACTTCATGTGAGCTTTAACTGTTTACTGCCACACAGAACAATATTTTATTTTCCAACCCACAGTAATCCAGCTGTCATCTTAAACTAAGTGTTGAATCACTTCTCCTACTGGAGAACTGTAAAACAAAGCAGTCACACAATTCAAACACAATATGGCACTTTTCTCTCCAAACTCAAAAAAGAAAGGGTGTGCCGAGATTCCCCATGTGAAATCTAAAAGTTTGTAGTACTGCACCATATCCTTTGATAAATAGATTGATGTTTAATAATAACAAGGAATGTATTTATTAGCCATCTTACAAAATGACTGCAGTTAAAAGGGTTGCAGTAAAGCTTGAACCCTTGGATGTTAATTCCTGGCTCAGGTCACAGTGAGGAGGCAGCCAGCAACAACACCGTGGTAGAGGGCTGGAGCCTTGTGCTGTGTGCCCCAACTGTACGCCATGAGGTGATGTGGTAATGTGCTGACAGCACAATATTTCAACACCATTTTTAAGTGACCTGGCTTAATATTTTTTCTCATGAGCCCAAACGATTCACCATAAACACACTCAAACACGCAACAACCTGGATTTGCACTCATGCCTGGGCAGTTGGAGTGCTGATCTGGGATCAGTGAGCAGGTTGTGGTGTACTTCCCTGAGAAACACTTTCCTTTAAATAGTCAAGTCAAACAACCAAGTACTTTATTTGGAATAACAGTAAAAGTTATGGGGGTGAAAACAAAAATAAATGTGTAAATGACTATAACTAACACACTTAAAGCTATAATAGATTTCTAAGAGCCGTCAAATGCTAGAAAAATAAGGTTAGATGGTGAAAGTGTAATAAAATAAACATGAATAAATCACACAATAATATACAAATACACAAATATACAAAATATATATACAACTACATTTACAAGGGAAGTTTAGGTTCTTTGTGATGGGCCCACAGTGTACAAAGATACCGGCGATGTTACGTCCAGTGCTGTCAGCAGTTTAGGTAAATGCCCAGGGCAAATTAATTTCTCAACTGGAAACCGTAAAGCTTTGATAAAACAGATGCAGAGACATTAGCAGCCCAGCATTCTTGCTGTTACAGGACATTTGATAGTAAAGAGGCAGACAGGAAATAAGGGGAGATAGAGGGGTATGACATTCACTGACACACCTGAAACTGTAAATTTAATTTTTTTTAAACAAAAACCTCACAGATTTATTCAGCCAAAATCCTCTTTTGTATTGTAAGAAAGATTTGAAATCTAAACACAATCATGTTTTCATGTTTCCTCAGTGAACACAGAAAATAATACTGGTTTAGTTTCTCTAGATGCTCACTTGCTCTTGTAAATGATCATATGTTCAGAAAATGTTCAGGGTGAAAAGAGGTATTTGTGCTCACTGTAAAAATAACCCAGACTGGAAATAATTTATATTCCTTCTAACTGCGCATGACAAACCTTTTCACATTCTCAAAACAAGCCAATAGGAGTCTTTTGAACCGAATAAAAGATTTTGTGACACGTGAAATAATGGTAACATGCCCTGTGAGATTAAGTTGTGAATTTGTGGTAGCCTCACTGTGACAGAACTAGAATGGGGCGCTCTGGACGCCCACATGTCATGTGCTACACACCCTCATACAGCAGGAGCTCCTGTTAAGGTTATTTTTACTCCGGCACCTGGAGGTGTTACAGACTTGCTCTGGACGGCACTTTTTTTCCCTCAGCACAATCAGGTGTGAGAGCAAGTGATCTTCATATACTGCAATTAAGATTCTGCCTTCATCTTATCCTGGTACACAATTACTGCTCTGCTGCTGTTTGCTCTAATTGCTCTTTCTGCAGGGATTGGTGGGAAGCCAGTAATTGTGATAGGTAGGGGATTATCTCCTTTCCTTTACTCTGCCCCCTTAAAAAAATCATTTGTAAACTCCCCGGTGTAATTACTGAGCCTCATGATTAATTGTCTATTGAAATTAGCACGGGCCTAGCTTTCATTTTTACTGCATCGAATATTAATTAATGTTAACTCACCCCTTTTCTTTTTTCACCCTTTTCTAAAGCACATCTTTTGTATGCATTGTGTTCTTGAAAAATGGGTATAAGCCAGTACCTTGAGTCTGACTGCTGACACTTGGCTATCACAAAAAATACATATCTGGAATTAAAAGATGTGTTTTAGGCCATCAATAAAATATACAGGAGGTCGACAGGTGAGGAAAGCAAGCTCTTATTTAAATCATGTCTCATCTGTTAGTCGAGAGGTGTCAGGGAATATGCAAAGCAGAGTCTCAGCTTTTGTTTTCCTTTGGAGACGGAAGAATAGTCACATTTAATTCAGTTTATTTATTTAACCCTTGTGGGAAATGACAAGTTGAATAAGTGCTATGTAATCACATTCAGCATATTGTCATACCATAATGTATAGCATGCAATGTCACCTTGAATAAAGCATCCAACAGAAGAATACATTTGTGTAATAATATGGAAATTTACACTATGGTCTGAATCAGATTAACATTACAATATCTCCATATTCTATCGGAAGCGCTTTCTTTGGCCTGGAGCCAAACCTGGAGCTCAACATCCACAAACTCGCAAACTTGCGAGTTTACGGTTTCAATAGGCAAACTAGTCTCACATTGCCCGACCTTCCTCCACTGTGCTGTGAAGGAGGGTCTGGCAAGTTCACACAGCATTCCTGGATGGGAGGAAAACATGCGCTTGTTCATTGGCATTTCTTTAAACCAATCTCTATCGTTTTGGGCGGTGCTAAGCGCCAAGCAGAGCCACGGTGCTGTTGCAAAATAGCCTTGGTAAGAAACTTGTTTTGGTGGAACGTGTGTACGTTAAGTTGTTCTCAGATTTCAGATTGTTTAGCATGCCAGTAAAACAAATACAAATTTAAAAAAAAATGTATTACGCTGGTGCTGAAAGCCCTGACATTAAAATAACAACTTCTTCTTTTTCCTTAAAAATTTACTCATAACATACAACATATACTTTCAAGATCAAGAGCAAAATCATCAAAGATACAGGTTGCCATCAGTAAAGAGTGAATGTTGTTGCACTGGGTGACATGTTCCTTCATCACAATGAACATGGACACTGTAAATTAGTTTGACTCAATCCCACATACACCATCTTTGTGCTGATAATACTCCCTAGTGCACCAAATATGTGTTAATTCACAGTTAAATAGTCCCCGTTAATGCACTCTTTTTCTCCTGTTTGAGAAATATTTGTTTAAAAATACACTGCCTGGCTGTTTAAGGACATTATTTTGCCTTTTTTAAATTGCTTTTTAAGATTTATATCAATAAGAATAAATGGGGTTGGGCCTGAGTGCCACAGAAAGGGTACAGCAGAGTAGGGTAGGGGTCTCTTCATGATTTGTTGACAATTAGAAACATGTAGAATTACTTGTACACGTTATCCTCTAATTTGGCTGATTAAATATAAGTTAAAGAGCATTTTATTGTGTAAAAAGTCTTTAGTTTTAGTCTCCACTCCTCACTCTCTCCACTCTTGCTGCCCTCTTTGTGTCTGTGTTTGCACTACGAAATCCTGTCGACCTTCATCTTGCCTTACTCAATCCCCATTCAGATAAAGAGATTGTACCTGGCAGATCAAACTAATGTCTTCACTCCTCAGCGTCTCTGAACGGCCACTGAATAATATTGCAGCTGCTGTGAAATGGCTATGACATAACTTGATCCACGCAGTGACGGCGCACACCATTGCTTGCACCCTGTAATACATCAGTGCCAGGAAACAGTGGACGTGGAGACATACTGATTGAATAAGGGGCAATGGAGGCTCTGGGGAGAGTTAATCTACACCAAGCCAACAGCAAACACACAAGAATCCTGCTTGTAACCATGTTTAAGGATTTTGTCATTCATTTAATTTCTTGGCACACAAAAGAGAAAACTCTAAATGTTTTAGAGTTATCAAATGTTGGAATGATGACGGAAACCAAACCACACCAAACTAAATTCATAGCAACTGTTTAAATCCTGGTGAAACTACAAAATCACTGATGACTGTGTTTACCTTGTATCCTAAATGTGTGTGCATAACTTTAAATGACATGCATAAAAGTTGTGTTGATGATCATGGACTTGGCTTGAAGCAGTAGAAACATTACAGCTCACCTTATTGTTTTAAATTCACATTTGATTTACAGCTGAGAAGCCTACAATTTATTTTCTGTGAGCATAAACAATTAAGTATTTATGGCCATCACTCTGCGGCTCCTTCTTTATGTCTTTATGAGTCACCAACTGTTGTACATCCCACTGTGAGACATACAGTATAATTGTTCTGCCGGGATAAATGACCAATAACTTTGACAAATGATAATAAAATTGCATTTAAGAGGGACAATAGAAATCTGATTTTAAGATTTGATAGGTTATGTTATGGGGTTTGGCATTTTTAATATGAAGATTACATTAATATCCAATAAAAGTGGGTTGTTGTAAAGTTGACAGAGATATTTTGCTTCATATTTAGCTGCCTTGCAAGTAATAATACTGTTTTGAGTTTTTGCTTTGTCATTGAAATACAATAATAATTGTTCCAATCCCAGGACCCTGAATACAAATTTGCCAGGACACAGATTGAGGAACCATCTTGTGGCTTTTCTTCTTAGAAAAGCCAATGATTACCAATACATTTTTAAAGAAATAATATAAATTTAAATTTTTTGCTGTTTGGTTTAGTTAAAACTGCTGCAGAGATCTGAATGCAGGTTAAGGTTTCCCATTGGTAATTCAAACACTTTTTATTATGTATAATACTATAATATATACTATACACAATAGTAACACTATAATCAGGAAATCTTTTCTCAGAGGTAATGTTCATTAATATTTTTGCTCAATGTAGACTACTGGACAAAGTGAATGTTTGTGAAGACCTAAGAAATCACATGGTTCATCAATGCTTTTGGGACATGCAAGGAAGCCGAAATGATTAATACTTGGCACGCAGTCTAAAACCATTATGATTTGTGGAGCTGTTTTCTGAGAGACAGAATGTTGTTGTATTAAATAATATGACACGTGTCATTTCTTTGTATAATTTTGAGTGATAACCACTTAAAGTTGTAGAATTTCTGTTACATTGTCCAACTGGACACTACATGCCATGTGCAGTAATGCATCTATCTGAAAAGATGATAAGTTATTAAACTGTTCCCTAATATGCTAATGTGTTCAATCAAACTGGCTGTGGTCTTAGAAGGAATAATAAAGCTAACTGATTTAAAAGAAACCCTCTGATTTGTGATATTACAGCTGATACTGACTGTACATCAATCATTTTCTGTACCTGTGTCTTCTTGCTGGGAACAAGGACAAGTTACTAATTTTCCTTACAAGTGTTTGAGCTCACCCCTCCCAAAAAGAGAGTGAGCTCCATCCCATCTCCTGCAAAGCTGTGACCCCGATCCTCTCAGGAGTTGCCCTGCTCCAAAGTAGCCTGTGTTGCCATAGTTACCTCCTCCCGGCTACTTTGTAAGGTCACCGGCTCTGGTGAGCTCTTCCCTCAGAGAACAGGCATAACTAATGTCCTGCAGGTTCAGGCTTGATGTAAATAGTCTCAGTTGACAGCCTACTGTACAAATACTCAATTACGTTTGCTTAAAGGACATGATTTGTTGTAACAGCAAGCACTCAACTTGTGTGACATCAGCGTTGCCTGGGCAACGGTGGCTGATTGCACAGGCTGGAATTAGGTATTGATCAGAGGAGGGGGCCTGGCGCCAGTGAGGGACTGGAAGCGATCCGCCACTACGATTTACAGAGCATGGAGGTGGGGGGGACCTGCATACTTCGCCCCAGCTCAGAGAGCTGAAAACCCCTCAGGAACCAATTTACACACCGCTACAGTGCAATATCTGCAGCAGTCAATAATGGAAATCTGATGCCCCCTCTGCCATCAATGTGACCGCTCCTCTCCCTCTCGTTAGAGCACCTTGAAAGTTCTAGGCCAATCCATAGACACAATAGATTTCCAATGGTGTAAGGATATTTTTCCTTTGGTATTCTCTGTGTAATTACACATCTAAGTAAGGTTGCAGCTTTAAACAGGATATGTCCTTTGCAGTCCTATTAAATGAATCATTCTTTAATTTAATCATCACATTCATACTCCCCTTACATTATTTAAAACTGCTAACTCTTTCAGCCCATTTAGTAGGCTCAGGTCCTACTGACAGACGTGATTTAAAATGCCACTCAAATAGCATCTACTTAATGAATGAAGAGCCTTTAGTGTAGGTTGGTATGGGTTTTACATCACTGCATACTTTTTCTTTGTACACAGTGTGTTTGTGTCCAGGCTTTCCCCAAGGTGGGTTAGCTAGTGGATCAGTTTCATTTTGCAGTAAGTGCTTTGGAAGTAACGACAAAGCTTAGCTATTGAGTAATCTAGGACCATTAAAAAAGATAGAAATGTTGAATTCTGAATTCAGCTTAATCTGTTTATTTAATATAATTTCTGAGCACTTTTTGACAACATGAGCATCATGATTTTGTATTTAATCTTTCTAAAGCTTTGTAACTAATGGCTTCAAGGTAAGTCAAATTCAATTCAAAACATTTGATATGATAGCCAGTCCCAGGTGTGAAATCACTGAAGATTTTTTTTACAATTCTTATTACAAATGTTGGTATGGAATTAGATGGACATGTGGTGGTTCAGTGGTTAGGACTGGGTTTAAATGTTTACCACAGTCCCTTTTAATGTGGGGAGTTTGTATATTCTTTTTAATGTTCATGTGGGTTTTCTCTGCGGTTTCCTCTCACAGAAAAAGACATGCATGTTAGGTTTCAGGAGGCAACGCATTGACCTCAAAACAGACAAGCACTGCATGGAATACCTTAGTTATTACTTGACAGATAGAAATGTATTTTCCATAGGGAGGATATTTGTAACAACAACAATCATTCACGAACAAGATACATCTCACTCACATACTCCTGAGTATCTGATTGTGGTTCAACAAAATGTTTCTTTTAGCTGAACTGAAGCTGAAACCAGCTGTTGAGCCCTGAGTGTTGAAGCCTGTTTCTTTGGCAGATGCTTCACGCAAACAGTTTCTGATTTTTTTCTGGATAGAAATGTAGCTCAGCGTAAATTCTTTTAGGAAGACCTAACACTTAATCACTGCTCTCTTCCTAAATTAAATCAGCTGTTGGAGGTGTTCACCTTCCAGTTAAACCAAGCAAAATCGGCCACAAATTCCAAGGACCAATCACAGCGTCACAACCCAGCTTTAAATCTATTTCTATCCCTGCTGCTGTCAGCTGTCATTTCAGGCAAAGTATGCAACCCTCCCACTCCCCTTCCACTTGTCTTGGCTTCCTTACCCCTTTTACAAATTATTCTATAACCATGGATTCCAAAGCTCCAAAGACTGTACATTTTATTATGTACAATAACACTTTGCATATCTGCAAATAAATCTCTCCTGACTGAAGTGAAAGGTAAAGCACAGCTGCCTCAATGGAGCCAATCCCATCCTTGACAAGAAAAACTCCCTCTCCTGGCAGTGATCTGTAGTGCAATCCAGAGTGTGAAGTAACACCTTGTGACATCTGAGGATGTTTAACCATGTAGGGCTCTTTGTAGCCAAATTTCCTCCATTTTAGGGAAAGAAATAGGGCTGTCTCTTTTACATTACACAGACCTGGGAGATGTCAGCCACTTGTCTCATCACAGGAATCAATTATAGAATATATGTGCCATAATGTGACATATGCATATTAAAATAAAGCCTCAAAGGCAACTGAGACTGCCTCTTTAATATAATCCAGCTACCATCAAGAGTAAATTCCAAGACATTGATGTAATGGAAAAACTGCATGCCTGATCTTCCCAAAGCTCTCGTGTGGAATCTAAAAAGGCTGCTTGCTGCTGTTTTCAGGTTATGAACTGGGCTTCATTCACAGGGGTGTTGTGGGTAGTCAGCCACGGCTTCCAGGGGAAGGTGGGGGAACAGGCTAATGTCACCAAATACACACATTTGCAGCAAAGTTATGGCACCATCACCAGCAAAGCAATGCCAGCTTCATAAAGTTTGATTTAATCAGAAATTGAAATTGAACCTTTAGATGACATAATCTACAACTCGGCAATGATATATCTCAAATGTGATGTGCAACAGCATTGATTAGAATTCATCCCTTTGTGTGCAATCCTTGAAAATCTAATCTAGAAAGCAGCTTGAAACAAAAAGTCTTTACAAGATAACTATCTGTGTGCGCGTGTGCATGTGTGTGTGTGTGTTTCTGCCTGCCAAAGGTATGTGTTATTTTACTTCTGTTTTGTGTACTACACATTGGCTGGCGCTGCAAGTTTAATACGTTGTACATCTTTTTGTCTCATTCCTTATAGTAGATTCAATGTCATCTCTTTGCTGTCTCAAAATGCAATCAATGAAGGTCTTACTACCCCATCCACTGAAAGTCAAACCCAACCTATCTAGGGCCACGCTGAGCAGTTCTGTCAAATCTGAGAATCAAGCCCATATTTCTTGGAGTCATGTTGTGCTAGTCCTCACTCCAGTTTGTGTGTGCCCTCGCACCTAATATACAAAAGATCTATTGAAATATGCATGAGGCCTATGATGCCTGCACTAAAAATAAACTCAAATAGGGAATACATTGACAGCTCTGTTATTGAGCTCTCCTTGAGCTTACTCTGTCGTAGCAACCACAGATCGCTCTCAAGACTCACGTATTGTCAAAAGCATGCAACACCACTCTCTCTACTTCTCTCTGACACAAACATACACACACAATCTGTCTCCTCCTCTTACACTCACTACTACTCTTTGTTTTCTTGCTCTATCACTCAGTTTCTCTCTATGCCTGGCAGTCACATGCAAATCCACACTTTCAAATTTCCCTCAAAGTTTTCATTAAGGAGTAAAGGCAGCCTAATATTGAATATGATCAATGTACAGTGTCTGACCTCATTCTTATTAAACATGCAAATAATGACACAAAAATTACACGTCACAAAAGGAATGTAATATACCTAAAATTACAAAACAATATGCCATTATCGTAAGCCTAAATTACCAAACATGGTTACTGAAGCTTAATCTAAAATGCTCTAATGCCAAATCTACTTTACAAAAGATTGGTTGTCTTGTAACTTATCTTAGCTTTTTACACTATATTGTGACTGAATGGATGACATTAAAGATGTTTTCTAGCAACTGATTCACACAATAGTAAAGACTTCAATTAAGACATTTAGGATTTAATGGTGCAACCACATTTAGTAAATCCCTAGTTTTATTTAGTTACTTGGAACAAATGAAGACACTATTCACACAAACTTGGATTTAGCTAGTGTGACCCAATCCTGGAGCTTACCGACTCTTTGAAACACACCCCAAGCCACTGTGTGTATACAAGTAAGGAGCAGTTAAAACTAACCACCTTCAAACTCATTTTAACAATTATTCTATAATACAGTCAATGCCTCTTTTTACTACCATGGCTGATCTGGAGGGCAGAGTTTTATGCCACATTAGCCACTGCTCTACCATAAAGAACGATTAAGGGATAGAAATTGGCCACCAACATACATGTGCTGACCTTTTTATTTGTCATAAAAGTAGGGCTCACATCCTCCAAAGTCCCTTATGTCATTGGTTCTTTTAAAAGTTTTTTCAATCTCATTGCAGTGAACTGCGCTGTAGTCCTGTCCATTTTGACGTAAGTGGTGGTGCAATTTCGACTTAGGTCCAAACTGGTAGGTATCAGTACCGGCACAGTACACCTCTGTAATTGGGCAGATTTTAGAGAGGTGCTATAAAATACACCCCTGCAACTTTAATAAGTTCCAGAGTCCTGGGCTCCAGGTTGCTGCTCCCAAAGGTGCTGGTCTGAGTTACCTAACATTTATCACATAAACATCTAACACAGCTCCTGCTAAAGCAGACAAATGCCTTCCTGCTCTGCAATCCCTTCCATAGCCATCAGAATCAGGGCAACAAATCCAGCTTTAATAGTTATCTATGGAGTCCCTCGCATACAATGAACACCCACATTTATTTCTCTGTTTTCTCCCGATGAGGGTAAGTGGATCAATTAGTGAAGACTACAAGTTCAGCATCTTTACACATAGTATCAATTGTTAAGTTGAGCAACAGCAGGTCCCTAGATTATCTCAGATCTCCCCTCATTCCCATCCCACCTTCTCTCCCTCCTCCAGATCCAAAGCTAGCCTCATTACAAATGATCCTCTGATACACACAACCTTGGCACACACCTTCTCACTAATGGCCCACAGATTGATTTTTAATTAGTAACACTTTTGGATGGTGGCCAACTCAAATGGACTTTTATGAAAAACTAATCACCTTTTAGCCTTAAGTGTGAACAAGTGTAAGTGAATGGTTTAAAACTGTAACAGTGTTTGGATATTCACAACAAATGAAACCTACTAAAACCTAATTATTCACAAGCTTAAATTTGTTTGATTTATGCTGGTAGCGTGAAATCTTTGAGGAAAAACTGCATTCATCACCACACAGAATGCAAAGATTAGAGTTCCTGAAGTTCTGTGCTGAGAGGACAGAGGTGCAGTAGAGGAAAAGTGGGTCAGGTCACATATTGTCTCAGGGTTGCTGAAAAGTTTAGGCCAATGAAACGTCAGCTCACATTAAACAGGTCAGGTGAGACCAAAACTGTGTACCCAGTAAGTTCATCTGGCATGAGTTCATTATCAAAGTGTGCCCAGCTTTGATAAACTGGGCCAGGATTTATGGTGGCAAAAGGAGACACTAACAACATCTGCAACATTTTAGGCCCAGATGTGCACACTGTGATTTGCTGGGTCAAGCCCAAAGTTTGCTGCAGAAGAATACGCACACTTTCCTTCATGATCCAACACATTATCATTCAGATTGTTAGACATCATTGCTATAATTTTTGTTTCTATTGATCTTTAATTATAATTATTATGAGTGTAAATCTCTCCATTTTCAGGAACCTTTCACTTCCAGAGTGTCCTATTTTTAAAGAGGGGATTATCAGTAGACAGTATGAATATACAGCATTGTAGCTTGATGTTCTGATCTGATCTGTATTCTTAATTCTTTTTAAACTTAACTAATATTTTCATTCTTTTTCTTTATTTTGTAACGTTGCTAGTGTTATCTCTGTCTACTTTTATATATACATCTGTTCATGTCTGTCTATACCAGATCCCTCTCCTTTTTTTGTCTCCCTTAAAGTGTTTATTTTGTTCAGTTTTTCAGTTATCTGAACTGGGGGTCTAAGGATAGAGGGTGTTGTATAGACAAAGCTCTTTGAAGAAAATTTCTGTTTTTGTGGCGCGATAAATAAAAATGGCTTGACTGGATAGTGCATATGATGTTGAACCTTTTTTCAGCATAATTCCTGTGTAAGAGCATGCTGTCATCAACTACTAAAACACCAAAATACATACACATAAGAATAAGATAAATGTCATAGTTTGCTGTGTAAAAGCCACAGTTTAAACTGCATAATGCAGTGCATGCATATACATATTTGCGTCTGTGCGCTTCATTTGCCTACATGTACGTATTTACCTTGCTCACAGGGGTATTCATACTTTTCTTGGTGTTCAGGACTATCACACATTTGCTCACACACCCACTAACATATCTGACCTAGCAATCCACTCAACAGTAATTTATCGGTGTGATCCATCATTATCATGTTTTATTATGGCCACCGTAGGAGATATAATTCACAAATAGGCACATGCTATGGTGATGACAGTGAAGGAGAGGGATGTCCTTTACCTTCGTCCTCTGCCAGGAGCCTTCAGGAGTCTCAGCGGCCCTGTATGCAAGACACCAGACTCTGAATGGGCAGCGAGGCTGGGGATCTGGGGAGCAGGAGCATGCCCTGTAGCCCGCTGCATTGTGGGCCAGTAGGACTCCCATTAAGTGCCAGAGAGAAAGAGAGAGAGAGAGAGAGAGAGAAAGACAGAAAGAAAAATAGAGAACACATCACAGCCACAGCAGAACTGTGTCTGTGCCATGCCTCCATGACCATGTTTGTATTCGATAGCTATAACTCACTGCCTGTGCGTGGGGATTGATCCCAGGCTGGACACTCCCTGGAGGAGCCCTAGCACTCAGCGGAGTTTGATCCCTCAGATTAATGCAATAGGGATTCCTGGTCTAGGCCTTTGTCTCTAGCCAAACATTTAACATCCCCCGAATTTGTATCCAACAAAGGTTGAGTCCCATGTTTATTTGGGTAATGAATTGCTGTAATTAATGCACCTATTGATTCCTCCTCAGTGTCTCCTACAAAGGCCAGTCCGATATCTAATTTAATGGGAGTGGGAGTGTTAGCAAGAGGATGAGGAAAGGGGAGGAGAGCCCAGTATAGGCAAAACAATTGCACTATGTGCTCGCAGAATGAGAGTGTAATTGTTCAATGAATCACATTTGGATACATTCAATTAAATCTTTCAAGTTGAGGGCATTCGCTCTGTGCGCGTGCAGTTATATTACTTTGGTTTCCCTCTCGTGTTGTAATAAAAATGTAAATCCATGGAGGGTATCTGAAAGCCGATAAGGACGTTTGCCAAGTTGCATCTCAGAGCTCTGGTGTCACGCTAATAACCACAATGCAATTTTCTCACACAAACAGGCAAGAGTACATTAGCATATAATCCCCTGGAATTATGACTATACTAATCTCCATCACTGTGCCCTCCCAGAGAAATTCTGAATGTGCACTTACAAAAACTGTTATAGAGGAACTACATATAGAGGAATTTTCTGAGCACTTCAAGGACAGGAGGTTTCTAGTTATCGCACTATGATCAAAATGTAATGTTTCAGTTTGGATCATATGTGTGTGGTATGGCACTTGTGTCATTTCTTTGATCTGCGGCCTTTTTCATGGCTCCTTTGAATGCTGACTATGTCCTTCTCCTTGCCGTGAGGCTGTGTGGCTGTGCCCTGTGACAACACCTGGTCACCACCTCTGTGCAACGTCTTACCACAGAACAATGAACAGCCAGCTGGTCCATCTATTATTGTTTATTGAGGTTCACCTCAAGCATTGCATTTGTCCCCCTGTGAGTAATTACAAGAAAATGAGCCTTTGACCTTTAATGTATATTGGAAAATAAAACTTTAAGAGGGATATT
This sequence comes from Etheostoma spectabile, assembly GCF_008692095.1. NCBI lineage: Eukaryota > Metazoa > Chordata > Actinopteri > Perciformes > Percidae > Etheostoma > Etheostoma spectabile. Next base: position 8,231,909 of record NC_045743.1, on the reverse strand, counting down.
GTCAATATGTGTGCATTGATCACAACTGTAATCACTACTAAATACCTTGACAGTCGAAAGTGGGGTGGTTTTACTGTTTGAAAGATGTCGGCTGCAACGTAATAAATTACAAATCCAAAAACAGATAACATTACTCCAATCATGAGGTAGTCCATTAGATTTGTTCTTGCTTACCATTATATATGATATTCAAATTTGTGTGATAGTCAAAGGAGAGCACTGATTGTGTGAGTAACAAAAGTTACAGAGCTAGTTATTCAGCTCATTAATAATACACTTTAACTAAATCCTAGCCAGCACTTCAGTCTATTGCTCGGTTTTCACCATTCTAACAATGATGATGAATAATGATTTGTTCTAACCTCCTGGATTTTCTAAGAAACTATGGTATGCCTTATTAAAGACAAAATAGGTAGAAGACTAATTAAGCAGACCAAATAGGAATGACGGCATGCCCAACTGCCAGAGCCAAGTAAGAGCTTGAAAAATGGCTCTTCTGCTATTTCAATTAATCAGTTGTATTTTGCTTAATTTTGTTTGACGTTGGCAGAGGGAACGTCCTCTGGGAGTATCTGTCCTTTGACCACTAATGCTTTAGTAATTCTTCCATCAGTAGAACACATGATTGAAAAAAATCAAGTGTATGCGTGCGTGCGTGCAAGCGTGCGTGCGTGCGTGCGTGCGTGCGTTTATGCATGTCCCTTTATGTATGACTGTTTTCTAGCCTACATACAGTGAATATATGCACCTGTTCACAGCAAAGCAGTCTGCTTTTGTCTTTCATTTATTCCTTTGTGGTACATTCATTTTTTCCCCCCTGGAGACAAGTATGGAGGTTGATTGCAAAGCCCACACAACTGAGAGTGGAACCTGATTAACCTTACAAAGACTCCAGAAGCATGTGACCACCGCTGCTTCCCCTACTCTCCGACCCATAGGCCAGAAAGGAGATGCTGAACTTAACCCCTGCTACAGTGATGAATTAACAATAGAACAATTCTATGCCCCAGTAATTACCAAACACTTTGGACACGGCAACATTTTTCAGCTCTGCCACACAGGTTTGTCAGTAGTGGCGGCTTTCACCTGTAATCCTGGGGCTCTTTGCTCTTCCTAACTTTGTTTTCTCTGACGCAGATTAGATCTGCCACCCCATTACAGATTCATTTTCCTAATTTTTCATGTCTGTGCCGCGCCCCATCTGCACAGGGCTGATAATTGTGGGGACCAGCCCTGGTGATTAACATCAGCAGAATTAATTACGCCCGCCATTAAGGCTCCAGGTTGCACACAATGATCAAGAGAAATTAACTTTCTCCCAGGGAACCTAAATCATCTCACCTTCAAGTGAAGTGATGGCAAAGAGACAGGCCCGGAGTCCTGGACCCCGTCTGCACCTTCTTAACCAAACATGAGCTGCACATTCCACACCTGCACTGCTTCCCACCAAGGATATTATAGCCGTGGCTGATGGGTATCAATTATGCTACCTTATGTGGTGGGATGAGCGAGAGGTGTCCAGGGTCTGGTGACTAATGGACCTGGGTTTGAGCCACCCTGCAACTAGAGACCAGGGGGCTGACTGTTTCTCTGGCCAGGGAGCACCAGCCAGATGCTGAGGGGCTCAGTTCACTGGCCTGACACACACAGTTATATATCTGCACACCACATTTGACTGTGAACTCTGGAGTAGGGTGGCCGTGTGATTGCAGGTTAGTCAGAAAAGGAAGGAAAAAGACCAAGTCATGCAGTCAGACTGCTGGATCAATTTATCAATTTGTTTTCCTATAAAACTTTATCTTATCTTAAAATGATGCCTGGTTTGTAGGCCATTTTTACATATTTTTATGATGTCATGTGTAAGAAATTTTGGTTGTCTTGTAGAGAGAGAGAGAGAGAGAGAGAGAGAGAGAGAGAGAGAGAGAGAGAGAGAGAGAGAGAGAGAGAGAGAGAGAGAGCGAGAGGAAGAGAGTGATGTGTTTGTAAGCTATGCTAATGGAGCAGGCCCCATGCCCCCGCAGCAGGGAGAACAGTGGTAATGTCAGGAGGAGATAAGCAAATTGCATCCTTATCATATTGACTTGTCAAGGTTAAGCAGTGTAAGCAAGGGGAGGAGTAACAAGCGAAAATGTGCCATCCTCCTTACTCCCTCTTCCCTTGACTATTGAAAAAGATACATGAGAGGCAGGAGGAGAGGGTGAAGAAGTGAACAAGAAGTAGTAGAGAGGTGGCTTTGCCTTAAAGCAACCAACCTCCAAACTGTAGAAATGGCAATCACACAGAGAAGACAACAGACATCTATGTATGGGGAGGGTTTTTCTCTCTGCTCTCGTTTAGACTGATTTGATTTGGCTTCACAGGATCTAATTAAGCTCAGACCCAAACCTCTTTGGAGTTTCAGCAACCATATTGTGAATGTCAGGCTTTGAGAAATGGCCGTGAACGATCAAATCTGCGTATGTGCTTTTTGATAAACACACATCACAGTGATAGAATAATAGCTTTCAATGGATATATGGTAATAAAATTTGACAATCGTTATGTATAAGAGGCCATTTAAATTTTAATGGCAGCAAATGCAACTAGTAGTAAACATAATAACCAAAACAGTAACAATAATGGCTGTGCCAAGTTAACTTGCACAAAAAAATGAAAAATGCAGTGAAAAGAATCCACTATCCCTGCTTGAGGTTCATCCCTTGGAGATTGTCACAGTGCTTCCCTTTTCTTCTAATTAGCTGCAGCAGTTTTGCTTGAATTCAGTGTATAATCCCCTGGATGAAGTGCAGTCAGCATCTTTCCTTTTCCTAAAAGCACGAGAGGTGCAGTATCATCAACTCCATCTTCGCTCCAACACAGCCTCTGGATGATTTAATAAGGTTAAAAGACTAGTCAGCAATTACCACCCGCTCAGTGGAGGAAAACTCTGAAACACAATTGCATTATAGCTGTAGACAAATGCCAGACACTACATCCACAGAGAAAATGGCTATCTCTGCCTCTTACAATCCAGGCTTTAAAGAGCGTTTTTAGTTACAAATATATGGAGTTTTGTTTTGTTAACAAGTTCTTTTTGTTTAGATTTTCTGGGTGTGTCTATCCCAGAGCTACATAATGGTCAGGGTGAGATAGTCCAGAGAATGTCATAGAGTGACATTTACTGCCTCTGCTGTGGGGAAACAGGTAAGCAGAGCACACCATCTACAAAGTAGTCCCCTTTGACACCAGCACTCTACAAATCAGGGCTGAAGGGCTGGCCAGAGCGGGGGCACTGACACAGAGGTTCTTCAGAGTTCCAGCGTGGCCCAGGAATGTGGCAGAACGAAGGCAGCTGGATCAGAACAACCAGACGTCTGGGATTTGTCTGGCACCATGTTTGATTTTACTGACCTCAACATAAGACAACTCAAAGGGAGAGAAATGTCCAGCCAGTTCCTGTCCCACTAAACTAACTCCATACTTGCTTTTCAGTGATAAAAGTTTCTAACTGGGTTATCATCTTCACTGCAAGACCCTTAGAAACTGCTCGTGGGGGGCTCTCAGATCCCAGGCTCAGCTCTATTGAAATTAGTCCTCCTAGTTGCACTTATTAGATAATACTTCCTGTATTAGTGGGGCAGCAGTGATAGCAGGCAGATTTACAGCTCTTCGCGGCAGGCAGCTCACTTTAACATTGGCTGTGTTAACTCTGCTCATTAAACAGAGGATGTCATCACTCCACGCCACCGCTGCATGTTACATGTCACACATATCCTCCATAGGCCAGCGTCTGTCCACCTCCATCCACAACATCCTCTAAATCAGTCATTGCCACCTGGAACAGGGTCCCACATTTGACCACACCGCCCTGCTGCAGGGTTGTTCATGCATGTGGTGGGCACATGTGGAAAGAGATACACAGGTGTTTGTGTGTGTGAGTGGCACATAGAGCATTACACACCCAACCTTTCCTCCACTGCATGTGTGGACAGATGTGTGGGACAACAGTCAGTCCATCCACATGGGGAAAGGTGTAGGCGTGACGTTCATTACAGACCCAACTTTGTACACAGGCCAGATAAGCAGAACAGGACAAGATAAGGAAGCGCGGCTGGCTACAGCAAAGTGCAGCCAGACATTCTGATGCCACGACCAGATGATATAGCATCCAGTCTCTCTCTAAACGTTTACTCTGTTGTTCATCCATGAAAGCCCTATTTTAATTATCTTTATGTGTTGCTGCATTTTAATCAGTGCAGGCAAAAGCAACTGCTTATTCTGCATGCTTTGCTCAATCCAATCTTTACAGTAAAAAAACATGCAAATTGAAAACAGATACAAACATCCACTTAAAACATTTTCCAGAGGCCGTTGCCTGTCCCTGTCACTCATAAATAACCTAAAATCAAACAGTGTTTTGCCAGTAACATTACATTACAACACAAAATATATCTGTTCTAGAAAATACAGTGAATTCTTTTAAAAAATCATATTTTGAACATTAAAGTTAGATTGAGACTTCCCTTGGTCTTGCACTGGAAATATTTGCTTGAGAAGAGAGAAAGTGGTAGTGGCAATGGGCTCAGCATCATGCTTAAGGCTCCCTCCAAAGTTGCGTCCAAGCATTGCATGTCTATTATTTTTCAGAGCATCCACATCCCCTCGAATCGCAATCTGCATGAAATAAAAGGGGAATGAAAGGGGTCAAATTTGCAAAACATATATCTGTTTAAATTTGACTTGAAAAACTTGATAAAAAAGGGATTTAAATCTGGAAGAATTTTATCATCTGTCAAGATCAGTCAAGATCTAACTATTATTATAGTATTTGTTTTTGTCTGTTTGTTTTTATCAATTTTCTTTGATTTGACTAATTTGAATCCTAAATATTTTTTGTTCATTACCAGCCTCTTGATTTTCCTGAAATACACCCTTTTCCCAACCACATGCAGTACCTTGATCACATTTTCAGTCTGAGACATGTTTATTTTTCTTGACGGCTTTGTAAGAAAACGTATTCCTAGAAAGTCTAAAAATGTGTTGAAATGCATTGATAATAATCATTTCACCAACTGGATAAAGGGCCATTGTGGATTTCCCTGAGTCAACTAGCAAAATGACCCATTCCAGCAGTGGATATTATACTACATAAGTAAGTCATTGCCTTATTCTTCTTTAAATCGAAAATCATCTATAGAAATATGTTATCTGACTGCATACACTTAGCAATGTTTCTTTAGCTTTGTGTATACCTAAATATTGAGGTTCTGTGTGAACGTATACATGTATGCATTAATGTATGTGTGTTTTTAAGCCCATGCATGGGTTGTGTGTGTGAGTGTGCATGCCTCTGTGTGTATCTGTAAACCAGTGTTGGATCACCAGGTGATAATTCAGCTGCTTCATGGTGATGCAGATAGTGTTTACTGTATCCAAGTGGTGCCATTAGACATCATGTCTGCAGAAATTTAGCCGTTGCCTCTTATCCAATAGATTGCTCCTCTCATCATCAACAATGTAATCATTCTCAGTGATAGTGAAGCACAGGGGAGGAAAGAGGAGCCGGCCCTCCAAGATGGATGTGTGTTATTGTTTGTGGGATGACAGTGTGTTTCAATCAGGTCCTCTGTGCTCTAATCCCAGGTAGAGCTTTTGAAGTGCTGAGTCAGTTACTGCTTCATCGATCCATCACAGTGGGTTAGTAGTGGGCAGGTGTACTCCCCGGCTCCCAGGAGACCGAGGAAACACCTGCCCTGCACTGCTCGGGACTTCATCATCCCACCATTCCTTTGTCTCGTTCAGCCGGGAGCTCAACGTCGGCCACAAAAAACTGTGAAAGCAGCACTTTTGTGGTCGTTTGTTGTCCGTACACAAAAATTAAGGGAAAGGAAAGATGGTTTTCCCTTGCCTCCAACACCTCCCCCCTCTCTTATTTCTCTCCCATGAAGAAGGGACATGCACTTAATGGACCGCACACAACTCACTGCACAGGTCCACACCTTTTAAACAGAGAGCATGCAAGCAGTGTAACACAAACAATGCAGTCCCCAAATCTTAATTTTATGAAACAATCCCTGTGTTATCAAAATGAATACTCTATTATGATAGCTGTAGAGGTGGATGACTTTAGAAAAAGCGTAGTAGTTATTATTACATTTGAGAGCAGTGCGCCAGCGAGGGGCGAGAGTCTATGTTTCTCTTGCTGCAGGCAGTCAATTAGTGCCAGAGGGAAACACAGCACTCCTCTGTTGCTCTCCACTGAGGAGCTGTAAATAAAGGTTTTTATTACACCACACTATCTGCGTCACTTCTCTGGACATCAATTGGCCAATGCATTGGACTATTTTCTAACATAATCACTCCTCCTCTTTCTATTTCTCGCTAAAATCAAGAAGGAACGTCACGGTCAATGGTTTAAAAACACAGAAACTGTCACATTCTTGGATTGATTGCTATTTTTGTACTGGCTTTTAGCACCAACTTTTGCACAAATGCCCGGAATCCTACGAAAATTCATTTTAAGATTATTCATTTGAAAAAGAATTGACGAACCAAATGACCTAACACACTGTATTTCTCCCACAGAGCATTTGAAGAAAACCTGCAATTATCTGTCTATATATAAGAGAAAGGAGAAAATTATTCCAAGCCCATTCTGAGCTGTAGCTCATTTAAGAAGGCTTTGCCTGGGCCTGTCTGACTGTATCAACACACAGTGTGATGGGCTCCGTGTATCAGACTAAAATAATCATTCAATATTCAATAGAAAACTAAATGCATAGATGTTCAAAGATATATGAAAAACAATGTCTGAGTCCCTCAAGACCTGAAGCAAAACACATGACAACAAAGTTGAACAATTCTATCTGCAGAAAAGTTATTTTGCTGATTAATATAAATTATAGAGACACTGCATTGAAATGAATGTGATGATCTTTATAACACTACATGTTAGTCTTTAATATCCACAGAAACAGTTCAGTGTTTACAATTTTCAATGTCAATTTTCACCACATAGTAGTTTTGAAGCAGCATTTTAAACATATTGGAGTGCAGAATAATTTAGCACCTGAGATTTATTTTACAAATATATTTTAAACAGCAGAGTCGCAATAACTATGATGTTTAACTCTCACCCCCTCTGTCAAACATTATGCTGTATACGGTGGGAATGTGGATATTTTCGGTATTGTTTAATCTGTCATGCTGTTATTCGGCTAATCCTGGGGTAACGTAAAAAAACACGTCATTGCTTTATGTTTCCATATCTTAAAAATCGCTTGAATGCCTTGTGAAGCATGTAACAAGTGATATGTCCCTAGACACACACATTTTAATGACAGAATGAAACAAAATGCAAGGCCACTGTAACCAACTTTAGCTCCTGTAAATTGAATGCTGATTCTATTTATATTTGGTGTGATTTACACCCAGTTTCCTCCATGCAAGTGAACAGGAAACAGATGCTAGGAATTGTTCTTTCCCTAAATTCCTAGGAGAGAGATTCTAGTCAACACCGCCGTGTGAGATTGGCTTTGTACTTGCATGCAAAAAGGTATTAGACAGTGACTAAATTGACTCTCTGGTTTCCCTGCTCTGAATCTCCATTTCCTCAGAGTTTCCACTTGCGTACGTCCGTCTACCCAAACCCAGGTTATGGCAGGCATGCTTCCCTAATGAAGTCATGAAGCCAAATCTATGCTTTCTCAGGACAAGGACAGCCTTAACACCCCAGGCACCACAGACAGTGAGGGTTGGGCCTTGTGAGGGACATTAAGTTCATAAAAAATATTTCAGTGAAAATTCTTAAGACAAAGTAAACTCATGGATATGACTTGTGTAGCTAAGAAAGGAAATGAAACCAGTTGCAAAACACAATATTAAAGTTAAAGTAATGAGTCATAATAAAGTACACTTTTGCTTTAATAGAAATGTGTTCCCCACAATAACTAATTACGGAGACAAATAGAAACAAATACAATTAAGGTTTGAGATGATTGCATGTGTGTGACACAAGGGGAAAATAATAATTCAGGAATATTGTCTGACATTTACAAGGTGGTATAATTTGAAAATAAAAGGCCCATCTTTTCATGGACCATGGTGCCATCTAGAGGACACAGAAAAGAAAAAGAGAATCAGGCGCATGTGGTTTCATTTGAGAGGTTATATTGTTAGTGTAGTTATTTGCTTTGTGAAAGCTTGCGTTTGGGCATGTGTGGGTTTGTTGTTCCAAGGTAAAGGTAATGTTTGTGTAAATAAAAGAGTGGATTAAGTGGATTTAGTGGAAAGGAAACCCTGCAGCCTTAGCTGGTCTTTTGTGTTTGGTGCTTATCACTGTCCCCTTGTGTGGAGAATTATGATGTGGTACCACCTACTGTTGGATTTCTTCTAACATAACTGGACTTAGTGTGATCAGAGCAGCAATGCTATTGATCTAATCCAATCAAATGAACACAAAGTTAAAAAAATGATGCAATTTTATAAGTGAGTGTGTGTGTGTGTGTGTGTGTGTGTGTGTGTGTGTGTGTGTGTGTGTGTGTGTGTGTGTGTGTGTGGTCTGTGTGTGTGTCTGTGTGTGTGTCTGTGTGTGTTTTACGTGCTTTATATTTTCCCCCATTGCCACCGGTTAAGAATAAAATGGGGAAAGGTTATATTCATGTCATCCCTCACCTCACAGATGATTTGCAGCCAATGGCTCCTCCCTTACAAAGATTTACTGTACATTTTTGCTGACATGCTACTCTTCAGTCGCTGCGTCTCAGATATATGGCAAACCATAATTTGGAGGTGTAAAATGGGTATAAAACCTGTATTAATTATTTAATCGTGGTTCTAAGTGCTGCCTTTTAGTCCACACCAGGATGTCATCCCCCTCTATTTCAGGGGATCGTTACATCACTCATTTGTCACAGAAGAAATTACAATCAAGACTGAGATTGTATATGGTAAATCAGAGCAAACCAAGACTTTTTTATTGGTCTCATTAACTGTTACTTTTATTAAACTGCTAATTGCATTTGAATCTCCATTTCTAGCGCTGGATTGAGGGCCCACTTGCATATGTAGCAGTGATAAATACCTCAAACTACAGTGGTAAAACAGAAGCTGAGACTTTAGAAACGGAAACATGCCATTTGAAAGGACAAAGCAGCCACCACATTCACAGAATAGAAACATCCCTGGCAGGTAGCAGTGTGTGGGACCTGTGATATATCTTTGTGTCAGGGGGCAGTTAGGTGCAAAGACCGCGGGTCGTGATCAACAACCAAACAAACATGTTGTCCTGAGGTTGGGGCGAGGAGGTGTACACAGAGCATCCATCAAACTACATCTGTGAGAGGCAGATACTGTACTGTTTACTCTCACTACACTCTTTGCTACACTCAGCTCAGCTCCTCCTTATCAACTCTAGATGTAGACTTTTAATTGTGAGAAATATATTTATCAAGCCAGCAGTAATGATTGCTGGGCATTTGTTCATTGTAGTCGTTGGTTGGTGGGGTTTAGGTAATGGCCAACATGTAGCACAAAATAAGGTCCAAATTCGCCTGCTGGCAAATTATACTTAATTATGGTGTTGTTTGCTGCCCCTAATGAATTCCATAAGCCAAAATGCATAATGTGATAATACATTTTCAATGCTACAAGCATTGTTAGAGTTTTCCTGAATAAGTATGCAATTTGTTAAATGACAGTTATTTTTAAACCTAACATTTCATTTTAGTTTTAGCGGAATAAGGCAGCTATACACATAAACTTGCTCTTCTTGACTGTGGAGAAAACTCTCCACACTCTCATTCAACTGACAGTGGTGGCTTTAAGTCACAATTTTAAAAAGAAGTGATAATCTTGCATTCAAAAGGTTGTCTAAGTAATGGTACATCAGCAAAATACACTTAAAATATCAAAAGTAAAAGTATTCACATGGAGAATAGCCCATATCAGTGGACAATAGTATATTTTATTTAATTATCATTACTCATACATACATATTGACTACCCGGCATTCTTTGTTCCATTTTGTCACGATGGAGCCAATAGACTGTTGAAAAGTTCAACATACAGCAAGGCACTGCATTGCATGTAAAACACAAAGCATAATTTGTTTAACATGTAAAAAAAAATGTACTCACATGAATTATTTAATTTATAGAAACTATATATACCTGTATGGCTGTAAAATACAGTGAAGTATAGAATAATATGTGGAAGTACTCAAGCAAAGTACTTTAAAATTATATTCAGGTACAGTACATGAGTTACTTTCCACCACTGGCATTTGGTAATAGATTTCAGAAACGGACAATAATTTAACCAATTCAAACTGCTGGTTGATAAATTAATCATAATACATCAATACATCAGCTACAGTATTGCCAGAATCTGTGATTTTTAGCTTTTCATATCAAGAAAATATCAGTGGCCTGGAGGTAAAGTTTGTTTATACATAATAATAATAATACATTTTATTTAATAGACATGATAATAATTGTATAAATGATAACTGCAATTAAAATGCAACTACTCGCAGCACAAAGACACGGTTTCATGGCCATCAGATCTGTTCTCAGACAGAATCTGGGATACAACCATCAGTGTGAGCAACGATGCTCCAAAGAAAAATTCCTTGTACGTGTCCTCATACCTGGCAAATAAAGCTGATTCTGATTCTGATTCTGATCTGTTTTACTCCAACAACAGTAGCTCACCCAGGCTTCAGATACAAAGTGTAACATGACTTTGCTGAACAGATATCTATTGCAAATATACAGATAACGTAGCCCTTTATTGTCGACAATACCATCACAATGCTCAAATGGTCCAACAGGGTCCAATTTTCAAAAAGGAAGATGTTTTTTTACTATTGTTTTGTTCCCACATGGGAGGGAATCAAAAGTGAATGTGTAAAACAATACAAATATGATGTTAGTATCAATGCTTTTAATAATGTTCCCTAACTACAGTTTGCCCACTGTAAATGCTTAGAAGTAGAAATAATGTTTCCAATTTCGGACTTTAATTAAGGAAGAAATGTATCGTTAAAAACTGCAGTTTGGCTTTGATTTACCCATTTTAAAGATAACAGGAACAAAGCAAATTTTGCTCATTTGTTGTAATCCAAATGTATACATTAACTCAAAGCAAATACAGTAACTGCAGTTGAATAAAAAGAAGCAAAACACCGACTGTCTCTTGAATCTGAACTATGGACTGATCATAAATACTCATCATTAAACAGTGTCAGGAAAAACATTACCCTTTTTATTGGGGCTGTATTTTCCCCACACACTACAATAAAGTTAATGACAGACATTGTCTAAATTGTAAAACAGTCATATATTTGGACCGCTGGTCAGTTTCAACAAGGCTCAGTAGCATCTGGCTCATAGATCATACTTATCCAATCAAGTATTCTTTTCAGAGAACTCTGACTTGAACTGAAAAAACAGATGTATGTCATGTCAATCTTGTTTCTGTTTAAAATATGTCTGTAATAGTGTGTATATATTGTCTGTTTTGTTTTGTGGTTTGTTTTGTATGTGTGAGCGCATTGTGAGCAAAGATGATTCAAAGCAAAGTTTCTCACATGTGTCCTCATATCTGGCAATAAAGCTGATTCTGATTCTGGTGTTAACAAGATTATAGATGAATACAACTTGAATATCAGTCCTGGAACACTTTCAACTATGCTCTGAGGCCATTTGTTCTGAGAAATCACTGCCTATAATGTGTGATTTCATGCCATTATACTATAATGAATGAATGTGTTTCTGAAAGTATACAATAAGAGCCCTGCTTGAGATGCTGCTACTAACAAAGATGAACAAAATACCTACTCACAATACGATAGAAAAGCACAGTAAATGTACTACTCTGTGAAGTTCATTGGTGTATTCCACTCCATGGTCAGTTTTTAAAACAGTTGATAGTGTTGTTACAGTATCCTGATTAGTGTCTTTCAACCAGCTCTGCCAGGGGTGGACTGTGAAAACTGGTCCGCTTCAGTATTACAGCTTTCATGTCTGAGGCTTATGTCTTAAGATTTTAAATCATTTCTCTTTGCAAATAAAAGATGGTTTGCAGAATCTGATGCACCATTATCTCACTGACTATTTGGTCTCTTACAGTGGTCATGTTTCTGTAAGATGCCTGAACTTGAATTATTTTCAATCAAATTAAATTATAACTAGTTAATTAAGTTGAAGTTAACTCTTTTTATAATTGGGATGTTTTGTGATCAGTTGTATCAGTTACAACATTGAATAATTGTGGCAAGGAGTTCAGTTGCATGAATCAAACTGGCGTATGCCAAACACTGGAGAAATGCATCAAGAAACAGGAACGGTATATGGCTTAATTTATGCTTGTTGTGGTCACAGCACAGCACCCATGGTAACCAAAAATACAGCAGAGTCCAGGAGGCTTTTCTCATACTCAGATCCTGCAACTACCCCAGGCTCACTTCATGAAAATTGTTTTAATAATTTGAACAATGACAGATTTGTGAGTGAATTAGCACCAGTAAAGTGCTTTTTTGTGAGTCTGGACCAAGTCTGGACATGATAGATATGCCTACCAAATTTCATACATTTGAGGTGATACGTACGGGAGGGACTACTTCAATCAAATTTGGTAAGGGGCACATTTTTACACATTTTCGAGCACCCTAGTGATTTCAAAAGGGGCTTCTTCGGCCAACTTTGGACAGTAACTGAGTTTAGTCCTAAATTTTTTGCTCATTTTTAGGACATGTCTTGTAGAGGGGCCCAGTGATGAAATGGGTTAGGAGCTTTATTGTTTTGTTTGTATTGTGTTTACATGTTGCACATCCTTACATACAGGCATGTTCCTACATGTTGGACCAAAACTTACCACAAACTAAATTCCAGCGCAGGAACACTGTTAATGGGAACTTTGAGGCACCAGTGTACACACATTCTGCAGTGGGTAGTAGGTGGGTAAATTTTTGTCCTGGGGCCTAACAAATTAGGCAGGCCAAGCTCACGTTAGTAAGACATGACAGTTTTACATGTCACATATAATTGAAACATCCAAAAGACATTCACTTTCTTTCATAGCCTAGGCTATATTCTATACTATTCACATCTAGTATTTGGGCTTGATAATTCCGATTTAATTATTGGTATGAATCTTTATTCGAAACATCCAGTTTCTGCTGCTGTTCCTCAATTGCAAAAAACAGTCTCAAAAGGTAGATCACCAACACTGAACAGGAACTGAACTGAACTGAACATGACGGGGTAATACAGATCAGAATTAAATCAACAGTCTCACTTATCAAACATTGAGTCACACCAAAATTGTTTGTTACTTCGGGTCCAACTGTGTTTTTTAAATTTAATGTCCCAGACATTATGGAGTCTGGCCAAACGGTTCAGGCTTGAGGCTGGAGAGAGAGATGAGTCGTGGTTGTTCTGCCAAGACGTGTCCCTGTTTAACCAGTAGATGGCGCAAACAATCTTTTTTTAATTTATTGCACAAAGCTTTACTGCAACATGGACAACGTGAGCAAACAAAACTTTACATATTAACAAGAAACAATGCTTCATTTACATAGAATTTTCATGATTTTATGCATTCATAGCCATTGTAATTTTTTGATTCATAATCATATCCATGACGGTCTGCAGAGTGACAACCAGACTGGTTTCCTGTTCACGTGACCCTCTCAGTTCTGCGGCCGTGACATCTGCAAAATGGAGGTGAAGTGTTCGGAAATATTGCAAATTAAATACGGTTATTTGTAAAATGCGGTTAATCTAGTGTAACTCGTGTACATAATTGCAACATTGACGTAGGAATGCACGGTGTTGTATTGAAAGGTGTGACAGCTTGACTGTCGCGTTAACGTTGCTCAGGGTTCAGCGGTATCTACGGTAGCTAACGCTGCAGCTAAACTAAGATAAGCAAATGGTTGTCAAAATTACAGTAGAGTAACTTAACATTTTAGGCAGTGTTATCACCTGAGTGCTTTGTGTTACTACTGTTTCAGCTGGCTGTTAAATGAACATTGTTGTTTGGTTTCTTTGACCAACATAACTCGTAATAGCTGATAGATAAATGGAGGCTTTTGGTAACAACGCAGTGCTCAACCTGCAGCAGTAGTGAAGTAGCGTTAAGCTAACGTTAGCTCGCCGCTCAAGCTAACTCCTGCGGGCCTTAGACTGGCTAACGTTCATTTGTATAAACTTAATATATGTAATGTCGCCATGATATGTTTTGTTCGTGCACTGGGGCTATTTGACAGCCTAATTTTACACGTTGTAGTTTAACATTAACGTAAGCTTATTCTGTCGATACAATGGGTAACGTTACGAAACGGCCTACTATCAACACTGGCAACGTTATATTTGCAGATATTTGTGCATGCATTCATCTGTAGGATCACATTAACGTTATATAACAATGCTGTAGTTTCTTCAACTAGTTTCGCGTAACACTATTTACAGATGCAATTATATTTATTTTTTTGTTATGCATTAATAGGACCGTGAAGCTAAAGAACCCGAGCAACTCAGAAAGCTGTTTATTGGAGGTTTGAGCTTTGAAACCACTGAGGAAAGTTTACGGGCCCATTTTGAACAATGGGGAACTCTCACGGACTGTGTGGTACGTATTTTCAATGTACTATGTGGCAAAATATGCCCTTAGATAATGATAAACAACATATTGAGTTATAAACACAGCTATAGTCCAGTTAAACTGTTCACACTACCATTGTGTATCGTGTTGTTTCTAGGTGATGAGGGACCCCAACAACAAGAGATCAAGAGGGTTTGGCTTTGTGACATACGCCGCTGTAGAGGAAGTCGACGAAGCCATGAAAGCAAGGCCTCATAAAGTTGATGGCCGAGTTGTTGAACCCAAGAGGGCAGTGTCCAGAGAGGTAAACAAGTTTCAGACCAGAACGCAGCTACTACAACGATATTGTTTGGTGTTTGCTCATCGATACACTCTGTTTCAGGACTCTAATAAACCAGGCGCCCATCTGACAGTGAAGAAGATCTTCGTTGGTGGTATTAAGGAGGACACTGAGGAGTACCACATTCGGGAGCATTTTGAGAAATATGGAAAGATTGAGTGCATTGACATTATGGAGGAACGCTCCACTGGGAAGAAAAGAGGATTCTGCTTTGTCTCCTTTGATGATCATGACACTGTAGACAAAATTGTTGGTATGTAGTTGAGACTTCAGAGTTTAGGAGGCTGTTAGTAAACATAAAGCAATGATTTGTAAGTGTAATTTTTCTTCTTGTTTTTTTTATAGCCCAGAAATTCCACACAATCAACTTCCACAATTGTGAGGTCAGAAAAGCTCTCTCAAAACAGGAAATGAGTGCTATATCCACTACCAGGGGTAAGCACACCATCAATTATAAAGTAAAGTTATACTTGCTAGCCACTGTTATATATATATACTGTTTGCAGCTGACAGTTGATGTGGTAATCAGCTCTAAAATGACACCTTTTACATTCAGGCAGGAGTGGAGGATCTGGAAACTTCATGGGGAGAGGAAGTAATTTTGGAGGTGGTGGCAACTTTGGTCGAGGTGAGTAGTGTTTGCATGCCAGATGAAAATGCCGCTGGCATTAATCATTCTAATGCAAGTACATTGTATTGTGTTGTTTACATATCAGTAGGGGTTGCAGAATTTAAGTTTTACATCCTCAATGACACACTATAGAAAGTAAAAATGGTGCATGCCCATAGTTACTCAGCTTGGTCTAGGCAGGGCGAAGCTCAGTTCTGTCGCCACCAACTCTCTGTAAACGCTTTATGTTTTAACTCTGCTAAACCCACAATTAAAGAGTTCTTTTGTCGGACAAAATAAATGTCAAGCAACAGTCAGAGGTGACAGAAACTTGTCTTTTTTACATTGCAGTGAAGTAGAAATGCATTGTCATTTCTGTCAGTTGTCACAGTCACAACAAAGTTTGGTGGTCACAGTTTTCGTACATAATATGTTTTACCTTTGATTTTTAGGTGGCTATGGTGGAGGACGAGGTGGTTATGGCGATGATTTTGACAATGGTGAGTTCTGATAAAGTTCTACTCAGGAGGTGTGAAATATTTAAATTCAATAATGGGTTTAATATCCTTGCTCACTTACATAACAGTTTTGTCTTTAAACATTTTTTTCCAACAGTGTTCCAACATATCACAGTTATGAATAAGGTTATGTTGTATGTTTGCTTTTTTTCACTGTTATAGGTCCAGGAGGAAATTATGGTGGAGGACCAGGTTATGGAGGGGGTCGAGGGGGCTATGGAGGTGGTGGTGGTGGTGGTCCAGGGTATGGCAACCAGGGTGGGGGATTTGGTGGCAGCTGCGATGGTGGTTACGGAGGCAATGACGGAGGTAAAAAAAGACTCCAGAATTTTGATAAACTAAGTGCTAGATGTTATGCATGGAAAACATGCTCTATTAAACACCTGAAATCAAGACTTACCTTAAATTGACATGTCTTCAGGATATGGAGGAGGTGGAAATTACAACGACTTTGGAAATTATGGTGGACAGCAGTCCAACTATGGGCCCATGAAGGGAAACAACTTTGGGGGCAGAAACTCGGGTGGACCCTATGGCGGTGAGTTTTACCCTTCAAAACCCAATGATATAACTTAATTTCTCCTTGAGAGAGTATCTAAGTTATTTTGCATTGACCTTTCCTTAACTACAGGTGGCTACAGCTCTGGTGGTGGTGGCGGAGGTGGCTATGGCTCACGGCGATATTAATTATTTCGTGTTTTGGTAAGTTGCATTCAGTTCCACACCACCCTCGTACCACCGTACAGAGTGAGCCCATGAAAGTGCAGAATAACTATTTGTTCTATCCTGTATCCATTCAACAGGCTTCAGTTCTTAGCAGGAGAGGCGAGGAGGTGAGCAAAGGAGTTGTCAGGAAAGCTGCAGGTTACTTTGAGGCAGTCATCTGAAAGCATTAGAGGAACACAAAAGTCAGACATTACTGCAGCTAAATTGGAGAAGTTTATCGAAAAAGGACTGTATACACAAGACCTGAGTGCAGATGATACTCTTCCCTAATTGTGATAGATGTGTCCCAACCAAGCTATTTTCCTTTTGTGTGTGTATTATGGTATCAGGGGTAAAGAATATTTTTTTGTTTGTTTATCTGAAGTCAGTTCTTAATATCTTTTTTTATTTTTATGAGTTAGTTTTCTGCTGGCCAATTTAATCTTTTGTCTTTTAACCTGTTTTTTTTCGTATAGCATAGTTCTATTAGGCCCTCAGATGATCTAGAATTACTAATTTTTTTCTTTCTGAAGTTATGATTGCTCAATTGCAAGTGTCAAGTGTATTTTGATTTTGTATGTGAAGCACAGTATGTAAATTCTTCGTAGTACCAGTGTCAACAAATATATGCGGTCTGGATTAGAATTAAGGGAATCCCTCACTCACTTCTAGATTGTTCGCATATTTTCATTAGAAGAAAAAGACCGAATAAAATTGTGTAGTAAATTAACACAAGGTTCAGTGCGTCATTGGTTCAGAATCCAATAAGTTATTCATTTATCTGTTGCCTGCACATTGTGACTGTGAAGTTTAGCAAATCAGCCTGTCCACAACTTTGTCCTCTTTTGGGAGCATTATTTAGAACGTTTGTTCGTAAAATAGTGTAAATACTGTAATAACTTGTACAAGGGTCAATGACTAGGGAGTTGTGGGTAGTCCTAGGGCAGGGGTCCATACACCATCTATACCAGTGGTAAGCAAGTAGAATTATAACGGCCACAAGCACCTGCAGTTGGGCCCTCAGCATCGCTAGTGTGGAAGATTGCAGATGACTGTCAGACAGGACGTCTTCAGCCCCAGCACAGTGGACCAGTCAGCATTTTGAGAGAGAAGGGAGAAGGCAGCATCGAGCACCACGCCCATGGAGGAAGCTTGCAGTGTCGGTCCTGGTAGTGAGCATCTATCTCTTTCAAGGCTAGCTAAACCCTCAAGCAACTGGTGCTAGCGAAGAAAGACTAGTTCCTGGACACATTGGAGATCCTGTTAAGTCAGAGATACTGCAGTTTTACCCGCAAATGCTAGCTTTCAGACATTAACAAGAAAAGGGAGTGAGTATTTCACAAAAAACCTGACTTAAGAAGATGGAGCAGGTAAGAGTAACTACTTTGCTTGATTTGCAGATGTGGAAAGAGGCATTCTCTTCTTGCTGAAAATCTGTAAAGACCTGATAACATGGAAGGTTCTGGATGGGTAAGACTTTTCAAAATATTATCCAAGGCTGCATATATTGTAATCTAACAGTGCACATGGTGATTATACAAGGTGCAGGGGTTCCTTTAAGGTAAAATGAGCAGTATGACACCCAGTATCGCTCCACTTTGACCAGAATCAGCCTACAACCTTCACCGCACAACTTGGAATACCCTCAGGGCAAAATATGTTTCCATGTTTTATTACCTTTGCTATCAGTCAGATAGTGCTGATAAAGTTGGTTGTGATGAAGCACCTTTGGGGAAATAACAAATGATCATGCTTGGAAAAGATGTTAGAGTATTTACACTCACCTTATTAGGCACACCTATACAATGTATTACAATTCACAGCAGGTCTTGCATGAATTCTGCCTTTACGAAGTTCAGCTTTTGTTGACATTGTCGGAAATGTATAAATTCAATTACATGTTTATTACTGAGATCACAGTTAAAGGGTCGCGGAGTGCTGGACTACATTATATTGAGAAGTGTTTCTAATAGTTGTCCTCTACACATGATGAGGGCAGAACACTTCTTAATATAATGTCTAGTTACATCACCACTAGTATAACCTCAGTGTTAAAACACTGAATTACCAACTTAATGTCAATGTCAAAACAAAGATTATTGGCATCCTAGAAGTGGACTTAATTTTTAAAATATTATAGCACTAATAAAAAAATAAAATAGAAGTAGAATTGATGGCAAAACTGTTGTATTGGATTGCATTAGATTGTACATGTGTACCTAATAAGGTGGCCACTGAGTGTTTTTACGAATGCCAAGCTGGGAAAAATAGGTTACTTGATTATTACTACGAAAGGCAGGCCATATAAGTATAACGCAAACATAGTTGTCTGTTTATAAAGTTGGTAATCAGCACTTTCTAAGCCATTTTTAAAACGACATGAAACATCTAAGGCTTCATGTCAAATTCTCTGCATTAATCACAGGGGCATCTCCCTGTGATGCCCCATTTTTGATCTATTAAACAATTTTACATGACAGGCAGTCAAATGAACATACAGAAACATGGACAAACTGTATCATCAGAGAGGAACTGTTGTCACGAGTTGAAACTTACCAACGATGTTATGACAGAGTATACACAAATACACGTATATGTCTACTCAGTCTAAAAATAAAGAACAATGCCTGATGATGGTTTTTTTTATCCGTTTAAGGATAGAGTTTCTGTAGAGGAATGTAGAACAACCAACTCAATTACACAGAATAAAGCTGTGCTTGGCAAAAGCACACCAGTGTCAATAAACTATGTTGGCCTAACAGTAAGATATGTTAAGTGTTATTTGTGCTCTTAAATAAAAATGTTTCATGACTTGAGTGTTTTATTTCTGAAATTGAAAAGCTGAGCTGTAAATGTTTGTTTGTAAAATACAACTGTTCTCAAAGGGAAAAGGTTGCATTGTCCTTGAGTCTCAAACCGGTTTAGTTTGCCACACCCCCTATGAAGTTTGCGGTGAGAGCAGAAAATGGGCTGGGTGATCAAAGGTAATGTTTGTGTGTGAAAGTTTACTTAGTGCACATACTGATTGCGTAGGGCTTTACCTTTGAATATGCTTTTGGGGTTGGATCATTGTGAAGTTGTCATGCATGGTTTTCACTGAGCATGTTCTACTGTAGGTGATAATTGTGCTCTTTGTTGTGTAACATACGAATGAAGTGGGTGGGATTTCTTTTGCAACAAGAGTTTTGCAGTATTCAAAGATCTAGGGTACTAACTAGCTGGCTCTAATAAAAAGCAAACAGATTGTAAATGTTTTTTAAGTCAGTAACTCTGTAGTGTCAGTACAGTACAATATTCCTTTTATTTGCTTATTTGTATGCCCTTTGGTTAAAGAACCTTCAAGTCCAGAACTGATTTGAACATGTGGTAAGTTATGTAATCATTCCTTCGACCATATATCCATCTGGTATCAATCTGGTGCGGGCCATAGTACACCACACAATGTTCTTTCAGAAAATAGGAGGCTGCATAGCTATAGGAATACTTTATTGAAAAGCACAGAAGTCAAGGTTTTGTAAAAGAACCTATGCAGCAAATCATAAAAGACAGTTATAAAATATGAGTAACAATGATTTAAAAATTAGCATACAGAAATATAATATATATACAATATATACACATACAGTAACAGTTGTACCAATCTCAAAAGCAAGTAATGTTTATATTTACAAAGAATATTGGTTAAAGAATCTGTTTAAGCTATCCCAAGTACAAAAGAAGTAAAATATCAAAAATATAACATTCAAGAGAAGAGAAGTGAGCAAAAAACTATACACTAAATAAGCTGAGTTACTAATGTTTTAGAGCGGAAACACTACAAAGTTATTGCAATGCAGGACCATATTACAAAGGAGATAAGACGCTGTCTTCGCTCTTCATGAAAGTCTTTTTGATGCGAGGAACTAAGAAGACGTTGCCATCAGTTGACTGCTGGAGGGAGTAGTCGGAGGGGGAGTAGGAATTGCCCTTCTCATCTCTCAACATGCTGAAGACCTCCAGGTACAAGCTGTTGAGTTGCTGTTTCATTTCCTTCAGGTTTGTGATGTTTTTGCTCTTCTCCTCCAGCAGACGCTCCTTCTCCTCCTTCAGTGAGTCCAGGTTGCTCTCCAGACCCACTATGTTCTCCATCTTGCGCTTTCGGCAGTTCTGGGCCGCTACCTTGTTCTTGCCCCGGCGGCGTATGTCTCTGACCAGGGCCAGCTGGGCCTCGTTCAGTTGGTGCTTTGACATCATCTCGTTGAAGTCATCAACAGGCAGATTGGTAATCATGTCAACAGTGAAAGGGATTTTGAGGGCCTTAGCCCTCTGCCCGTCTCTGGAGAGACGCACTTCCGAGCGTTTCTTCTGCTTGTCTTTGGTGAAGGGGGCGTTGTTGTGGCCGTTCTCCTCAGCCGGGTATGTCTTGTGTTGTTTGGGTTTCTTTTCCTGCTGTTGTGACTGCCCCATTGGTGCAGATAAAGGAATTGCCCGCTGAAGATCATCGGGTTGGAAATTGAGTAAGAACATCTCTGAATAGTCAGATTCTACACTTCCAGGATTGTGGTCCATCTCTTCCATGTCTGAATCGCTGTAACCAAAGGACTCATCTCCATACACAGACTTCCCAGATGAACTAGCATTTGGACTTATGTTTGAAGAGATTCCTGAATCTGAGTCTGGCAATTCTGCTGTCAGATTCTCTTTGCTTCTGTCAAATGCATCTCCAGCTGAGAGGCTGTAAATGTCCACTGGTGTGAAAGGAGACTTGTTTGGGATATCTGACATAGCATTACTTTCATTTCCTTCAAGGCCATGTTGACCACTACTCTTTTCCAGAATGGCATTGGGGTAAAATATGTCACAGAAATTTTCTGCAGGGAATTTAGCATTTAACTGAGGAGCCTTTGCCTTCATCAGACTGAGATTGTCTGGTGGGACCATACTGGGAACAGAGACATCAAATGTATTCATAAACTCTGCAGGACAAACATTTAAACTGTTTGGTGCTCTGTCTGTGAGATTGGTCATGGGGTAAAAAGTGTAGTTTGGATGCTGCACTTCAGGGCTGTTTGGAAGAGGATAAGTTGGGATCTCAAGTGTGTCCTCCATTTGCATGCTCAGGCATTGCTAGAAAAAAAGGTAAAGTACCATTAAAGTAAATACAGTCAACATTTTACAGTAGAAGTTCCAAAAGAGAGTGAATATAAAAATATCAACAAGTTTGTGTTGTGGTGGATGCATGTACGGTATGTGCTCATTCATAAAACTACAGTTTCTTCCAAAACATTATCTGTGGCACATTGTGATGACCGATATAAATTGATACTTTTTTTTTTTTTTATAATTATCTTCCCTAAACAAGGTTTCAATCCTGGAGCTTTTAGCTGTGCAGTTGTTCCAAGTGATTGGTATTTCACTTAGAACTGCTGGTAGTGCTGGGTGTAGCGCAATGCAGCAGATTGTAATTTCTAAGACCAACTACATACCCTGATGTTAAAATTGATCAATTAGTCATACAAATAAAAAGAAAATACCAATCTTCCCAGTTTCACACACATCCCCTTTTTTCTACAGTGTAAAGTCTTACCAGCAGCTTGCCAGAGCAACTAATGCAATTCTATGTAAGCTGTACAGTTAGGATTGTAGTCCAGTCCACAGTGAGAAGCTAATGCAAATTTGAGCTTCTTTGAAACAAAACTAATAAGGCAGCGAATTAAAAACTATTGTGTATGCAAATCCTTCCGTTGCTGCCAAAAAGTAAAGGTTTTAAGACTGCCACACCTTCTCTAAACAGCATGACTTCTTCTGCTCGTGCTGGTGGCTACTAATCATATAAACTGCATCACATTGTCAACACCCACCTCCCCAAATTTCTAAAAAAATTAAAAATTTAAATAGGTTTTAACCATAAAACTATCACAGTGGAATGAGTCAGATGCAACATCACGTGTATGACACACCACTCTCACCGGAACAAAAATGTGTTTGTCCTCTACTGCCAGACTCCAGTCCATTGATGCATTCTTTGGGTATTTGTTCCACAATGCTAAACACCCCGCCATTGAGGCGGCAAATCCGTGTATTATACCTGCAGCTCAGGGAGGGACAAAAGCTCCATCCAGGCCTGCTCCAAATCCAGGGACATCCTGTGTGGTGGTGGTGATGGTGGTGGTGGTAGTAGTGGACCTGGGGATAGGGTGGCCAGTGGCACAGCTGGCTGCTCAGGGGGCATCATGGGTGCAGAAACAGCAGTTGTGTCCACGCAAACTGAGGGGTTCTGTCAGACAAACACAAGAAAATGTATTTTATACAACTGAGAGCCATGTTAAAGGCTTTAAGCTATGCGCATTCAATAATATTAAGTAGTAATAATAATTCAATGTTCTTACCTCAGTTTCCTCTACAGGAAACGTGTCTGCCAGAAGTTGCAAACATTCATCAAATGACATGGTGTCAGCGTTCTCCTCTGGGAAGCTGACATTCTGCAAGAAAGGTAAAAATACAACTTTACCACCTAGCATCCTTTGTGGCACACCATCTTTTAAAAACAGCGCATCATTTTATATTAGAACTTATGTCTCAGTGGAATGGTTTCTAAAGCAGAATATGCTCATGCAAAACTACAGACCCACCTGTGTTTCTGTAATTTGCAGGATGAGTGGTTACCTAGCTACGACATCGCTGCAGCCTATAAAATGAGGTGGGAGTAGTCTACCTCTGACATGAGTAATGATGGCCATGGAAATGTACCTGTGTAACCTCTAGAGGTGCGACAGCCGAAGGCAGTGGGGCGCTGGGTGGCGGGCGGGGTATGTACTCTCCCGTTTCCTCGTCAAGCTGTAGCTGTGCCAGCAGGGCCTTCTCCTGCTCCAGGACCAGATGCTGCTGCTTCTCTTCTTCCAGCTCCCGCTGCCTCCGCAGCTCATGTTCTTTCTGACGATGGTTGTAGTCATAAACTTCACGCCTGGCGCCGAGATCAATGTCCTGCTTCCACAGTATGTCAATCAGCTCCATGTCCTAGAAAGAAAACCACAGATCAGTTTAGAGAGCTGTGAGCCATGTTGTCTTGCCATGTTGTCTTGCAGTGAGAATGTGAGCAGCATTGAAGCAAGGAAGAGCGCGCCGTGCTGTGAAGAGTGGCAGCGGCACCCGCCACACCCTGTCTCTCAGTATCTGTTCACTAACAACAACACTGGCACTAAAGTCAAGGGGGAGAAGCCGCATGAATAATCAATGTACTTCTCTGTTTCCCGTGTTGCCACCACACGCCAGCACAAGACACGTATCTTCACTTGATACTCTTTCCAAGGGAAGTGTTCATTACCCATCTGATTACACCGAGGTGTGAATTCATTTGTCTCATTCAAACTCACAAAGGGCACACTCTAAATCAATTTTTGCACAATTGACTCCATGTTAGTTTCGGTCTCTAAAAGTACTAAAGTTAAATCTTAAACATTATTTCATATTAAAAGCATTTTTTTAAAACAGGAAGTTAAAAGGTATGTGTATAGTTGTTGTTTGGTACCACGATGCTTGTACAATAAATACAAATTAAAATTCCTTAAAGGCTATATTTGGCTGTAGATCTGTTGCTGGGTGGAATTGCAGACCTTGTTTTATTGTTTTCCTTCCTGTTATGTCTTTAAGTAAATAACTACAACTATTAATAGATGACCTCAGCGTGTTCTGTCTCATCACTGCACAAATTATTTTGTCCTACATTTCTTATTTACACATGAAGTGCTGCTGACAATACAGAATGTTAGAAACAGCATATTAACAACTGAGGATATTTTGATACAGTTTCCTGTAGATTTCCACTCACAGGCTGAATGTTATTTTCCTTTTTAAACAAGAGCGTTCAAGATAAACTGCGCTGCCCTCTTCCTTGGGTCTTTTACACAGAAATGATTTACAGAAGGAAACCATTTCAAAAGGCCCATGGACGCTGCATAAACCCAAGACACTGGTTCACAAGAAACTTGTCTGGGCATGTGACTTGTTTGTTCCTCAGATATGTGTATAAACAGAACTTATGGGAAAGGCTTCTTAATGCTTGAAGTCGGTCAAATGGCCAAAACACACATAGCCCGGAGGAAGCCAAGAGGGAACTGAAGAAAAATAAAGTACAAAGAAGAATAAAGAGGCTGTGACGCTGAGCAGAATACTGTATAAGAATGTTTTCTATTTTGATTGTTTTTTATTCAAAGAAAATGGGGTGTGTGGTAAATATCCATAAACTCATCAAAATCTGAAAATGATTTAATGCCAAGTAACACATACAAAGTATTTGCCTTGGTGGATGGTGCATACATAACCATATTAAATAAATACAAAAACAAATATGTACAATATGGTTGTTTAAACAATAATAATAGCAAACAAGCACATACACACATGTACACAGTGTATATATATATATATATATATATATATATATATATATATATATATATATATATATATATATATATATATTATACCAAAACATGTTTTTATGACTACAGCTGTGGTACTGCAAAAAAAAAGACCCACTAACCCTCTTTGACTCAATGTTGCATCAAAAGCATGACCACTGAAGGATTACACGTCACTAAGGCTGTCTACTATGAACCATACGCAGAGTGAGAGGCGAGCACACAACCAGACATTATGGCTTCTGCAGGAATGAGGAAGTAGCCTTAAATGTCTAAGTGGTGCGTCTGGTTATTCGTGTTTTCCAAACTAATAAACCACACTCCTGTCTGTTTGTCACACCTTATAATCATACCTAACAAGTCATACAAGTCCTTTAAGAAATAATTCCATGTCTAAAAAAAGTTCTGTCACCCACGCAGGGGCAGTTCAATCAGCCGTTTCACTGTCACTGATTAATCACATTCTTACATAATGTCAACCATGTCTGAACCAAACCATTTCCCCAATCATAGCTCATATTCTGTACTAGTACCAAATAGATTGTGTTCATGTGAGGATGTGTAAAATCCGGTTATAATTGGTATGGTATAAGTATGTGGCTGTACATGACCTGGATTGGAACTAGAACAAGGAAACTGGCTCATAAAATGACTGATTTCCCAGTCGCCTCTGCTACACGATACACAGCCGTACAAGCCAAACAACATCCCTTTAGCTAATATGCTGGCAAAATATGCAGAACAGAGACACACAACTCCCAATTACCAGAAAAAATATTAAACACAACCAGACATTTTGAAAACAAACCAAACTAATAGCTAATGGTCCTGTCTGATTTAATAGTCCCTGTGGTTATCAAACTGGGTGATACAGAAGTAATACTGAAGTGTTATGAGTTGTTCGGTTACCTCTTTTCATCTTAAAACAAGGGCCTCAAAGGGAAACTGACTCCAGTGGTTTGTTTCAACTTCTTTCATCACAACTCGCTGGACATGCTTGACCAAGGATAATGAAACACAGGGACACATGCTGCAAAACAGCCCTTTTGGACCCTCTTCTGTCAACCGTGTACTTTCACCGGCCCTTAGGCTACTTATAACAGGTTTAACCAAACACAAACATATAAGGCATATAACACATGAGAAAAAAAATCCCATATTCAACATATCACATTCAATGTGTAGCCTATAAACAAAACAAGGCTGGACTGAGGGGTTTGTGTTTGTTTTTTACAATTTAAAATACACTGTAACGACAAGAGACAAAAGTGAAGAAATCCTCCACGCATGTCTAGTTCAGATATGGGATATCACATGCCTGGAGGAAGAAGTGGGCGGGGGAGAAGGGAGTCAATTACGAGAATACAGCTCATGAGACTCTTACCAAACTTGTCAAAATTGATTAAATATTGAATTGTATTCAAAGTAACAGCATGGACACTAAGATATCAGCCGGGTTTGTAATAAGATTGTATTTCCTGTCGAGGACACGCGTCACTAGGAATGACTTGCAGAAGAGAAAGCTGTCCAGAGAACAACCTTAATATATCTATGAGAAAGCCCGGCTCACGGTGTATTTTGTATGATCTTTCCCACGTTGGAGCTGTTGTTTCTAAATAATAATCTCTTAATACGCCATAACAAGCTTGTCACTGCGTTACGATGATTGAATCTGCTATAGCAAACAATAAAAAGTTTACCTGGACGTCTCTGTCCCTCTATCAGATCAGTAGCAAAGAAAGTTAGCAGTCAATGTCTAGTGATCACTTTTAAGAAATACTCTATTTACCTGTTGACCGGAATGCGTCACCTCCATTTCCATCATCATGGAGATCTGTGTGGCGGTAAAGAAACGCCTATTGATCGATAAATACGGTATGTGTGTTATTCCTTCAGATGGCAGATTAAAATGGCGAGCGGTCCGAAGCCGATAGAGTCCGTCGCAGCAGCTGAGCCGAGCAAAATTGCTTCCTTAAAGCTAAAATGAACATTACGAAAACGATGACCCGCCCCCCCCCCCGCCTCGAGCTGCGGCGCCGGGATCGTCCCCCTCACACCGGCCTATAAGAGCTGTTGGTGCATGCGCGTGGAGCCAGCTGGGCTGAGCAATGTAGGCTACGCCCATCCACTGAATACACTGGTCACCAGTTTAAACCCATCGACTATAAAAAACAAAAACAAAAACAAAACAGCATATGCACATAGTTGGATCATTCCTGTTATAGAGCAACTTTTCGGCATCATAACTTTTCAAGAAATAAAAAAAGAATAGTACTCAATCATGTATAATCCTTATGGGTGTAGGCCTACTGGTTTACACTAGGCAGAGGGTGGAACCATAACAGGGTGGGTTATAGTAAATGTGTAGTTCTTCCTTATATACACATCATGTGTAAACAGAGATAGTTTGACGTAGGCTATATGATAATACAATAACATTTTTAATGTTATTTGGCTCAAATCTTGTTCGTGTAGAGTTGACTTTGCATTGGGGACATGGTAAAATCAAGAACATCTGCATTAAAAAATGATTAATGTGCATCATTCTGTGTTTATGTGATAAGGAAGACTTTAATCTATAATGTAAGCCATTTCTTTATATTTTACACATTTGAAAGAAAACATAAGGGAGTAAATGGACTTGTTTGTTGCATAATGCATAAGGCATTACCCATCTTTGTGTATTTTAAAGTTGCAATAGCCTAACCCTTAAATGATCTTTTTAGAAATAAATTAAATAAAACGAACTGGTCGTCTGAAAACCATTAAAACCACAAAAAGATTAGGCCTAATCTTTTATTATTTGGCCCATCTGAGAATCACTTTTACATTCCTAAGTGCTAAAATGCCAGCTGATATGTAATTATAAAACTAAGAACCACGTTCTCGTTTCTAATTAAACTCCGCCATCACCAGTTTTGATTGGTGCATAGCGCCCCCTGCTGGTTCACGTTCCCGGTGTGGATGCGGACGCCCTGGGGCCCTAATGTCCTCGTGGAAACACTGAATACATCCACTGACAGCTGGGAGATTGTAACAGAGCTGCGAGGAGACAACACAACACAATGTACGGTAAAAGTAATCATTGTGCAGAATGTTCCCTGTCAGTGCATACTACAGTAGCCTACTATATCGTTTTAGATTATAATTATTGATGCATTGACATGTAAGCATGTAGGCCTACTTAATTATTGTTAGTCGAGGTGGAGCTGATTTAAACTGCTTACACAGCTAACACTTTTTGGGTAGTTTAATAATAATAGATCATGTTTTGTTAATATTAATGTTAATATTTGTTGATCGTGTGTTTTTTATGTGACATCTTAATCTAAAAAATAACTAATAACTGTTATATACGGTACTGTAATGGAACAGTATAACATGGAAATACTCAAGTTAAGGACTTCAAGTGAAGTGCTTCATAACTGCCTGATAAAGTAGAGTGTGAGTAGATGTTATTGCTTTTCACCACTGGCTTTGGAAGGCGACATGTTTATTTCAATTGCATTGTAGTGGTAACTGATGACAATGATGTGTTGTTATAATGCTGTTTATTAAAGCAGCATTGCATATGGGATTTAAAAAAAAAAGTGATTGTAAACTTACTTAGTAGGGTGTACACCAGTGGTGGAAATTTACATTTCAGTATTTACTTAAGTCCTACTGCACTTAACTTTGAGGTAGGCGATTGGACAAATATTCTACTTTAGATGGAACCACTCTCTTTTTGCCCACCATACTACATGCAAGCATGCTACTTAGCGTATAGGCTACTATGCAGATCAAGATTTTTACAAACACATAATATATTTATAAAATATGATTCTGCTAAGTGAAATGTAACGGAGTATATTAGCTGAAGTACTGTAGTCTATTATAATTTTGAGGTTCTTGTTCTTTCTGTAAGTATTTTAATTTTAGGCTACTTCTACTCCACTATATTTCAGAGGGCAATATTGCATTCGTTAACCTACATTTATTTACCAGCTGTACTTACTAAAGGCCTACTTAAGATCCGAGATAAGTTTATAAAACATATTGCATTGAACTGCCAAACAGTATGAAGTAGTTGCTCCACGTCGACCAGTTGCAACGTTAAAAGGCTGCTTACACATTAATGCATCAGTAATAATATTCCAATAACATTTTCTATAATGCCATATTTAATCTTAATGGGCGTATTCTGGTGCATGAGGTTTTGAGTGCAATCACTCAAATTTAATATCATTAAACTGTTGTATTACTGTTTTTACTAAAGTAAAGAATCTGGAAACCTCTTCCACCACTAGATAAAACAACCCAGCAGTAAATAGATGCTAAATTTGGCTCAACATTGACAAGCTACTGTATAACATTTAAATTATACAACATGAATGCATCCGTAATGAAAAACCACTAATAACCAATAATGTACTGTAGACTAACCTACTATAATAATATAGACTGGAAGAAGGATTTCTACATAGTACTTTTAATTTGAATGATTTAAGTTTGTTGATCATACTCTTGCACTTTTACTAAAGTAGCCTACAATTTTGAATGCACCTTGTTGTATTGCTACTTTTATTAAAGAAAAGGATCTACTTCTCTGATATGCTCTCAACTGCTAATTTTGTAATTTCAAATGGTCACTGCTATTTAAGAAAGTTGTTGAGGCTTGTACAAGTTAATTAGGTCTACATTTCTGACACCTTATCGTAAGTAAGAAGTTGGATCGAGATGTAGGCTAATTAAATGTCTTTTGAAATATGTCAAGGTAATAAGACAGACTATAGTAGCCCAGTCCTGGCTGTAGCACCTATCTGTAAAGAACCTCACACTAAAGTGCAGCCCACTGTGCCACTGCGTGAAATTACACTAAAAAGGCTTCTTTTTTTTCTCTCTCTCCCCCCTCATGCGCGCTCATGAACACGCGTTCACGTTTGGCAGCTCCACGTCGACATTCTTCCAGCTGCATATAGTGAACTGCACAGGACTGGGGGAAAAAAAGGTAAAAGCGGCGGTAGCCACCTTACGACTAGAGCGCTGCAAGTCCGCAGACGAACTCCAACCGCGGTGAAAACAGGCGTTAGCAACGTGTATCCAGCCATGGCCTGCAGTATCCTCCTCTGGTCGCTTTCTGCTTTTGCATTTTATCACCAAGACAATTTGCCCTCGTGTTGGATTGCAGCTGTTCCCTTGCTTCTACCTATATCAGGTACAGTATGATTTGCAGAACTTACTCTATCATATTGCTTGTTGTGTAAATCATTGTCAAGATAATGATTTATGCGTGAGACGATTTGTTTTGTTGCATTATTTTGCACTTCTAAAGTTGCTGTCACTTGACTGCTGTTGAAGTGTTAAGCACTTTCAGACTGACAGAACTTAATAGGCCTACTCATGGGGCTCAGCTGGCCTTCTGAACTTTCCTCATTGCTGTGATATCTATGTAAGTGAATAGATCATTTCTCCGTGGTCTGTTCAGTTCTGAAAGTTGGAAAAAAGCTCAACAGGTAGAATCAATGGCACACTGGCACAGCAGAGGAGTGAAATCATTTTAAATGAGTTTAAAAAAAATGATCCCCAAAACTGGAAACTTAAAAGTGTCAGCTAATATAGAGACTGCTTTATGTGTTAACTTTGCAACCAACCAGATGGTCAAGCTTAAAGTTATAAGTAAATGCCTTTAATCCATTCAGTGAGGTGTGCAGGAAAACTAGATCAGCAATTGCACATAGCCAAATAATATTTAGCCATTTAATCATTTCTGTAGTGAGCTGACAAAGTGTTAAACGACTCCATCTGGCCTGCTTTACCTGTGTGACTCTAGGGAGGACCCACCACACAGCGTAGGCCCAGTCCTTAAAGCATTCAAGTCTACTTGTTCCCTCGTCTAATACAAACTACACCAGCTGCTTTCTCTCTTGTAGTTATTTCAAAAGTCAAAACAAAAAGATAATTGAAGTGGATTTCCTGTTTTCCTTGCTTTTTGTGCCTTACTACAGTTATAGAAGCACCCAGTCATGAGGAGAAAAAGGCTCTGCACCAGGACAAACCTATGAGGTGGCACTGTGGCTTTCCAAATAAAGTTCTGTGACACACTTAGACTCTAATTGCTTGCAGTCAGTGCATTACAGAACTTTGTTTTGGGAGTTAATACTTTATCCTGTGGGAAATAAAGCTTCACACATTTGGACATTTAATTTTACAGCATGATGCAATATTTCTGTTGACAAATAACAGTTTTTCTGAAATAAAGTTTCTCTGTTTAAGCATTTTTCACAGCCTCTGTCTTTTTTAACGTTTCTACCAAGATTAATTTGTATTATAAAGTAGCAACACTGTTGTTAGTCAATGATGTACTCTAACTTTGTGTTAAATCATTACTTAAAGAGCACTGCTATGTGCCATATGGAAATAGTAGACAGGTAAGTGAGTGAGTGAGTGAGTAAAGATAAACATTGAAGTCACATTGTTTCAGGTTACAAAACCACGTCACTATTTACACGTGAGGACTTTTGACAGTATGATGATGGACTTTTAATAAGTGCAAATAGACAAAGATGACTGTTTTTTAAATGTGGCAGATAATGCAATTAAAATGATTAGTCTAAAACTAATGATCTATCATCTCATGTTTACGACTCCATTTTGGTCCCGTTTCACTTTCCTACATTGTTCTGAGCCAATAAACCAAATTGGTGCAATTTCCGTAATCTCTTACCAACTATGCAATGTCACTGTAATTCAAGTGAAAGGAGCATAATGCAACCAGTAGTATATTGCAAGGCATTCTGGGAGAGATGTAAATTGGTGCATTCAGGTCCAGAATGAAGACGACATGTCAGCTGTGGAACTATAGGTAGGCAAATAGTCTACTACTTTAATTACCTGGTTTAAACGATAAACAAAGAGAGAATAAAAACATACAGCATGATAATCGTAATCTTAGGTCCACAGGTGTCATAGCTCAATGCTTGTTTTGTCTGCAGTCCAAATCCCAAACATGTAGGCTACAGTTTACTGTCACGAAAGGAAAAGCAGCAGATTCTCACATTTGAGAAGCTTTGACAAGCAAATGTATGGCATTTCTGATGGGAAAATTACGTAAACAATAGTAATAGATTAATTTTCTGTCAATCTCTTAATTGTTCAAATGAATAATCGTTTCATCCCCAATTTGAACCAATGCCTGGTAACCATTACAACGTAGCCGTCAAACACATTTAGAATAGAATATGCTTTATTAAATTATATTGTTATCTTATTGTGTATTATGCTCTGACTCCGAAACGTGGCAACAGAGAGTCCAATTTTTTTCCCAGTTGGGAGGTAGGCCTATGCTCGGGTCAATCATGTGGACTGGTTGTCATATTTCCGACGGGCTGTGAATGCAGCGCACTTTTCCTGCGTTGACCTCTGACAGCCGCTCATGGATCCGCTCCCTACCTCACAAACACGGAAGCGGCATGGCGTCCAACAGCAGCGTCGGTGGCAGCTCCGACAGACAACGAATTGCACAGCAAAGACTGAGAATAATTGCCGGACATTTACAGGGACCGGTGGACAATGACTCGACCATCCTTGCCGCGGAGTGCAAAGCCCAGAGCAGCAAAACAGATGTCTCCAGTGAGAGGAAGACGGTGCCGAGGAGAAGGTACAAGGCTGTGATGGAGCGGTGGACAGAGGTCCATTCTCTGTGGCTTTAGCAGATTATTAAGTCAAACATTAGTGGACTAGCATGTAAACAAAAACCAATGCGGTCACATGCACTGGTATATTTGCTCCCTTCTCTCTTTTAAGCATTTATAACATAGGGTAACTGTATTTAATTAGCCAACTAGCTAGCTAACGTTACTTGGCTACAGACAGTTATTTGCTACGGAGTGGGTGCGGCTATGGTTACTCTCTTTAACGTTAATGTTGTCGACTTTCCTAAAGTTGGTCAGTTAAAGCCTTTTCTGTGGCTTGTAATAGATCATGTAATTCTGTTATATGGCACTTTTTCAGTGTCGGTGGGGTAGTAAAAGCCTAAGAGAAGGTTTCACGTTATGGTTAATCTGGAACTTTCTGATGCTACAGATAACAAAAATCGTTGAATCGAGTTGGCGACTGCCAAGTTACTGTTACGTACACTCGTTACGTAAAGTTGGATTCACCGGCCTTGGCATTCAATAACTGATAATGAGCTATGCGGTTCATTTAAAACTACCATAATACAAGTACTTTTTGTTTCATTATCATGTAAACATGTTGGTAGGAGATTCGGTTCTTATAAGTTTTAGATTTATCTTAACTAAATCTCAACATATGGGACACCTCATAAAAACACCAATCAATCTTAACAACTGAAAAAAACAGACAAAAACTTCTCTGTCTCGTCTGTTGATCTGATTGGCCAGTACAAGTGGTGGTCTGACTTTCAACCTTCAACCTATTGGCAGCTCGGTTCCTTTTGAGGAAACACCAACCATACTGTGCTGACATCTAGTGTCAGCCCGAGAGAAGTGCTGTATGCAGCACTAAAAGTGTGAGCATTTGGCCTGTGCAAATTCAGCATGTCTTGTTCTGGTCAATATGACACTGTGATGATATGATAGAATGTTGTGTCTTGCAGCCAATTGTTATGCTGAGCTTGAGTCGTGGGCTTTTAGTGTCTGTAGGAAGTTTGATATTGCAGGACAAAGTAGGTCATCAGTCAGTGGACCTCCTAGATGCACATCAGGATTTATAGTATAGAAATCCTGATGTGCATCTAGTTAAAACTTATACAGTTTAATATAACAGCCCTACAAAAAATTCTACCGTCATGAAGGTTAAAAATGTTCTTTTTTTTGTTTAAACAGGCTTTGATTCATTTTGGTTACTTTTGTGGTTGTCATTTTAAGTGCTGTGAAATCAATTACATTACACCAAGAAGGATTGCAGTATTTGTTCAGTGTAGTTGTACATATCCACATTTAACCAACTTTGCCACACATTTGTTGATACATTTTTGTTCAGTGTGTTCAGTATCTTTAACACATAACAACGGTGGTGAGGATTGATTAAAGTGTGTCACTCTCATTTCTACCCTCACTCTTAATTTGTGGGAACCTCCATTTTGGAAGGTATTAATCTCAGTTATGGTTTTTACTCCATTGTGTTAGCACACCATCCCAATTGACCCATGAGTTATGGTTGCTCTCTGAGTGGTGAGCCGTCTCTTTGCAGAGTGTAAGTATAGCACACAGGCTCTGCACATTATTGCAGAATAGACAGTACATCATCTCTGGTTGTGAAGCTAGTGATTATAATGGGATATCACTTAACAGTAATAGCATAGTAGCAGTCATTTGTTTTCACAGTTTAGCTATGGCTCTACTCCAATATGGTTGGTAATTCAACAACAAAAAACTGAAAGTATGGCTGGTGCTTGTGTGCTATTTAAGTATATGTGCTAAATAATTAGCTGAAGTTTCATAGTTCAGCAAACACATTTCAACCTAATCAAAAAACCGAGCAGTATTGAAACTAGCTATTTATATGGATCAACCAGATGCCATACATACAAATACTTAAATGTGTTGGATTGGAAATTGCTGATACCACTGAGGGAGTGTCTGCTAGCTTCCTCTGTTATGTATATGTTATTTGAACGCGTCGCTTTAGCCTGTGCATTGCAATGCTAACAAGCAATGTGTTTGCGAGCCTGAGTGCAGAGCGTTGTATGCACTCTGGGAATATTGTTGTTGGTGAGCCTGTCTGCACCCTCCCATTAAGTATATTTGCCAATGAATCCAAAGGTTGTAAATGACTAAATTAAATAAGGAGACTTATTTTCCTACAGTGAAATAGTATATGTCTGGGTGTTAAATTTTCAGCATGAAGTATCAACAATATCAGCAAGGATCTTCCCCATTCGTCTTCTTAGTTAAATTGCACATCCCAAGCTAGTGTCAGCCTGAAGAGACTACGGTGGATAATTCAGAATATAAAAAGCCACCTTCACACATGTTTTTTTACCTTCCTCCAATAGTATTTCATGTCATGTCTTCACATCAGTTTAAGGTGTAAGAATTGTAAGCTTAACCCCTGCCATTATTTTTTTCCCCACAGGCAGGAGATTTTGAAATGGAACGGCTGGGGATACAGTGATACAAGATTCCTCTTTAATAAGAAAGGTCAAGCAGAATTTACCGGGAAAAGGTACAGTCTAATATCACATCACAAGTCTTAGATTTAATTTGTATCCTTATTTGTTCAAGATTCAGAGAAATCATTTACTAGGCTGGAGGCTGGAGTTCTGCATTGAGACTTCACAGCCCATACTGTGTGCTTTTGAAATCAGTCGATGTCCCAGTCTGATGCTCACAGCAATGTGGTGCTACTGCCACCTAGTGGTTGGCATTTGAACTATTCATTGTAATTTGAGAAGGTCACTGGTTGTGATTGTCAACTATACCAAACTGTTGCTGATTTACAGAATGCACGTTCCGAATCTGTAAAAAAAATGGAAACTATTGCGTTAATAATTATTGATGTGTCTCTGGGGAATTGGGGGTTCACACAGTAATTGTAGTCAATGTTGAAGAAAAAAAGATTAATTTAAATGTCAGAGGGAAACAAAGGCAGTTGTCCTCAATCTTACTTAATATGGCTTCAGTTTACAACAGCACCTTTATCTCTGTCTCCCATTGCGATAGCAGAAGTAAAGATGAGCCTTGTGATTGTAATCATGACTTTTAAAGGAAACGGTTCAGCTTGTCAGATTGTAAACACAGAGAACTGGAACAGTGTGTGTAAGAATGTATTTGAGTAATGAGTCTAGCTGAACAGGATGTTTCACAGCAAATGGTTTCCTCCTGTGCAAGCCGTTGCCACAAACTGCGCTGTACCTTCTTGACTAAAAAGCTACCTGGGCAGCACACAGTATCAGAGGCTGGGGCACTATTGAATGAATGTCAAAGACGGTATTCTCCTCCTCCGCGCTTACTGAGACAGAGGCTTTTTCATTATAGAGCGTGTTTCATGGTCTCTCAGACAAAGGCACACAACAGTCCCCTGATGGGCTGGCCCAGGCTGTGCCAGCAGCTCAATTATGCAATGGATGGCAAGAGCGATCACACAGACAGCACTGCCACTGCCACTCTGCTTGCCTAATAACCTCATTGGACTCAAACCTCACACTCTATTCTTATTAGACACAGGCTTAGGTTTTCAATGAATAAGCCCAGTCAAGCATTTGGATGTTTTCAATTGAGGGCTTTGACTTCCAATACTGGAAATCAGTAACACATTTGAATTGTTTTTTAATGCAATCTGTCTTCTTTTACACAATCCAGATATAGACTAAGTGGTATGATCATCCCTGCTCTGCAAAATTGGTTTGAAGGCACTTTTGGAGCCAGTGTTCAGCATAAATCTCCAGCAATGGTGAGTTTATAATTCATGTTTATTTGTGGTATCTTCAATGAATGGTGAAAAAGAGCACTTAGTCACAGTTACAGAAACCCCAATGGCTTGTTTTTCAGCCCATTTTGACTAGCAGTGCTGTACAGCCTCCCACTCTTAACGAGGCCTTCGTGGACGAACTGAAATCCACAGGTATTCCCTTCTCTCATGATGCAGAGGACCGGGTGTTTCGCGGCCACGGTAAGGCATGCTGGGAGGAGACGTTGCACAGCTCCCAGATTAAATACCCTCTTTTAATGTTTGTAAACCACAATCATCATGTAATATATTTGATGATTTTGAATGTAGCAAGTGTTTTTTTATTTGTGATGACCATATAAATATCTTTGCGGGATTCTCATCTCATTCCTGTATTTCTTTCAGGCCATTGCTTACACGAGGTCTTTGCTCTGCGAGAGGGGAAAGTTGGTCGTGTTCCAGATATGGTGGTATGGCCAAGTGAGTTCAGAAGCCTTTCAATTTCAGTGTTTTATATCGGTCTGTTTTTTTTCTCCTCCCACGTAGTATTGCTACGCCCCCCCCACCCCCTACTGGTGTAGGTGACTTAAAGGGTTAATCTCTGCAGAGGCAGGAATATTAATATGTATGAGTGGAGGCTTAATAAGAAGCGTCAGAGGGAAGACGCTTGACACCCAATACTCCACAGTATAGACCTGCACTGTACACTCATGAATTATGATTCTGAGATTGGTGTTCTGTTATGGCTTGCACTATTTCATCATGCAAATGAATTTTGACTGATGGCTGAAACTTGATTAGCACCCTCCCAAATAGGCAGAAAATCACCAAGAAACTAAAGGCATTGTTTCATCCTAGCCAGCACCAAATTACATTTTTTTACCAAACCCACAAATACATTTGACTTTAATTTGCATTTCTCAGTAGTCCCTCCAAGTCAAGCTATGTGTTTTAAGTGGAGGTGTAGTTTGTTGAACTAATCCGTAGGCAGAAGCCGTGTGTTTAATTGGATGGCAGAATGCACTAGAATGCAGGCATTTCTCACTGCCTCTAAAAGCAATTAAGGTCAGTCAAGCCCATCCACGTAGGTGGGTATTGCTACTTTTCCCACTCGCTCATGACTCCATGTGAGCTCCATGATTGGCTAAAGCATGTTTGTATTGATCCAGCACATCCCACCCCAGAGAGTGTAGCTTCATTGCGGTCTGACTCCGCCTAAGGAAAGCCCCAGGCAAGTCACAATTATCAGGCAAATCCAAATGTTCCTACATTTATTTACTGTCTTTCCTGTATACGCATTGTGTTATGTGCTGCATTTTTATTTTATTTACAATGTGTCTACTCTGGCTATTATGTTTAAACTTAGTTTATGGATGCAATAGAGGATGGTAAAAGAAAACATTTTCTTTATGATGGCCACTCATTTCTAAAATGATATTCTGTGTCTTTGCAGATTGCCACAATGACGTAGTGAAAATTGTGGAACTTGCATGCAAACATAATGTTTGTTTGATACCATATGGAGGTGAGTAATGAAATTTAAAAGCCTTAGCGGCATAATTAGCTGTCACATAATGTATGCACAGGCCCCTAGAAGTGTATTAAATTGAATGTACTTTAAAGCTGCTCTAAGCGATGTTGGATGACATCACTTCTTGTCGACGTTTGAAGTATAGTAAAAAAAAACGGAGGCTGGCTCGCCTCTCCCTCCTCTAAAGATCTAGTGCTAGCTGCTAGAAACCTGCTAGAAATGTTGCATTCACCAAGGTGAGTGCTGACTCTAGCTAATTTTATCCTTGTGTTGGTAGTAAGGCGAACATGAACGTCCATTTAGAAAAAACAAACTGGATTTACCCACCTGTCCAGCGAAAACAGAGCCGCCTGAATGTCGGATTGGAAGCACTTCTACCGGCAGAGTTCTCGGCACCTTCTAACTTCCCTATTCACACTTCTCTCTCCCCCACTCCCCACACCCACCTTTATATGCACACACACTCACCCCCCAACCCCCACCCACAAATCCTTAAAAACACTGTTTATGTTTAGTGGTGCAGATTAGTGCAGTTTGTTTTTATTGTTTGTGGAGCCTGGGCTGTCTACAGAGACCGCGTTTTTTTAGTGTATTCAGGGGACAGGCATCTAGTGGACAGTGAGGAGATGTTTGCTGTATGTGACAAAAAAATGTTGTAGCCTAAATAACACGCAACATTGCTTAGAGCACCTTTTAATATATTATTTAATCCTATCACTTGCTTGTTTTTAAATGAATTAACCCTCTAATATAGGAATTAACCTGGTAAATAAGGTACTGCAGACAGTGCAGTGGATGCTTTGTAGAATTTTATGTTTTGCTTTGGGTTTTTTGTACTGAAGCTACAGAAATAAATATGAGCAGGCAACCTATTAAACCACCGATCTAAGCATGTGATGTAATCACAACATCTCTAGTTCACTCCCAACCCGGGGGCCTCTATCATATGTAATACCTTCCATGTCCGCTGTCACTCACAACTGTTAACTATTTTATGATGGCAACACGGCTGAAATAATTCTTATACAGTATTACAGTGGTTTATCAACAGATTCATGAGAATGAAAATGGTAATAAAAGTCAGTCACACATTTATGCAATAGAATCCTTAAGCCTCTGGTTGTTTTTTGAAGAATAAAGAGAAGATTTTTGCAAACGTTTCTTCTTTTTTTTATAACTGTGTTTTGTATATGTCACAGCAAACATTTAAACACATTGCAGCACCACGTCCACATTGCTTTCTGAAATTATAAAAAGTTTCATAAAGAGCTGGGTATGACTTTTAAAGTTTACATACTAGTGTCAATATGATACTCAAGTTTGCCTCTCATACAAAAACCGTTTTTTTATTATACCCGTTGTTGACAAATATAGACACTTTTTCCTTTCCCCTTAACAGTTATGTGTTCATAGTTTGATACCAAGCCCTAGATTCATGAGTATGTTTGTTTGTGTTAAAAACATGAAACCAGTATAATCGCATGGTCTTCTCTGAAGGCTTCTCTGCTGCAATGCCTCTTCTAACTGTTGCTTTTCTCTCTCAGGAGGGACAAGCGTCTCTAGCGGCCTTGAGTGCCCCCCAGAGGAAACTCGCTGCATTGTCTCTCTGGATACCTCACAGATGGTACGTAAACAACTATGTTAAGTGTCAAAAGAGTTGATCTGCACTAATGATAAGAAAAACTCAAATCAAATCAAATACAGCTGAATAAATACTTGCATCGAAACTAAAAAATGAGACTCACTTGCTTACATTTAAAGAGTGTTTCTAACTTGTTTTATTCTTTACATATTCTATTTTAATCAGCTTTAATTTTTGTATTTTATGATTACATTTTTTTAAGCCAAAACATTTTATAATTAGCTTTCTGCATTTATTGTTAAGCTTTCTTCATGATTGATTTACGAAAAAATATGCCAGTTTTAGCTGTTGGCGTAACAGAATTACTAGCCTGACGTTGTCATACTCAGATTCTAGTCAGAATATAAGTCTGATACTGCTTCATTGGGCTGTGATTATGGGGCGTGTTTTAACCCAACCAGGAAAGAAAATGCCTCTGCACTCAATTGGATAGACCTACAACCAATCAGAGCAACAAAGTAGATAACGTATGTTGAGCTTTTGCTGAATCCTGTAGGAAGGACGGCAAAAATATATTTTCGATCGACAAATGCCTTGATTGCGGTTCTCTGTTCCTCTTTTAAAATGAATGCGATGTTGATGTCTTCTATAACAGACGCGAGGGCAGAATCTACACAGTTCAATTCCCCAGCGGCAGCTGTCTTTGTCGTAAACAAATTTAACCCAAGCACTCTTTGGTGACATGGTTGAGTATGTTACTGTTGATAATCAGTCCATTATCATATGAAGCCTGCCTTGACAAGTGGATTGGTCCGAACAGCTCTGGTTTGAACATAGTGGCTACACAACGGATCAAGTCCAGACTGAACTTCCCAACCTCAAATGTTGTGGGCAGGGCTAAGTTTGGCTGGCATCCAGGCTACAGAATTACAGTATTTGTCGTATATTATTGGTACTTAGTAATCAACTTTAGTTTTTGATTGGTAGAACAAAAGAACTAATAGTTTCAACCTGTGCCACCTATTAAAATGACAAACTTTTGCATTATGAGACAATAGAGAGTTTATCAACACCCCACTTTAGTGTCCATGTTGTTACTTTCATACCCACTATTAAACCCATTATTACCCACTATTAAAGACCACTGTACTTTTTCCAGAGTGAATGTATTAATAATATAGACGAAATAAATTAGTCAAACAACAGAAATGTATTATCTATATTTAAATAGATATCAGGCACTTTTTTGTGCCTGATAGTGTGTTACTTGGGCACTTTTTATTAATTTTAATGAAATACCATAAACATGATGATGTTTCATTGGATATGATACAAAATGGTGCTTATATTGTCACCAGTACAGTACAGCCCTTTGATCAGGGCTCACATTGAGGTGATATATAAGCTGTCTGGTTGCTGCTAGCCTAGAAGTCATTGAGTTTAGTGCCACAGACACCAGTGACCAGTGTTCTGTGTCAGGGGTTAGAGGTGAGGTGGCTCCAATGGAAGCACATGAAAGGAGCAGTGTGGTTGGAACATAAAGTTTATTACCTCTGGAGAATGATTGATGACAGGTGTGAAATGACCTCCTGCAGGTGAGGGTAGGCCATGTGCCCAGCGGCCCAAATAAGAGGCTTATATTTGGAATTAGATGTTAAAATGAGTTTAACCTTGAGGAAACTATCTCCATCCTGCAGCCCCTCTGCATTAATTTATCCTCAGAAATGCGACCGTCAGACTAAATGGACATGCTTGTTTTTCATTCACAGAACCGCATTCTGTGGATTGACGAGAAAAATTTAACTGCCCATGTGGAAGCTGGCATTGTCGGTCAGGAATTGGAAAGATTGGTAAGTACAGCTCATCCATCCATATTCACTGAAAGAGCTTCCATTGCTGTAACATGTTGGGCCAACAATCAATCTGTGTAACCATTCACAGTAGTGGTGGGGGTGGGGGGAGGAATCAATGCAACATAGCATCGCGATATGTTCCGTGTCAATACTGTATTGATATACGTACAACAAGTATCGATATTTTATTTTTTGAATTGCACATGAGAATTTAACCTTTTGATACTAGAATAATAGGATCAATTGCTTTTTCAGTCCACTAGATGTAAAATTAAAGTGAGACAAACAAAGCAGAGACTTTTTTTTTATTATTTTTTTTTTTTAGACAAAACAGATGTTGACACAAATTTGCTTTGGGGGGAAAAAGGTAATGAATTGCA
Source organism: Etheostoma spectabile (assembly GCF_008692095.1). Classification (NCBI taxonomy): domain Eukaryota; kingdom Metazoa; phylum Chordata; class Actinopteri; order Perciformes; family Percidae; genus Etheostoma; species Etheostoma spectabile. The sequence continues at coordinate 8,190,011 of NC_045743.1, read as the reverse complement.
ATATATAGCAGAATATCACAATAAGTTTAAAATTGCAATAATATTGTATTGTGATGACATTGTATTGTGGGTCCTCTGGGGATTCCCCCCCCCTAATTCACATGCTGCCATTTTGCCCATGCTCAGTCACCTTGGTACTCTTTGCTCAGTAGATCGAAAAGCGTTTAGGAATAAGTATGAGATAGAAGCAGAGTGTTGAAGGGGAGAGATTACAGAGTGATGCAGTGGTCATGAGCAGATGGCACCATCAAGCTAATTCAGAAAAATGGAGAACAAGCGGGCATTTAATGTAGAGGAATGTGTGAGCTGCATCTAAAGCAGACTCCACCTCTGCCTTTAGACTGTGCCTTTTTGGTGGAGCAGATGGGTCTGGATTATAAACTGCCTTCCAGGGGAGTGCTGTGATAAAACAAGGCCTGACTTAACCCCCGTCTTGTGCTTCTGGTGGAGGTTGTTGTTGTACTTTATGGTCCTCATTATTATTATTACTTTTAAATGTTCTGCTTAAAGATGCAATCTGTTTGGGTGTTGGGCTGCCTTCAGGAGAATGTGTGTGTGTGTGTTCTTAAAGACCGACATATCCTTAAAGCCGTAGGGATGGTGCTTCTAATGAAGGTGGCTCAAAGGTTGTTTTTTTGTGTCACATTGTGATGGCCATGTGGCAAGTAACTAAGAAGTGACAGTATCATGTGGATTGGGTACTGCTGTGGAGGCTAAATGTGCCTGTATAAGAGATACATTTTACTAGTATTGAAAAAGGCACAAACATTTCACCTGGCAGAATGCAGATATGATTTTAAACATACTGTAAACATCAGTGATCCAATCAAACAGGGACCTTTGGCAGTACCCAGATAATGCACTGATCTTTCTTTTTAGTCTTTTCTTGCTCTTTCCTTATGGTTTATTTTAGGCTGTTGTAAAAATGTGTGATGCCATAAAACCCAAGTTTTAGCATTGCAGTAAAGCGAGAGCAGTAAAATTCAGAAGCAGAGCTGCAATTTTTTTTTTCTTTCTCTTTGCTTGCTTTTTCTTGGTATTAAAACATTTCTATGGGTTTACAACCTCATTGTTTTCCATAAAAATGCTCTCCCTTTGAATTATTTTAATTATTAATTTTTTTTCAGCTTAATGAGAGCGGCTACTGTACTGGGCATGAGCCAGACTCCATGGAGTTCAGCTCCCTGGGAGGCTGGGTAGCAACTAGAGCATCAGGCATGAAGAAGAACATCTACGGCAACATTGAGGACCTGGTGAGTCCTCCGCCCTCCCCTTTACCTTCCTGCCTATTTTTGTTCTTAAGGATGGCATTGGCAGTCAGCACATTAGAAAGGAAATTATTAGCAGAAGTTTTGTTGACTTTAGCCTCCCTTCTAAAAGGCAGTGATCACAGTATCAGTTATGAAATGCATTCACATGTGGCATGCATGGCGACTTCCAAATTATTTGTTAACATTTGTGGAAGAAAAGTACCCTTTGCATATTTGTGTTTCCAAAAAGTGTTTGTTGTGTTGCTGTTTTGTGACTGAATAGGTTGTCCACGTAAAGATGGTGACCCCACAAGGAGTGATTGAAAAGGGCTGTCAGTGCCCACGCATGTCCACAGGTCCGGACATTCACCACTTCATCATGGGCTCAGAAGGTTTGCTACTTTTTTCATGTTATTTCAGTACACCAGGATAGTTGAGCATGTTTGTGTGTTAATGTAGAGTTTGTGTACATGTCTACACATCTTTGTAATAACACTGTAACATCAGGATGGTTCTCATGCTCTGGGGTTCTTACACATTAACCAGCTTAGGTGGAAATGTGATCCGGAGGGGTGTTAGATAGGTACCAGCAAAGTGTCCTCCCCACCCTGGAGGGATAGGAATCAGCAAAGTGTCCTCCCCACCCCATCTGCAGTGCCCTGTCCTTGTGAATGCCCACAGAGAATACTGCCATATGCCAGGTTCCCCCTACATAATGAGGAGGTTCAGAGACTCTTGGCATCGCTATGTTAAACAGCTGTGGATGCAAACCTTAAATTCGCCCTACAAAGCTCAGCAATCTGCTCCCTGACTGGGCACAGATCACTGCAGAAATCTCCATTTGTACTCATTAGAAGCAATTTAAAAAAACCAACAGCACACCTGTATATAAGATCAACATCAAATGTGTTGAAAATATAGTAATATACAAGTCAATATCCATATGATTAACATGTGATTCATCCTCTTTAACACAGTACATATCTTCCCCTGACCTCAGATTTATGGCCCTCTCAAGTAAAACTCAGGATCTGTTGTATACACTGGATAGTAAGAGGGGGAGCCTATTCAATTACTCATTAAAAAGGGGACTTTTTTACATACTCTCTAAGTTGTTAAAGTAAGTAAAATAATTGAAACAGGATAGTGTTAAAAACATGTAAAGTTGTAGTGTAAGAGGTCAGTGTGGTAGGTTGTTAACAAATCAAATCATTTTCCCTTGTAAAAGCCACATCATACAAGTTAGTTGTTTCCAAAAAAAGATACAATCATTTTGAACATTTCATTCTTAAAAAGACATTGGGTCACGTAAAGTAAATCATTGTAAATTACGCTGAATATGAATAAATATACTGTGCTTACCCACATAATTTTGAAATGTGCTGGTATAATTCCTTAATGTTTGACCAGATCTGCTGTTCACTTAATACAATCATTAATAGATTTGACAACAACTTCCATAAATGAAGGTTTATAATAAAAGTCATAACAATGCTTTATAATGCAAGCACATAAGAGTATGTACAGTAGTGGGAAACATCTGGAGGTGAGCTTTCTGCTGGGGTTTGGTGGCATAACAGAGATGGGAGCGGACCACATCTCTCTGGGAGTACATGTACATCTGGGAGGCCTAACGCTGGAACTAAGAGGTCACACCACCGCACATTCTCGTCAAAATTATCTTCCTCCTCACCCAGAAACCACATCCTGCCGTCTGACAGAGGGCCACACTACATCAACAAAGCACCACACAAACCCTCATCTAGCCTCTGCATGTTAAGTGGAATGCATCTGCATGCATTTTAATTGGAAATGACTGTGAACCCTCAGATCTTCTCATTCACCACACAACAATGGGTGTCTCCATCTCTTTGACCTTGAAGTAGCCTGAATACAAAGTATTTTCTGCTCTCATGCTAAAGAATGATTGGAATAATCAATTGTAATCCCTTTTCTCTTTTAAAAACTCCTTTCAACCGTGGAGGATGTAATGTAGGTGTGTGAATCCAACCAGTGCTAATTCAATGTACAGAGTCCATTCTTTGATTCTAAAGTGGTGGCTTTACAGTGGTCTATAATGTGTTTTCTTTCTTAGAAGTATTTGATGCTAAAAAACAGAGGGGCTCTTAACCGCAAATATCCCACTTCCTAAATACTTATCCTGTAAGATGAGGTTGGTTTAATAAAGGCAGTCACAGTAAAAAATGGCTAAAGCTGCACTCCCAACATTTCATTGTATTGCCTTGGTCCCCTCAGAGAGTGTTTTTCTGACCTTGCTGTTCTTATTACTTCCATTTATTCACTTACTCACCCTCCTTTATTCCCTTCCCACTCTGGCTCCTCCCAAGCTCTCTCTCTCTCTCTCTCTCTCTCTCTCTCTCTCTCTCTCTCTCTCTCTCTCTCTCTCTCTCTCTCTCGCTCGGTCTCTCTCTCTCTCGCTCTGTCTCTCTCTCTGCTTGTCGGACTTCTCCTCGCGCCCTCCTCCCCTCAGTGGCTCCTCCTGCGCACTGTCAGAAAGGAGGAGCATTTTCTTGGCTAAAGCCTAATGGAGTCACATGTTTTCCACTGGGCCACTAGGGAGCAGCGTGTGGCATGTAGTGTCACGTTAGAGGGCTCATTAACAGCCATAAGAGGCTAAGGAAGCCTCCTAATGGGGCCGGCTATGTTCAATGGAGATGCATTGCTAAATGGACATTGTCTGTAACAATGAACATTTACGCTGGAGGGAGAATGGATGGGATAAGTTTGCTACACACAGATAGAATTCACAATTCTGTACAATAAAACGAACAATTGTTTTAATTGTTGATTATTTTTCTGAATAATTGTTTAATCGACTAAATGTCAGAAAATTGTTATAAATGCCCATTACAACATATAAGAACCCAGTGTGTTGGATTTTGTTTGACTAAAAGTCCAAAACCTAAATAAAAAATTCTTTAAAGGTACCTTATGTAATATTTCTGACATATTTGCTGTGTAAGGTAGAGTAGACCATAGTTTTCATGCCTAAGTGCCGGCAATAGCCCTGGCTGGAGGCATTATGTTTTTGGGTTGTCACATCTCAGGAATGCCTGAAAGGAGTTTCTTCAAATTTGGCAGAAACGTCCAACCTTGGACATAAGGATGAGGTTTAGAATTTGGGAGTAAAAGGTCACTGTGACCTCACAACACGTTTTTGCCCATGACTCAAGAATTCCATACGCTAATTATGACAAAATTACACACAAATGTCTAACAGAATAAAATCATGAAGTGATAATATGTTATACCCCAAAGGTCAACTTTGACATCACAATGTTTTTGCAAAAACAGTTCTCAGGCCTTTATTCAACATCATAACTCAGGATCAAAGGGGGAGATTGTGACCGTATTTCACATTTGGTCGGATACTGAACTGGTGACACTAATCTTGGGGCCCACCTTGAAACTGTCGTCTTTATATACATTTGTGCTGCCGGGTAGAAGATTTATGTGAAGCATCCATGTTCTGCCAAAAAATACACTTAATACCTTTTATTATTTCATTTAAAGTCTTCACTACATATACACTATTATATGTGTTTGGACAGACATAGATGTGATCTGCAACTTAACTGGTTGGTAGAGACATATAACCGTGATGCGGTAATTGTAGTTTAAACATTCAATGTGACTCCTTCAGCAGCAGCAGCTAATGGTTGACAGTTTTCAGGATCATAGGGTCAGCCAGAGGTTTTGGCGTAGCTGTATATGTCTTGCTGCTGTTGGCCTCGCTGCCTTTGATAGGACCCTGCTTTATTTCCTTGTGGTCTTAAGTTGATAAATCTTAGTTGTCCCCCAGTGTGTGGCAGAAAACCAGATCTACTAGGTGAAATGTGAGACTAAAGGTCACGCAAAGGACCCTTGGGACATGTACCAGAGCCCTGTAAAACGGTCTTAAGTTCCACTCTAAGAAGGGATTAGGTCATATAAATTGTGGAAACTGATTTACTTCTTCTTCCTCTACTCAAAATCTCTCACTAATTCCACAGGAACCCTGGGTGTGGTTACTGAGGTAACGATGAAGATTCGTCCCATGCCGGAGTATCAGAAATACGGCTCAGTGGTATTTCCTAACTTTGAGCAGGGAGTTGCCTGTCTTCGAGAGGTTGCCAAACAGGTAACAACATGTTGCGCCATGTCATCGCTTTCTCTCCGTCTTAACATGAGGCTAAGGCCTGAAACATTTCGAGTGTGTTGCAGGTTTGCCAAACTGCAATAAGCATTCTCAGATCTTCACTTCACATCTTCACTTGTTTAAAACTGACCTGCCAACAAAAAGTAGCAAAAAAAGAATGTTTTTTGCAGACCAACTTCCTTGTTAAAATGTTCAAGCTAAGGTAGTCCAACACTTTCTGCAGCTGTTGCAGAGTAAAACCTTTAATCAGACCTTTATGTTGCTTTTTTTTAACTAAACACCACAGGCTGACAATGCCAAAGCCAATCAAAATTTTACGGTGCCAATGGGAACTTTTTTTTTGTGAGATCAATCAAGCCACAGGAAATTACTTGAAGCCAATGCTCCAACCATAGCAGTTAGAATGTTGACAATAATAAATATTGGTTGAATTTAATATCGTTTTAAACCTTTAATTTACACATAATTCTGCCCTGTGAATCAAACAAATTAATATAGACCAACTTTTATTTTTCAGAGGTGTGCCCCTGCATCTATACGACTCATGGATAATGAACAATTTAAATTTGGTAAGTTTTGTTTAAGTTATTCACATTATCAGCCAGTCAAGATTTAAAGCATTACATATTTCTGCTGCTATCAAATCTTTCCTCTTTTTGGTAAACCTTTGCTGTGCAAATGGGACCTTTTTTTTTGTTTTTTACCTGGTTTTCATTTTAAGGAAGAGTTTCTTCCTTTTAGGCCTCAATGTAACCTTTGGCTTTGCAGCATGAAGGACACGGCATACTTTAAACCAGCAGCATGATGGTTATCATATTTATTTGGAGTTGAAATTTGTCGCTTATACTCTATTTTTGTTGGCTATTCTTGGGTTGCTCTTTCATTGATGTGCTGTATACCTCTGAGAGAAGTTAAATGAATGTCAATGTTACAGCATGCAATGATTTTACCTTCTACAGCACTGAATTGTTAAATTGATTATTATTTCTGCAGCAGAATAGCTGGACACACAGAGGCAAAGAATTGAAACAAGATGAAAAATGACCCTAACCAAAATTAAGCCGTTGTTGGAACATTGAAGTTGTATGATGTTGTTTCTTAAGGTCTAGTAATGGAATGCATCTGGCATTGTCAGATATCTCTGTAAAGTTCCCCAGTCTCTAGGGATCTCATTATCTCCCCTATATTTCCACTTTTCACAGAGTAGGCACTTCTTAGCATTAAACAGGGAAGATGAAGCAGCCAGGTTTTTCACTAATAACTAAAACTCATGGCTCTATGATACCTTCTTGGGCTTATTAGGGGCTTGTCCTCACTTTTAATCATGTTTGCTGTAAGTAAGGAGGGTTGATGTATTCACAGGTCTTTTTCAGATTGGGGCTACAAGTACAATTTAGTGCTGCCTTTCTTGATTCACAAAATGAAAAGTGAGAATGTTGTAGTAGCAACAGCGTGTTGATGTGCAAAAACAACCAACCAAACCACAGAAGGGGAGAGTTAAAAGTAAAATGATGCACAGTGTAGGTATAATTTTCTCTCTCTGGATGTTGAGTATTTAATTAACAAGTATGATGGCTGCAAGAGACCTAAAGACCTGCAATCAAATTTTGGAATTGAAACAATTAGGACACTAAGTGATGAAGAGACTTCAACATGGGGGGAAATAAATGAACTGTTAAGTCTCGGCGACATCACCCGTGACTTCCCCGCAGTGATTGATAACCATCCCATTGGCCCCAGCCCCTCATTTTCGCTTGTCCACAGGCGCTTTTGTGCGTCCGATCAGAAATAAATCAAAAAGTGTGGCTGAGGAAGACGGATATCGCTGTGTCAACCCCACTTCCCTTCGGAAACCCTCTGATTTATAGTTGCTGTCGCTGGCAGCCACTGGCCAGTTGTAAAGTTATTCAAATGTTACCATTTATTTTTCCTCCTTTTGTTTAGTACCCCAAATAAATCTGACTTACTTGCCTTCTCAGAACGCTGGAGGATGTAAGCAGAAGCAGAGAATGACTAATATGGGAAAAGAATTGCCAGCCCACTTCTTTGTAAATAGATGGAGCTCTTATCTCATATTTTCACAGGTCACGCACTGAAGCCTCAAGTATCCTCAATTTTCACATCCTTTCTGGACGGGTTGAAGAAATTTTACATCACCAAGGTAAAAAAAATAAAAATTCAAATGAACATTAGCAGTTGCCTGCCCCGAGGGTTTTTCATGAAAAATGAATTGGCTTCTTTAATCACCAGTTCAAAGGGTTCGACCCTGACCGCTTGTGTGTGGCCACCCTACTGTTTGAGGGAGACCGTGAGAAGGTCCTGCAGCATGAGAAGCAAGTTTATGACATTGCTGCAAAATTTGGGTAAGTAGTTCTCTCTCTCTTAAAACAAAGCAGTTACCAAGATCAGCTGCAGACCGTGTAGAGCACGGAAATGACAAAGCACCATTTGGTGAGACTTTGAACTTGATGCCTGGAACCCTGATGTCACTTTATTTAACCAGCCATTATGTAGTAGCAGTGAAAAGGATGGAGAAGCAGAGTTACACACTTCTGACTTGGTCTTCTCCTCGGTAGTTTGTCTCTGTGCAGATTGATGGATCACCTGTGGATGTCCTCCTGTCAGGCCAGCTTTTATGTTAAAGTAGGTGTGGTGTGGGCGGTGATAGCAGGGCACAGCTCCCCTCAGGACAGCGCAGGGCGAGAGGACACAGCCTGGGAGTGCTTGGCTGCTGTGATTGATTATGAAATGGATCAATGAGGACTTTGGTGGAAATCAGTTCCCTGTCAGCTTGAGAGGGATGCTCTCTCTATTCTGTGCCTGTTTTTAAACCCCCAACAATATTTTCATAGATGAGTTCATAACATAAATATAGCTTTGTGCCGTTCAATTGGTTATTGTTTCTGGGTAATTCTGAGATGGTTCTGAGGTTAGATGTTTCAACAAATTAATTCAGTGGCGTGTGCGCTGTTTGAAAATTTAAATAAAATGTTTTCTTTGCTTAATAGGCTGCAGTCATTGGTAGTTATCTAATAGTAGACTTTACTCATGTGAATGCCATCTATTATTTATAGTTGGTTTTATTTAGAAAAGAAGTAAAATATTTTATTTTGAATATTGAAAGAAAAGTTAGTTAACTCTTTTATTCCCTTCCCATTCTGGCTCCTCCCAAGCACGCGTTCTCTCTCTCTCTCTCTCTCTCTCTCTCTCTCTCTCTCTCCTCTCTCTGCTTTATTTCTTATTACCAGAACATTTTCTGATCTGCTTTTATCACAACTGGACTTCACGGTAAATTATATGGTCAGCACCCTCTCGCTGCAAGAAACAGCTTTTGTAGATACATGCAGACTGAAAACTCCAGGTGACTGATTGAGGACTGTTCAAACCAGATCTGTTCATTTGTACATGAAAGTCAATAAAATGAAAAATAGTGAGGCTTATGTATACTGTGCATACAATTAGAAATTGAGTTGTTACTCACTTTTTTATTTCAGGGGAAAACTTTTCCAAAACAAACATCACAAAAATCCTTTCTAAATTTGATGTAATACCAACTAGTCAGAAACCAGCAGCTCATTACAACACACATTTAAACAGGGGACAAACCAGGGATCCTCAGTGCTCCTTATTGGGTGATTTCAGGGATTTCTTGCTGGGTAAAGCTTATCGATTATATATTACTGTTGGTGTTATGCTTTGGCTCAGTGCCCAGGTTTGCAGGTATTTGGAGCACTTCCCTGGTAACTGCCAGCCATTAAATCATAAGAAATGTGTCAGTTACATGCAGCATCCTCTGTTTTATTGCATTATTAAAAATAAATCGTGATCGCCCATCAGATCAAGTGCCAGTGATGGATTGGTGCAGTTCTGTGAGGAATATTTTCTTGTGGTGTTGGGAAACAGGAAGAATGGTGAAAATCAATATAGAGATTTTCTAATGAGCTTTGCCTGATTAGTTTGGGTGGTAGATGAAAATCTGATTACCCACTGCAGGTGATGGATGTGTGGCTGACCTGTGGCGATGCACAGAGCATAGCTTCATTGATCTGTACATTGTTGGATTGACAGGCTCCCAGGCAGCTGTTGTAAGGGGAGCGGTCTGACCAACAAAGCTAAAAGAAAAGAGCTGTTAAATATTAACCCTGTTATCTGCTTCCAGGGGGCTGGCAGCTGGAGAGGACAATGGGCAGAGGGGCTACATGTTGACCTTCGTCATCGCTTACCTCCGGGTGGGTCACTCCTCTGGCTTTCTTTCTGCATGCGCTGATGGGCAGGTGGGGTGGGCAGGGAGGACACGGCTGACAGCAGATAGGGTAGTGAGCAACATGGAAAGGTTGCTGAATGTGACCTCAGGAGATCTTTGATTTGATCTGGTCACAGTTGTTGTCAGGGTGTCTAACACTGAGGTATCTACACCACAGTGGTTGCAGTCAAAATGACAATGGAGAGTCTCCTTAGGTCAGTCCTGCCAGTGGCCTTTTTGGTCATCCCAGAAACATGCAAGGAGTTTACGAGCACTTTCATAACTAGGCTTTTGGTAGTAATATGCTTTCTAACTGTAACTGTAACTTCTAACTGTAACTGGCCGGTACACGAACATTAATTCACCAGGTTGTTACAGTGTGTAAAACCAGTTACCTTATTTCCCCCAGTTGCCTGGTTTCTTGCGTGCATGTAAATGTACTGAGTAAGCATTAACCTGTCAGCCTACCAATGTTAATATTTTATTCTGAACAGGACTTGGGGATGGACTACTATGTGATCGGGGAGTCCTTTGAAACCTCTGTGCCTTGGGACAGGTAAAGACACTCATATGAGCTGTAATCTTTTCTCTGTTTAGTTTAAATAGCTGTAAACATTTTTCTTTTCTCACCTCCCACACAGTCCTAAGAGAGTGCTCGTTTTTCCTCCTGCTACTACTTCCTTTTTATTTCTCTTTGCCCCCCCAATTAACCGGCTCTGTGTTGGCGGAAGCTTTGCCTCCTCAGCCTACAAACACGTCATTACTGAGACACAGACACACACACATACACACACACTACAGAGACACAGACACAGACACAGACACACACACAACACACAGACACAGACACAGACACAGACATATCTGTGTGAGGAAATTCAACATGAGCCACATATTCATCTCACATCCACGTGTGGTGTGTTCTGCATTTTCTCCATGGTTTCATCATCATTTTGTCACACATACACGCACACACACAGCTCCGTGTTGTGTAACATTCCTGATGGGAGAGACCAAGAGATCAGGCACTGAGGAGAGCATATGTGCTTGGCTCATTACCCATCTTCCACACACGGCTGCACATGCTTAGGACTGGCGGCCATTTCCACACCAGTGGGAACCTCTCCCACTATGGTCGTCATGTTAGTTTCTTCTTCCTCCTCTGCCTCTTCTCATGTCTTTATCTACATTTTTTTTATAATTTTGCATTGCTCAATAATTCAGTTAAATGTAAGTTCCCTTTACATATATGAGTATTGTGTTTTAGATACACAAATATCACAGTTTAGACTTTCTTTTTTAATCTGGTTCATTTTTCTTTTTTTAATTCAAACATTTACTCTATTTCCAGGGTGTTGGACATTTGCCGAAACGTAAAGGCACGCATCATTCAAGAGTGTAAAGACAAAGGAGTGCAGTTTTCACCGTTATCCACATGCAGGTTTGCAAATGACAGTTTTAATGCAAATGTAGGCTGATTGAGGACAACTCCAATCCACTGGGTATCATCAAACATTTAAAGACAAGTGCAGATACAACCACTGAGTTGACAAGAAATTTAACACACACACATTATATATATATATATATATATATACACACACACACACACATATATATATATATATATATATGTGTGTGTGTGTGTGTGTGTGTGTGTGTATATATATATATATATATATATTATATGTATGTATGTATGTATGTATGTATGTATGTTATATATTGTATAGTATATGTATTATATGTATATGTATGTATATATATGTATATGTATATGATATATATGTATATATTGTATATGTGTATATGTATATATGTATATAGTTATGTGTATATATATGTGTGATATATATATATATTATATATATATATATATATATATGTGTGTGTGTGTGTATTTATATGTTGAGTGCTACTTTATTTGCAGCGCTCAGCCCCAAGCCCTTTAGATAATACTGGAGACATAAGTCTTTAAAAATAGGTCTCAAATATGTACTTTCAATTTACAAAGAGACTAAGTCAGTTATTTGTTTTTTACGCAAATTACTTACTTATTACTCAAACAGGTAAATAATGTTGTTGGAACACAAAAAAAATAGTATTGAGGTTGTGTAGCCAGTCTTAACCCTGACCCTTGGTGAGTTGGCAAAAGCCGCACAGACGGACAATTTGACAAACAGACGGCGAGCTGGTCAAAGAGCACCAGGCTTCTGCTCGCCGATTGCGGACAGATTAGGCCCAGCCTGATTATGCGACAGCCATTCATTTCCCGGCTGCAGTCTGTCACATGATGGATTTGTCCATTTAACCTCTAGAACAGTCAGTGTGCCAGGTGATGGGCCATGTCAAATGAACAAGGGATCTGCACCCTGCTCCTCCACAGGGAACAAGGCCAGAGAGAGAGAGAGAGAGAGAGAGAGAGAGAGAAACATGCAAACTGGAGAAGCATTTCATTCTCAACAAACTTTCTTTTCTTTTCTTTTTTTTTCTTTTTACACGATTGAAGAATTCAAGCTACCTTTTATCTAGAAGCAGTCACATGAGCTGTACAGATAATATTATATATATATATATATATATATATATATATTTAGCTGTTACCTGCAGCACAAATGTGGCTCAGATGATCCAGTAAAAGCATTTGATGGCCATGCAATGTCTGATAATGTATGTTATTAAAAGTGACAGTGCTTCCACGTAGCCTCCGCTTTCTGGAAAGCATGAATGGAATTGAGGTCAGGGGTTCACCAAGGCAAAGCAAAACCTCCTACTTTGTCTTCCAGTTATGAAGGAAGAATGCATTTATTGTATGAAAATGGAGTGCCTTGACCAAACACCATTCTTGTGTGTGTGTTGTGTGTGGGGTGTGTGGTGTGGTGTGTGTGTGTGTGTGTGTGTGTGTGTGTGGTGTGTGTGTGTGTGTGTGTGTTGTGTGTGGTGTGTGTGTGTGTGTGTGTGTGTGTGTGTGTGTGTGTGTGTGGTGTGTGTGTGTGTGTGTGTGCGCGTGGTGTGTGCGGTGACAGGGTGACTCAGACATACGACGCTGGTGCCTGTGTCTACTTTTACTTTGCCTTTAACTACAGGGGACTCAGTGATCCAGTGCATGTGTATGAACAAGTTGAGGTATGACCAGTTTCATTTTTATCAACATGGCAAGGTCCTGTACTTTCATAACTATATCTGATGTGATGATATGTTAAATCTCCAGCACCCTAGATTGTAAATGTCCGAATATAGGATCATATAATATATAAATGATGGTTTAATTTTTTCATTTTCCAGCATGCAGCTAGAGAGGAGATCCTTGCCAATGGAGGGAGCTTGTCACATCACCATGGAGGTACTACAACCTGAAAAATACACTAAAATATTGGGTCTGTTTTTGCAAACATGTGCAAAACAGATGCAAATGATTCACACGTAGAACAATGAATAAGATGACGTGATTTTTGCACCTTCTCCTTTTGAGTTTAATTTATGAACAGAGCACTTGGAAGCAAAGGCAGCGTGGCGAGCTTTCCCAGCGTGCTGCTCCATGCTAGCCAGCAGGTTGCCAGTTGCGCTATAAATGTGCATTTGGTTGGAGGTCTTTCATTGCTTCCTTCATGTGTCCAAAATATGTTCCTGCGGCTCAGATGAATGACTCTGACTCTGCGATTTGTTCATTTCAGCAGTGACCAAATGAAGCGTGAGCAAGGGAGGGTGGCGAAACAACTCTCTGGGCCCCATCAGGGCTAACTGAAATGGCTGCCTTATCTATATTGCCATCCGCCTCGCTGTTTTCATACATCACTTTGGGCTATTCATCACACCTGTCAAAAACAGTATGCAGTGAATCAGCTGCAATATTAAATCACAATTTTTCCTGAGTGCGGGGACGGGTTCAAAATTAAAAGATTGCTAATAAAAAAGGAGGCGGCAGGCAGGGGTAAATGATGCCGCCGTTATCACTGGCTGTATACTGACCTCCAAACGGTGGCCCAGCCACCCCGAGCAGCACAGGGAGGTGATGGGGGAGGGTGGAGGGGGGAGGAGAGGAGGGGATATTGATGCAGCTCCCGCATGCGAGGCCGACTCTGTAATTGTGATTAATAACAGCGGGGCTCGCTATCTGAGCACAGACAGGCCGGTTTGTCTGCCCACAATCAGTGCTTGACAAATGGAGCTAGTTTCACTGGGTTTTTTGTATCAAACAAAACAGATGTAGTCAAGGATGGTGAGGTGGGAGGGCAGCAGAGGAAATATACATTTCCATGGCCCTGTATTTACAGCAGGTCAGTGTTTGCTGCGTGGGCGTAGGTGGAGGAATCTGGGCGTGTAGAGTGCTTTGTCTCTTTCTCTAAAGGACGTAATACTCTGCTAACACCACTATGTGTTGACTGCTGTCCATCACAAAAACACTGACTATTTTAACTTAATTTTACCTTAATTTATCACTTGAAAAAAAGATGTGTTAAATGTTGGATTATTGGCTGGTTCTGAAAGCCAGAATGTTGGGAGAAATGTCCTCTTTAACTAGGTCACCAGTGTCGCAGCGGTGAAGAGTTGTTGAACATCCATCACCAAGAGAGCCATCCATCCATCAGCCAATTCTCCGGCTTGGCCATATCACAGAAAGGCAGGGCTTCTACCTTACCCTGTCTTTAATGCCCTGACCCCCATTTGTCACAGAAGCTCTGGGAGAGCGAGAGCGTGTTGAGGGGTTGAGGCTCAGCATGGCCACTACAGTCTCCTATGTAGGAGGGCCACCCCGGGGTGCCCAGCATCATCGCCTTGCCTTGTGGCTCTGCAAAGCTCTAATCTCGCTTACTTTGCCAAACTCACCTCCACACAGGTTACTGCACTAGGAATTAGAAAAATTACCTGATGCAGTGAAGTTCCCACCTTGCTTTTCACACTGCGCATCCCCAGGCTTTTCCACACAAGAGAAATGTGGCACTTTTTAAAAAGAAATCTGTCATTTCTGAAAAAACTACCTGCTCTTCTTTGCATGTCTCAGCTGCACAGACCTAGCCTGGTGAGATTGATTGCAATAGCAAGCAAAAAAGAGAGAATATGACAAGATAGATGTGTAAATTATCACAGTGATGGAGGCAATGATGCAGTCCCAGCACCTTCTGTTTTCTCTCCTTTTCCTGAGAAGGGGGAGGGATGGAGGAGGAAGGACTGAAAAGGACGAGGTTATGGAGAGCAGGGTACTCTTTTAGTTATTGGTAAGCAGCTGATTGGTCCCTCTGTCACCATCTGGAGGTTTGTGTGGTATCAGAGTCCCTGGTGACCTTGCGTCTGCCCTGTTTTGTCAGGAGATGGGCCTCACTAGCCTCATGGCTGATCCCCATCTGGGTTTCCTGGCTTGACTCTCATAACAGGCGGCCCTTTCCCTGAACATGTCCTATTAACACTGGAGCTCCCCTGCTAGGGTTGCAAAGAGAGGCGTGCAGAGAGGGAAGGGAAGGCGTGTGAACACACCCATTATACTCCTTCCTTTTTTTAGGCCTCCCTATCTTATCTCAAGTGATTACACTGCTGGTTTCAAGCGTTTACTCAGCGAGCAGCACCTGTTTTAAGCTGCTCTGTTCCCAAATGTATCTTTTTGAGTTTCGGAATATAGATATCGTGTGTTTCTTTCAAGTTAACAATACCTCTATAAGTTAAGGTTCTCACAAGGCCTTACTAAAGCGCTTTACCCAGTTATAAATAGACATATTTAAAGTTAGCATTTTCAGTAGCATGTTTCTTTGTATGAAGCCAACTTAAAGTCTTTTAATTAAGGCCCTTTTGACAATGACTACCTATTGTTTTTAAACTGATTTTCTCTGTGAGTTGTTTAGTCTCCAGATGCTGCTGGAGTGTTCTTGTGAATTAGTGGTGAAAGGTGCAGACTGCGTCAGATGTTGTCCACAGGTCAACTCAGCCTGGCAACTAAAGCTACAACTATTAAACAGTATCTACTATTTTAGAATCACTATAAAGTTATTACAAAAAATGTGTTTCAATTTCCTAGAACCCAAAAAAAAACCTAAAGATATTCAACTTACACTGATATAAAACAGAAAAACGCAGCAAATCCTCTCATGTAAAAAAAAAAAAAAGAAAAGGAAAAAAATTGGAACCAGAGACTTTTTTAAATTGAAAATTCTCTTTGTCTAAATATATTTTTTCTTGAATTATTGACCAATTTATTTGACTATGCCAGGCATGGCATGATTAAACTTTTAAAGACGGGGCAACAAAAATGTGCTCTTGGACCCCTATTGTGGTAAATATACTTTGTTTAGGAATATGTACACAATACTGCGGGCCCACCTTAGTTGATACACCGTAATGGTTCAACAACCTTAACAAACGAGCAATTAAATTAATGACCAAAGACCAAATGACACACAATGAGTCTGGGGCTTTTTGGGGCCCCTGGACACTTGCCCTCTTTACTTGGTCAGGATTTTAGTTGGATGTTAATCCCCTGCCTCTACTGAAACAACTATAAAATACAGCAAAATTCCAAAACAAATCCATAAAAAAGATGTATTTAAATTCTCAGCCTCTATGGATAATGTGAAAGCTCAAAATTGATCCTCATTGTACAGATTGTGGCTGAGTTCACACATGGTTAGAGAAGAAGAAAAATCAAAGTTTCTATATTATTTGAAGTTCTCTAACAATAGTTTGGCTCTCCAGTAAGGTTTTTTCAGTCCTCCGCAGTCACCAGACCCCTTGCTGGCGCCAGACACTCCACTAAGAACCTGTCGGGCACAGACGGCATGGAGTATGTCAGACTGGACAGCTGGTGAAGCAATGGGCACACTCACTAGGCCTGGTGCCACACCCTCTCTCACTCCTCAGGTTGGGGGTTCGGAGAAGGAGAAGTGAGGGTGAAGAGTGGCTGCAAGCCAAAGTCCTGCTGACAGAGGACCATTGTGTGGTGCTCCGCCGTTGGTTTTGGCACCCTGTTGGTGATCAGGCCAGTGTCGGAGGGCGCAGAGCAGCGTTCAGGACAAGCAAGCACAACACCCCTCGCAGGTCAGCTGGAGGAGCTTGTGTGCACAATGAGACAGAAACACACACACACAGACAAACGCTCCAGCAACTCTGAAGGAAGGAAAACAGAGGGGAGTGGTGGCTCAAAGAGCGAGGGAGCTGGGGACGGCCCGCTACAGCCGCCAGCCGGCCCCTCCTCTGGGAACACACAGCCTAATGAGTTTGATAGTCTGCTGAGCTCCATAAATCATGCCATGCAAAACATTTCTCCTCTCTGAATAAAAGCATTTATCACCCTCTGTTTATTCACTCACTCTCACAAGATTGATTGGCTCCCAGCAGCCCGCTGAGCAATCAGCCGTGCCGATTCCTCTATTTCTCCCCTTCGGTTGTCTTCCTTGAGTTGTTTTTATTTATTTATTTATTTATTTTCTCTCCTCTGTCATTCAGTGGGGAAACTTCGGAAGGAGTGGATGAGAGAGACCATCTCGGATGTTGGCTTGGGGATGCTTAAGTCTGTCAAGAACTACGTCGACCCCAAAAACATCTTCGGCAACAGGAACCTCATCTAATTTGCCGCTCACCTTAATCTCACCTTTTTCTAAAAAGCATCTTGTGCATTTTGGATTAATAGATACTAAATGTGAATTGAAAATGGACAGAAATGTTGTCTTTTCCATCAAAAGTGTCATTCGGTGCCATCTATTCATTCACCCAAACCTTTTCTTTGACATTAATTTGCACTTAATATGCTGTAACAATCATTGTCACTCACAGTGAAGCTCATATTTGCTGTTGTTGGAGCTACAGCCATGATGCAACCAGACATAATGCAACAAAATCTTGATTTTTGTCATAATTTCTTATGTTTAACCATTTCTTAAATATCCTTGCCAACATGGTTAATTCATTGGTTTGTTTTTACTTTCCTCTTGTGTATGTGTCGGGGGCACTTCTTTAGGGGTTCTAGTTGAATGCGCTATCTGAAGCTATGTGCCTTTCTAAAGTTTATGTCTGCCTTCCCCCTGTCCTACTAAACACTCTGCTGGTGTACAGTGAGTCCCTTTGTGAAGAGAAATGAACTGGACGTGATGTTTCCTCTGTCTTCATCCTGCACTTTCCCTCATGCCTGTTGTACTGACCTATTGCCATAAGAGACTTTTTCTGGACTGACTGACTGTGTGCGCGTGCGCCTCTGCCCCACCAAATTTTAACAAGACCCCCCCCCCCCCTCCTAGTAGTACAGAATTATTATAAAGAGAGATATTGTATGTTTAGTTTTTTGTACTGAAAGTGTTTACCTTACATGGTTTTGTTACTAAGAAAGTCAAGTGTGGGGGGGTAAGCCCTTGCGTTTTTCGATCACGCCTGCTTCCATGTAACTGCGCTCGCAATGTAAGGCCTATGGATCGCGGTGCTCACGTCGTACCAAAGACTCAACACATCGGATCATGGAAACATACCGTGAACATATGTTTGACAATGTGACCTTCACACCCATTTACTTACTTTGTGTACAGCTACACTATATTTTTTAATCAACATATGCAAAGATAACCCTTCTGAGAGCTGTAAAATGTAGACATTTGTTACTGCTATGTGCTAAAACTTTCTAAATCATGATTCTTATGTTAAAGACACTGTATTGAATTATTTCTGCTTTATAGAAATTTTTTTTTCCCTGAAAGTTTCCATTGTTATCTGTAGTGTGTAAAGGTTTTTTAGAACGGTTACTGTAATGTACTACAATTTGATATCAGTTGTGTTCCATTGTCACCATTGGTTTTGAAGCAAAGTAAAACTTTAAGAGAGCTGTTTGCTGATGAATCTTGCCTTTTTTTACCTTATCTGTGGTTCAGATTTTCCTCGACCACCTTGTCCTTTTTTAATTCATATTTCCCCCCACATAAAAGGACTAAGTAGGGACTAATCATGTGACATTTTACCTCGGTGTCAAAAATGTGCGAGAGATTTTGAACGTTATGGATGTACCTTTTTTGTTGTTTTCCACTTCTCTTAACAACGTAACATCTGAGTACATTGTGTCTGTTTGTGCAATAAATTGAACTAAAAAATCTCATTTGTTGGATGTACTGTATCTTTCAGAAATATACAACATTGTTCAGAGAGCAATATAATTCTTCCCTCTCTCATACATCATTTCCAATTCAGCTCTTCACTAATAGCTTTTATTGTCAGACTGTGCAAAGAAGGTCAATGGGAATCTGACAGCAGGTTTTATTGGACCTGCGCCACACTAAGCTCAAAGTAATACAGCACAGAGGAGTTCAACACAGTGTCTTTTGCTTATGACTGGAAGATCCTTTTTTTAAACGCAGGCTCATTTGGGAGTTATCTTCACCCACACAACCACCCACACACTGCTTACTGTCGTCACTGCCACCTATCAACAGCAATAGAGCTTAGCCTTGGACATTGAAGTGCACTGCAGTTATCCCACTCCCCGCACTAGCTTAATAAAGAGGACTGTGTGAACAAATATAGGAGATATAAGTAATATATGAAGGACATCTTCTTTGATATATCACTGTAATTGTTGGATTTGTAATATTGAATACAGATTAATGTATGTGCAGCCAATTCCTATTTTCTTGTTTTACCTTTCTAATGTGACTGTATTATTGTAATATCTATTCAATGAATTGTGTGCAGACCTGAAGTATTTCATTGATACATTTAATGTGTAAAGATACATTTGTCCACATGAGGTCAGCACTGCACTGGAAAAAGAATACTGTAGGCTACGTAGGCCTACTGATAGAGACTGTTTAGAATAAAGGCTCTTTGGGACTGAATGGCAAATGCAGTGGTGGAGGAAGTAGCCTATTCAGGTCAAGTAGCAACACTGGAATATAGAAATACGACATAGTTTGCGGGGCTGAAAGTGAGTTTTGTGTGTAGTTGTTAGAGTAGGCTATACAATCAATAAAAATACAAAATAAATCAGTACTTACACTTCTGTCTTAAAGGTTGTACTTCGCTACATTTTTTGGGGCATTTTTAGGCCTTTATTTGAAAGGACAGCTGAAGACATGAAAGGGGAGATAGCCATGAAAGCAAAGGGCCGCACGTCGGAGTCGAACCCGGGCCCGCTGCGTCGAGGAGCAAACCTCTCTCTCTCTCTCTCTCTCTCTCTCTCTCTCTCTCTCTCTCTCTCTCTCTCTCTCTCTCTCTCTCTATATATATTATATATATATATATATATATATATATATATATATATATATATATATATATCAACTGTAACTTGACATGATCTGATTGTCCTGATAAACTGCTTGAGAATTTAGCAAAAGAAAGATGATTAATCAACAACTACAGCAGAGAAGAAGCTGCAGGTGCGTATGCGGCCGCAAGAGGGCAATATACGTAGCCTAATACATACGATAAACGTCTACGTTTACGGGCCGCATTAGTGGGTGGGTGTTGCAGTCGGACCGGGGGCCTGACCCCAGTGAGCAGAGTTAGGTGACCCAAATCAGTTAAAGGCACCCAAGATGTTGCAACACCGAGGTAATGGCCAAGTCAAGCTAACATGCTAAATGCTAACATGTTCCTTGACTTCCTGCGGTGACTTCTGTATTCACTGCGGACCTTTTACCGCCCGTGAGGTGTGTGAGGCCTTTCTGCGGTTTGTGAGTGAGATGCAGATTCAAATGTTTGCAAAACTTCATTGGAAAGCGTCAGTGGGACCGACGGTGAGTGGACCGGTAAAGCTGGTGACGGTTAAGACTGGTACAGGACAGACAGGCTGGTTTGATTTAAATGGGACCAGAAGCGAGGGACTGTTAACTGGACCAGTGAGGCTGGTAAATTTCGGGACCCAGAGGCTCAGATGACTGGTACAATGGGACCCAAAAAAACAACGATCTAGTGTTAATCGGGAACCATGTAGTGAGAGGAACCGCTGTTATGTGACCTAAGCGTAGACTGGTTACTGTGACTAGACAGTCTGAGTGACTGGTTAAATGGCAGACCTGGTGGTTGTGACTGGGCTGACAGGTGTGTGTGGTGTAGTGTGTGCGGCGTGTGTGGACTGGTTAAACTGGGACCGTAGGCTGGTGGACTGGTTAACTGGGACCAGACAGTCTGAGTGGACGGTTTTATAACTTGGTAATGAAAGAGCAGAGAAGTTGACGACTGGAGAATTTCGAGGTGCTCCAGACTCACGAATGACATCCGGACAGGTTAGTACAACAACAAAAAACAAACCATTCATAGTTGTTATCGTTGTAACTTCCTGTATATGAGAGCAACCGCTGTGTTGCCTAGTAACTATAGCATTCTGTTTTGCATCTCTGTTTTTGCTTAACTGTGTGTGTGCGTGTGCGTGCGTGTGTTTGCGTGTGTGTGTGTGTGTGTGTGTGTGTGTGTGTGTGTGTGTGTGCGCGTGTTCGTGTGTTTGTGGCTGCTCTGGAATTTATATTGTTGCATGATCTCTGTGCTCAGATGTTGTTAACTTCTGTATGTCTTTGACAGTTAATGAAATTTATTTTGTAGCCCGAAGATGTTATTTTTATTATAGTAGCCTAGTGTATCATTATATAACTTTTTAAAAATGTACCAGTAACGTTTACTCAGTATTTTAACTGACATAATGTACTTTTTACTTTTATCTAAGTAACTAAGGTCTACATTTTTACACAATTAGCGTTATGTTTGCTTTTACTTGAATATTGTTTTTAAAGTAACAGTACTTTTACTTACTTACCTTTACTTATAATATTCTGGTTCTCATTTCATTCCTGGGAGATGGTCGAGGTGAAGCCAATTTCATCAATTTAATATATTGTTGGGTAGTTTAATCTATAACGAAACATCATATATTATAAGATCCATCATATTTTTTTAAATCCATTTTTGAAATAACCAACGCTAACACTTTATAAAAAGGTACACACAAAAAAGGTATTTACTGTTTTTGAAAGAGTAACGAATGATAAGTTACCCTTTCAAAATGTAGTTACCCTTTTTCAGAAGGGTAGTTATTCTTTTTCAAAAGGGTATATACTGTTTTTCTAAAGGTAACTAATCATTTGTTACCTTTTTGAAAAAGGGTAACTACCTTTCTGAAAAAGAATAACTACCCTTCTGAAAAAGGGTAACTACCCTTTCGAAAAAGGGTAACTAATCATTCGTTACCCTTTCAAAAACAGTAACTACCCTTTTTTGTGTACCTTATTGTACATTGTTTCCGTATCTTAAATACTTGTGCAAATGTACTTTTGCGTCAGAAAAAAAACCTGAACACATATAGCAGCAAATTTTTATTTAAACTCTGAACAGAAACATTGCACATTTGCCTTTTCATGCCTTAGTTGTCTTTCAGTTTAGCCAGCTGTAAATAAATCAAGAGCCCAACTGGGAGAGGAAAGAAGAAATACAAGAAGCATGTTACATTGCAAAAAAGACAAAGTAGAAGTTTGGCCACATTTGAAGACCTAATAGAAAAATAGAACAGAGATATATCATAAGTCACGTAACATGATGCAATATAATTTAAATCATGCATTTCCGATGATATAATGGGTTTACTGATAAAGTTCAAAGTACGAGGTATTTGTTGGCTCACATGTTTGCTACATCCTTAGTAAGTGGTTGAATTTAATACTGCATAAAACATGCAATTCAAAATGTTTCTGGTCGACTTCAGTTTGGTTTTTCAACTAAAATACAGTAGAGCACACAGATCCATGCCACACAATGTGCACAGTCACGTTTTAAACTCCAATTAACAAAGCTACAACACAATTCATAAGGCAAATCCCCACCCAAAAATAATAATTATAACAATAATAATAATATCAAAATAATAACTTTTGACTACATGGGCACTTCAGTATACAAGTTTCAGTGTCTCAGTCTTCTTTT
Source organism: Etheostoma spectabile (assembly GCF_008692095.1). Classification (NCBI taxonomy): domain Eukaryota; kingdom Metazoa; phylum Chordata; class Actinopteri; order Perciformes; family Percidae; genus Etheostoma; species Etheostoma spectabile. The sequence goes on along the minus strand of NC_045743.1, from coordinate 8,167,486 downwards.
GAAGATTATAAGAGCTGTTTACGTTTGTGAGCTTTGAGAAAAGGACAGAAGTCAGATTAAAGCAAAAGTCAGAGATTTTAGGAAATACACTTATTTACTTTCTGGCGGCAAGTTAGATAAGAGGATACCATTATTATATAAAGCTACTGGTTATCTTAGCTTAGCATAATGACTATAAATCGAGGGAAACACAGTAAGCCTGGCTTTGACCAAAGGTAACCAATCCACCTAGCAGCACATCTAAAGCTCTCAAATTAACATTTTATATGTTTGTTTACATTGTACAAAAACCAAAGAGTAAAAATTACAATTTGTTGTTTAACAGGGGGTTATGGCTCAGACAAGTTGCCTGACAACCAGGGGTGGCTGCAGAAAGTTGCATGTCCTGGCCAAGAAATAGTCAGATTTCTGTAAATGAAGAGGAGCTGGTTGGTGGATTTTGTTCAGGAGACAGGTTGGCTGTTTCCCTCTGTTTATAGTCTTTGTGCTAAGCTAACTGTCGACTGGCTGTAGGTTTATTTAGGAGACAGATATGAGCGTGGTCTCTTCTTTTAATGCAGTGTATTTCCTAAAATATCACAACTATTCTTTTCAAAGTAGTGTAGTAAGTTTATATTCAATTTAACATTATTTTATTTTTTATTTTATGTTGCAGCTGTCACTGTTAAATCAGTAGATGAAATCTTTGCAGAAATTAATGTGATGTTAGAATAACTTCATCAAGGCACATTGTGTGTGTTTGTGGTGTGACATGTGAAACCCTGCGTTTATAAAATTGGGCAAAATAGATTTCTATATGAATACAATAATAGTAATGCTTTGTGGCTAACATGGGGTCAAGACATAACTACAGTTGTTGGTCTTTATAAATTATGACAAAAAAATACGTCATGGTTCAACATGGATTTCCATACTACCTAAGAATCTTGATGAGGAAGTCATGCATTTTTCATTAGGATCTTAAAACAAGGCACAGGAAGGGAGGGAACAGAGCACTCAATTTGCATTGCAAGCGCTGTCACAGGTCCTGCTGTTCCTGAACATCCTTATCCTTATAAAATTCTACAGCCACATTGCAATCCAGAGCTTACATGTTCATAAACAGCACTTGTAAATTGTAACTTAATAGCCTATTTACAGAGTTACAAAAAATACCCTTTCCCCGACAAAATGCAAGCAACGAGGAGGTACCAAGAGCAAAACAAACCACAGCAGAGACAAACATTCCTCTCCAATATCTGTGCAATGCCCAGAATAGTTACTGTTAGCTTACTGGTTGACATGTCAACACAGTGGTTTGAGCTTCTTTTCTGACGTGGTGTCATCAGCTGATTTGTAGCTGCACTGATAAGCTTGCCAAACACAGCTCGTTCAGCCTTCAGCACAGGAGGGCTGAAGAGAGCCGAAAAACCTCCATGATAGCGCCGTGCTCAAGTCTAAAGCTCATCTCTAGCAGCAAAAGCGAAGAGGAGCAGAGCCCAAGAACCTCTGCATGCACTGCACTGCCTCTGTTGCAGGCTGCATTTAAGAGGAAGTAAGCCTAAGAGATAAGCTCAGAGATGGAGTCAGAAGCTAACTAACAGGTTTAGATGGTGGGCCATCAGCATCGCCGCTGCAGCAGGGTGTGCTGCCTGTTTTGGCCACACTGCAGCCACTTGTTTCTGTACTGTCTCCACCGCAGGGGCTCAACGGTGCAGAAACACTCTGGACACATTGTCTTTTCCTGTTCAGTTCCTCCCAATTGGCCCTGTTAACTCTGATCATGTCAACCATCGGCTGAAGTTTGGGATTCAACTTGACAAGAGTCTAGAGGGAGAGAGAGGAAGGGGAGGAAGATAAGAATGTAAAAATCTACATGAAATATACTCCATCAGCATAAGAAGCAGAGGCCCCAGTTTGTGCCCTGTCATTTGTACCATTACATTCAAGTCACAGAGCCATTTGTTTTTCTCAAAAATAGATACCATGTAATATTTTGCAAGAACCTACAGGCAGGCTAGCAGCTCTCTGAGGCTGTATATTGGTATAGTGGGGCTTTGAGCTAAATGCTAACATCAACATGCTAACATGCTCACAATGATAATGTTAAAGGTCCCATGGCATGGAAATTTTACTTTATGAGTTTTTTTTAATATACATTCCCTCAGCCTGACTATGGTCCCCCAGTGGCTAGAAATGGCGATAGGTATAAACTGAGCCCTGGGTATCCTGCTCTGCCTTTGAGAAAAGGAAAGCTCAGATGGGCCGATCTGAAATCTTGCTCCTTATAAGGAACAAAGTAACCTCCCCTTTCTTTCTTTCAAACGAGCAATGTGACCAATGTGGTCAAGGCCACACCCCCACCCTCCACCTTGGCCCCCCTCTCTTCTCCTCAATAGCTACAGACACAAAAATGGCATGTCATAAGGAAAGCTCATTGTGGGACTGGCTCTAGTGGCTGCAATTCTTGAGCCCAAATTGAGCCCTTGTTCAATTTGCACAACGTGAACCAAAAACTGTAAACATATTATTATATAGATCTCTTTCCAAAATTTCCTATTTACATACAAATTACCATGGTAATATTTTGCTTGTGTTTTAATGTATGTATAAAATATAGTCACAATTTGAGAAACAGGGTTAAACATCTTCGTTATCGTGCAGCAAATGTTTTCATCCAGATGGTTAGAAGAGATACACATTCAGAATAATGACTTTTGTTAAAATCACCTTCTGTGTTTTTTCAAATATCGGCAGCTATTTATTTTTCCAAAAACTGAATGCTTAGCTCTGTGACTAGAATGTAATGATAAAACATGAGACTGAGGCTAGAAAAGCGGCACATGATTCATCAAATGCACTACAAAACAAATGAAACAACACAGAGAACACACGGCATAGCCTGATAGTTTACAGCAATGATATAGCTGTTCTTTAGAGATTACACATGTATGTCTGAGATAAGTTGCCTTTGTCATTGGTCAGTGTTGAACTGTAAGTGGCAGAGTAGTCAAAGCTGTCCTCCATCATTTTAATAAATTACTAATGGGGGTGCGGTTAGGGGGATTTTGTTCTCTCTGTTCACCTCAAATTGTTTACTGTGTCTATTGAAATACCAGGAAAGTCTGTAATTAGTTGTTGTCTCATTGACCTGGTTTTATATAGAAACATAAACATGTGGGCATGGGTATAGGCATGGGCCAGTATACGAATCTGACTGTGATATCCTTCAGCAAAATATCACGGTTTCAAGGTATTGCAGTATTGAACACAATGTTTTTTTTATTTTTTAACACTGCACACTGGCAGGGAGAAGGATTACTAAACTGCAGTTTCTCTTCTTGAGCACTCATAAAAAACTGCTCACATCTTAGGAACAGAAAATGTTAGTGGTTTTGAAACCTTGACTTTTTAAAACTTCCCATGGGTGCCACATACCAAAACATTACACACACACACACACACACACACACACACACACACACACACACACACAACACACACACACGTGTATGTACAGTGTATACAGTGTATGTGTATAAACAGTGTGTATACAATATATATATACAAAATTGGGAAGCCTTTGTAATGAATGAAATAAATAGGTATGCATTAGGGATTGTGTATTGTTTGTTTAAAAGGGATTTCAAATGTGTTGTTACAATTTGAGAAAACACGTGGCCAGGTTAGCTCAGTTGGTAGAGCAGGCGCACATCCAGCCCTTTGCTGCATGGGATTCCTCCCTTTAATGTCTTCATCTGTCCTATAGAAGTAAAGGCCTAAAATGCCCCAAATTATTATCTTTAAAATAAATAACTAATAAATAAACACTTGGAGAAAACACAATTAATCACAGCTACCAATTTATTGAACTTTAATTGCATTTATATTCAGAGTATGAATTCAGTTATTCATACGAACAATTTAAATACTTGTGTGGGTGGTCGACCAGAACAAAGCTCTGTAATGTGGCCAAGTGGCAAAGACTATTTTCTATGTAAAAATAAAAATAAAAAAATAAATCCCACTTTTGTTTATTAGGAACTCATATTGTGTCCTGAAAGGTGCTTTAAAAACAATGTGTAACTTAATAATTCATAATATTGTAATTGCTGGAATATGTTTGCTATTAATCATGAAGCTGTTCCCCTGTGATGCCAAGCAACAAGAGCACACTAGAAAATGCATTTCCTGCTCAAAATCCGTGGAAATGCTGAATAACTGAATCGCTAAAGCTAAACTTCATGAAAAACGTATGCAAAAGATACGGACAACCAAAAATTTTAGGAAGACAAAATAATAAAAACAAAATTAAATACTAAAGCGAAACTGGATGAATAGCTTAAAAGTAGGAATGGGTTTAATTAAGTTGAATAACACCACTAATGTAAATACATGGAATAATAAAATAGTGTTTTAATGCTTAGCTAAAGCTAAACTGGATTGCTGGTTATAATGTGTAAAAAGAAGGTGAAGTTGTAAGAAATGTGGAAAAGTGACAATTGTACTAATTAATATAAATGTGTTGAATAATAGCTATAGAGTATGAAAGTTGTAGGTGTTGTAGTGGCACATTGGTGCCAAGTGAATAACATCCAACATCACATCACGGCACCACAGTGCTAAAGGTCTGCAGAATGCAGTTCAGTGCGGCTCTCTCTGTCTGTTTAAAAATGAGTCGTGCAGACAACAACAACTGTGTGTGTGTGTGTGTGTGTGTGTGTGTGTGTGGTGTGTGTGTGTGTGTGTGTCTATTCTGTGTGTGCAGCTATTCAGAGAAACTGACAGCAAGCTTGCATTTAAAGGCTCAGATTGCCAAACGGATACATGATATCAGTGATGTTACCTGATTCTGCGCACCAGAAGGCCTTTGTGAACGTACTGATATAAAATGTATGTGGATAAACTTAAAAATGTGGGCATATCAGCGATTTAAAAAGTACTTCGCTCTGCATTTTGCTCTGAAATTTGGACAATGTTTAACATGGCAGCGAATGGAGGAAGATTTGGAACTTTAGTCATTTGAAAAGTCACCGAGCCAAAAGTAAAAGTAAGTAAAAGTTGCACACGAATGAGCACATTGTCTGAAACTAGACAAAAATACCTACGTGTTGATGTATAAATTGTCCATAACAAGTTGTTGGCATGGGAGCAAGTTATAGAGAAAGAACTAAGATGATTTTTCCGAAGCACCCCACTCTAGTGACATCACTGCACACTCTAGTGCAATGCACACTCACTATAAATGCAGAAAAATTCTAAAATGTACACTAAACTTAAACAGCTGAAGTATCTCAACACCACCAAAGTTGAACAAGATGTTCGAATGAAGCCATTAAATCGGGCCCCTACATATTTAGTGAATGGTTTGAATCAGGTCTGTAGGTGACAGAATGTAGGAGGAGATACATTTTGAAGCAGAAGTGTTTTTTAAGGATTTGAAGCTTGTTCTCATTGGCCGTCATTTATGAAACGTGCGTACAACCTAAAACAGGCGTAGGACGGGCGTACGCTGATTCCTACGCAAAGCTCGGCATTTATCAATTTGATCGTAAGCATAGGCTGCAAAAAAATCTACATCCACCGGGGGGGGATCCTACTATACACGCCAGAAAAAGTCTGCAACATTGTTATAGCCTGTGGGGTTCTGCACAACATTGCACTGGAAAACAGGGTGCCATAAATGCAGTAATGGAGCCAGATGACCCGATCCCCAGAGAGCAGTGTCCAGCACAGCCCCAACTGGGGGCTATACAAAGAAGACAGGATATTATTCCCTAGGTATAGTGTTATGTTTGGCAATGATATTCAATACAGGAAACATGACGATGCACAACATTTTTATTTTACATTTTTGTTTGTCTTTTAAAGTGTCGTTAATGGCCACAATTGAACATCTTCTTTCTGCAATTGATAGACATATTTCAGCTTGTTTTTCCAGCCCCTCTGCTGTCAGGAGACAGGGTCAGGGTGGTGGTCCAGCACGTGGGGGGCAGAGGACACAAGCTCTCCCTCACAGCTGTTGCCTGGCTCTGACTCACGGAAAAAAACATGAGTAAAATAAAAAAAACGCTGCATAAACTCCGCTACCGTGTGTTTATTTAAATATAGGTACACCTACATGTAGGCCTTAGAGATTGCAATATAAGCTTATATATTTATAATAGGAGTATACATGTGTCAAGGATGTATAAATTAAATAAACTTCAGCTGGAGTCCGATTTAATACGGCAACACTGTTGACCGCATCAGGGATCTCTTTCTATTCCGCATTCTTCCTACAGTCTAATTACTGGTCTAAACCAATAATTTATTGGGGCATGATATTTAAATTCCGATTGTTTCCAGCCGCTGCATTTATCAATGCACGATCATTCTTAAGCTCTGATTGGTGTGATACAAACGTTTCATGAATCGTACGTAAAGCCTGTCGTAAGATGATTTCTGCGCTCATATCTGTGCTGGGTTCTACCTTTTGGTTAATAAATGAGGGCCACTGACTTTAATGTTAAAATAAAATGTTTAAAAGCTTAATATTTGAGAAAGTATAAATAGTAGAAAAGTCCCATAATCTGCTGAAAGAGCTAAAAAAAAAAAAAAAAAAAAAAAAAGTTGAATGGTAGCTGAAAGTATGCAGAAGTTACGGAGAGCAATAAAACATTACGGAATAAAAATAATAAAGAACCAAATAATAATAGTTGGAATGCTGTGGAACAGCATTTCCACAAATATGGATTTCCATGTCTGTCATTTGACATAAAGTCAATGCCTGTTCATGGAATATGACTGTTTTTTTGTGTTTTTGCACACATCTGGTTTTATACACTCACTTATAAGATTATTAGGAACACCATGCTAATACTGTGTTTGACCCCCTTTTGCCTTCAGAACTGCTTTAATTCTACGTGGCATTGATTCAACAAGGTGCTGAAAGCATTCTTTAGAAATGTTGGCCCATATTGATAGGACAGCATCTTGCAGTTGATGGAGATTTGTGGGATGCACATCCAGGGCACAAAGCTCCCGATGCTCTATTGGGTTGAGATATGGTGACTGTGGGGGCCATTTTAGTACAGTGAACTCATTGTCATGTTCAAGAAACCAATTTGAAATGATTCAAGCTTTGTGACATGGTGCATTATCCTGCTGGAAGTAGCCATCAGAGGATGGGTATATGGTGGCCATAAAGGGATGGACATGGTCAGAAACAATGCTCAGGTAGGCCGTGGCATTTAAACGATGCCCAATTGGCACTAAGGGGCCTAAAGTGTGCCAAGAAAACATCCCCCCCACCATTACACCACCACCACCAGCCTGCACAGTGGTAACAAGACATGATGGATCCATGTTCTCATTCTGTTTACACCAAATTCTGACTCTACCATCTGAATGTCTCAACAGAAATTGAGACTAATCAGACCAGGCAACATTTTTCCAGTCTTCAACTGTCCAATTTTGGAGAGCTCTTGCAAATTGTAGCCTCTTTTTCCTATTTGTTGTGGAGATGAGTGGTACCCGGTGGGGTCTTCTGCTGTTGTAGCCCATCCGCCTCAAGGTTGTGCGTGTTGTGGCTTCACAAATGCTTTGCTGCATGCCTCGTTTTACGTTTTTTCAGTCAAAGTTGCTCTTCTATCAGCTTAAATCGGTCAGCCCATTCTCCTCTGACCTCTAGCATCAACAAGGCATTTTCGCCCACAGGACTGCCGCATACTGGATGTTTTTCCCTTTTCAAACCATTCTTTGTAAACCCTAGAAATGGTTGTGCGTGAAAATCCCAGTAACTGAGTAGATTGTGAAATACTCAGACCGGCCCGTCTGGCACCAACAACAGTGCCACGCTCAGAATTGCTTAAATCACCTTTCTTTCCCATTCTGACATTCAGTTTGGAGTTCAGGAGATTGTCTTGACCAGGACCACATCCTTATTGGTTGATTAGATAATTGCATTAATGAGAAATTGAACAGGTGTTCCTAATAATCCTTTAGGTGTGTACTGTATTAATTAGTAATGTAGAGCTGAAATAATTATCTGATGATCAAATCATTATTTAAGTCTTTATTCAAGCAAAGAGGCCAAACATTTACTGGTTCCAGTGTCTTAAATGGGAGGATTTTCTGCCTTTTTTGTCTTATGTTATAATAAATGAGTTATTTTAGACTTTTGGACTGTTGATTGGACAAAACAAGCTATTTGAAGACATCAACTTTGGCATTTTTCACTATTCTCTAAAATGTCTTATGGTATATACATTGTATCATATGAATTATATTCAACTTTATTGTCATTGCACACGCAGGGAGTACAAGTAATAAGAGAACAAAATGCAGTTTCGCATCTGGTGCAGAGTAACGCACAGCCATGAGTAGAAATGAATATGTTAAGATATGGACAGTGTGACCCGTGTGATTTATTGCTGTATTTATGTGTTGGAAACTGAATTTCAGATTTTTGTCTTAGAGTAGACAATCGGACACCAATTATGTAATTTAACAGTCCAATATGAACAAAATTATAGAATATTGTATTTTCTAATTCATAACAAATCTGTGTTACATGTCATGTGACCAGAAGGTGCCTGTGAAAGAGATTTTTAATCTCAGAGAGGCCCCTCTCTGGGTAGAAAAATATATCTTATAAACTAAACGATTACTTGAGATGAAATTATCTTTAGGCTAACTGTTAATGAAAATAATATCACACAGTGATGGCATGTGGCCTAAGCACAGCTGTTGTCTTAATCTTTTTTATGGATTGAACACTTTTTCCTCTTTCTCCGCTGTATGTGTGGGACATTGTCATTGGTTTGCGCATGCATCATTATTCCACTGAGGTAGACTCAGAAGAAGAAGAAGTAAGAGAGAGAGAGAGATTGTCATATGGAGGGTTTAAAGATGGAAGGTTATATAATGGGGATTAATATTCCACGCAGTAGCGAGCCCCAACCAGGAGAAGATCAGCAAGATCAAGACTGAGATCTTTTACGCCCACGGAAATTAACCCCGCCGCCTCTGAACTTCCTCTGTTCTCCCCCTTGCAAGTTTAATTGGCAGCAGCATGATCGCGAGCTCCATATCTGCATTCTCCAAACATAGACTTTTACATGAGGCAGCATGGAGATAAAGCCCCCACGCAGACAACACTTTGATGCTTTACACACAGATAAGTCTACTCCTGGGATAATTCAATAGATTTGATGAATGTTCTATTGTTTGTTTTCTACTCGTGATGACTAAGATTAATGTGTTTAATATGGTGGTACATTGTAAAAAGACTATTGTAGATTTGACAGTAACTCACGGGCAGCAGGATACCAGTAATTTACTGTAAAAGTACTTACAGTACCATTACTGTATATTTATTTACAGTAGTACATATTACTGCATATGAATTTACAGTACTTATTTACCACTGTATCATCATTTACAGTAGTACCCTATTACTGTAAATTAATTTACAGTACTTATCTACTACTGTATCATCATTTACAGTAGTACCCTCTTACTGTATATGAATTTACAGTCCTTATCTACTACTGTATCATCATTTACAGTAGTACCCTATTACTGTATATGAATACAGTACTTATCCATAATGTTGTATCTGCATTTACAATACAAATAGCTTATTATATTAGCATTCACAGTACCCAGACTAGTACAACATGTCTTTATAAGCTTAATGTCAGCTATAAAAAGGACACTCCAAATGTTTTGGTTTTTGTTAAAAAACACAGAAAAAACGTTCACTCGTAAGCCACTGTGGTTATATACGTCTCAATGCATTCTGGGTAGTGTCGTGTATAGGTTGTACCAGCTACGTCTATTGTTTTTCCAACACACCGGCTAAGTTTTGACAGTACAGTAACAGCGAGATGAACACGTCTGCCGTTCAGCCTTTTCATAGGCTTAAATCAGGAGAATAACATGAAAATGAAGACTATCCATAGGCAGTTAAAGAAGTGGACCAACAGATCCCATTGTTCTGGACGGAGACCAGTGTAGGAAAATAGAAGCACTTTTCCGGTGATGGCTAGGCGTTACTGCACGGCCTCCAACTGAGCTTGACGACATAGAAGTGACGTGGGCAACGTGTCTGAAAGTTGTAAGTCTTCTGGTAGCTGTGCCAAGAGAAATCTCAATCAGCAGAGACGGTGAGCGTAGGTCTATGTTAGGAGATAACATAGGAACAGGCTAATTACTGCTAACTAACATGCTAGTTAACATTAGTAATTAAACCCAAACAACTAATGTAAGTCAAAACTGTCTGCGAGCTTCTCCTAACAATACGGTGATTTGTCAACGGTAAGTCACGTGGTTATAACGCAATCGTTAGCCTATTTTTACAGAAACGTCTGCTACGGAGCCATAACATGAGATACAAGGTAATGGAGCTTTTTATAGCTTTTTATACATTGTCGTGTTTCTTTATAAATTAACAATGGACAAATAGAGTCTTGAAACGCGTCAGATGTAAAGTTATTCACTATCAAAGAGGCGCCAAAATAAATGGCAGTCAATGGGATGCTAACTGCTGGTGATGGCTTTGTAGCATTAAAATGGTGCCATGGGAGCTATGCTTAGAGAGGAGAAGCTTATCCCCTTGAGACTATCAGAGAGTTGAGGAAGTGAGAGTGGGGCAAAACCGATGGTGTCTGTGCAGCAACTGCTTGCCAATGCCAAGCAAGAATGAAAGCGTTTGATGTGAAGAGCTCCACTTTTTGTCAGCAGCTGTCCAGGGTAGGCTAAGTATAGATGGTATTATCGATACAATACATTTTTGGATCATGCTTGGAGAACACTGTAAGCCTACAGTTATGGATTCATTAACAGCATCTGGTCTACCTCCATGAACAGCGTAGTGTCCAATGATTTGTCTTCCGCGACTGCAACTGTAGGAGCGGGTTGTTTACATCCTAGCAGGAGAGTGTCCAGAATCACTTGCCTTTGACGTTTGTTAGCACGGCTTCCATTCGCTATGCACAGACGTTTAGGCTCCTTGTGGGGTAAAGATCGAGGCACCAGCAGCACCTGTGAGCTCTTTTAGCCAACTAAATGCCACAAATGCATTAGGGCTGAATTGACGGTAACACAGCCCGGGGTCTTTAGGGAGTTGTACTCATCCACAAGCAACTTCCCACTCTTTTCTTATTTTCTTCTCGTGAGGAAAGCAGTGGAGGCTTACATCACTTCCCTTGTTGCCTTTGGACTGGAAATTACAACCAAACGTTACACAATGTGGCAGTAGTGGCCTAAAAGTTAAAGAAGCAAGCTTGTCGCTGGTTCAATCTTTAGCTAATTTATCAACGGATATTGGCTGAGCAACTTTATGAACCGTTACCAAGGGTTGAAACGCCCAAATGCAATTACATATTTTAGAAATATTATGCAAATAACATACCTAATGTTACACTGTATGAAAGTGAGAATATAAAATGTAATATGAGCACTAACAAGCTAGCTAGCTTCCGCTAGCTAACTAGGGATACTATATTGCTGAGTTGGCTAACGTTAAAGCACAAATTCATTTGTTTTGTCTTTTCCCTCGTTGACTTCACCACCCACAAAGCAGTGCCCTTACCCTTTTTTTTAAAAACACCTTATTCCTATTGGCCATTTCCTCCACGCAAATGTATTACTGTAAATGGATAAACAGTAACTACTGTAAAAAGTAGCTGTGTTTTTCCACAATGCTTGGTGGTCAGCAGTTATGTACTGCATTTAACCATTACCTTATATTAATGCCCTTATAGCAGTATAATACTGTAAAATTACAAAAAATCATTACAGTGTAGCCTACCATAAAAAGGAAGGAGTTTAAAAGTGCAAAAGCTCTAATAATGAATGAACTATTTTATCCTTCAATCCCTTTACAACTGTTTTCCTTCATAAATTTAGCTTCAGTAGCCTTATCTTTTAACAGACCTGATCTCCTCAGTAAGTCAGCCTGCGTCTTTCTCCCACACAGCCACTGCTGCTAGCAGTGGGAGGGGCAGGTGAGTCTCTCTTGACGTCATTCAGAAACACACGCACCCACATTACTGTACTGGCGAGGACACAGTATAGATTTCCATTAATTCCCTAAAAGATAACCACTAGTTCTAACTCTGACCCTAACATTTGATCGGCCAGGATCCTACTATAAAATCAGCATCTGTGTCTGAGAAGAAAGGCAGTCAAGAGCTTGTCCTTATTTCATTACTGTGCAGTAAAGCCCAAAGTACACTGTCTTATTTAGTGGATTTAACCCAACTAAGATCAGAGCTCTGTTCACACATTCCGCTACCTCTAAGCTGTCTTGGAATCAGAAAGTGCACACTCATTCTGCTTTTCTCAAAAGAACAGGATGCAACCTTGAAGTTGTTTCAGAGCTTTCAATAAAAAAAAGAAACATTTTTTGTTACTGCAAAGAAAAAGTTGAATAGTTGTTGGTTACAGCTTCATTGCTGCTGCTCAGTGAGGTGGACAATAGCTGAGGAATGACAGTGACTACTGATGTCAGAGGCAGTGTGTGTGTGGTGTGTGTGTGTGTGTGTGTGTGTGTGTGTGTGTGTGTGTGTGTGTGTGTGTTTGTGTGTGTGTGACAAGCGCAACACAATGTAGGCCAGAAAGCAGCGAAGCTTCAAGCATTTACCTCGTACAGCGGTGCACAAATTCCATCAATCCACTCCAGCTGGAGCCCTGGCAACTCATCCTTCCTGTTTCGATCAAAGATGGCCTGAAACACAAAAGTTAGAATTTATTTACACCTACATTTGTGCAGAAAAAAAGCGGGATGAATGGGATTCTCTTCACCAAAAAATTAGGCTTACAGCCCTGAAGTGCTGCTGTTACTAAGAAAAGTCTCCCTCAGTTCTCAAGACAACTGAGTTTATTTCATGTGCATTTTCTATTCTACCTCGTTCTTTTGCAGCCACATCTTAAGAGGCTCCACTGAGGCTGTGCTTCAGAGATAGTTACTGGGCTACGAGTTAAAAGTTAATATTTAATTTCCAACACCCACACACACAGAGCGGTAAAGGTTTGACACAAGCTGCAGGCCTGAGGCAACCGCATTAGTTATTTCAGAGGGGAGGCAATGTGGTGTGGCTCGATTAGTCAACAGCCATTAATTGCATACAGAAAGCTGTTTTTCCCCTTTAAGGACTTGTAACACAGTTCTGCCTTCAAAGTTCCTGAATCAAACACACAGCCCTCCTCTGTGGTGGTTCGGTGGCTTTGAGGACAGTCTGAATAGCCTACGTTATGAATTAAGATCTTCATTAAGACCTAAGTCTTTCCCTGCTATTATTATTGTGCTATTTTTATGTGAGACAAAAAAACGACAATTTATTATCTTGGCAAGTCAAAGCTAGTAGAGCTCCAATACACCGAAATGCCTTGTGTGTTTACAACTGAATGAACAGAAAGGTCACTGTTTTATTTGAATCCTGTGTAGGAGGAGTTTTTTTTTTAAGCATGATTGTTACACAGCCCACAGTTTGCCCTTGACACAGCTGCAAGGCAGTGGAGCGGTCAAGCTGACAATTTACTTCTCTTACCCTACGAAACACAAACTCTCATGTTTCCTACACAGTCAGTGTTTTTTGGAACCGGGGAGAAAATATATCTTGGCGTCATCAGCTCAGTGGAGGTTACGAAACAAACTGCAAAAAGCACAAAACATTAGAGTTGGTTGGATGCACTCACAGACGGCGTCAGCTTCAGCTCTGATCTCTCTCTGTCGCCCTGCTCAAAGAACTCGCTGGTCACCAACTCTGCAACCTGGGGTGAGAGAAAAGATCAATGTAGAGCTTTTTATTATTGATTCCTGTGCCAATTCTTTTCTAAATTAATTCATTGTTTGTTTGTCTTTAAATGTAAGAAAAATATCCAAGGTGATATCAAAGACCCCAAAGTTTAGAATCACACAAGACAAAGAAAAGCCGCAAAGAAGCGGAAACTAGGGAATGTTTGGCATTTTTGCTTTAAAAAGGAGTTCAATGTTTATCAAAATATTTTTTTTTATTTTTTTTATCAACTATCAAATAATCAGTCAATTGTTTCAGCTTGAGATGAATGGTTTAGAAATACATTAATTTTTATAAATAAGAGAGTATTTCTCACCTTGCGTGATATTTCCCAAGGTTTAGTGACAGCACCAAGATCACACGCTGTCATCATCATGGATCTGAGGGGGACCAGACAAATTATTTCATGTAGTATTTACGATATTAAAGATTTAGAGACACCATGTTTGTGTGTTCAGGCCAGGACATTACCTGCACATGTCTCTGTGAGCCTTCACATTCCAGTTGTACTCTTCTTTGCTGACCAGTTCAAAGAAAGTGTTTCTGTTCCTAAAAAGAAACAAGACATCTGTATATGTAGGTGTAAGTGGCATACAGTCCACAAGGGGGTGGTATTATGAAAAAAGAAACATGCAGTAAACATTGTTAAGGGATGGTTTTAGTATGCTTCATTGTAAATGAGTTTGTACACTGGAGTCAGCCAAGCTCTGTATACATCTCCCTACCAGCAGATTTAACAGCTTAATAAGCAGTGGGGTGTTTAGCAGAACATACTCAAAGTAAAGTGTGAGGTCTGTGGCCAGAATCGACTGTTTCAACAGCTGCATCAGGTCACTATACTCTGTGGAGGAGAGGTTGGAGAAGATATTGTGACCCTGTGGAGACACATACAGAGATTACATGATAAAGAATTTCTAAACAAATTTTCTAATCCCACACAAAGTGTCTAAAATAAAGAACTTCTTGTCCCTGCATGAATTATTCAATATACGTTTTGGATGGGTGCCATTTACTTGACCGAAGGTCCTTACTACTTGTTATATGGATTTGTTTTAGATACTTTTTCAAATACTTTATTAAAAGCTTGACCCTTATATTAGACTGCTCACAATACTGGCTGAAACATATCATTATATGTGGTTATTTACTATACAGTATAGTGCACAATATATTTACTGTCTGCTATTTTATTCGAGTGTCTGAATTCTGAGTAAGAAATTGATGCACTAAATAGTGCCATTAAAGATTCCAACAAAAAGGAAAATAGTAGAGTTAATGGCATCTACTCTACTATTTTGTTAACAATCCCACAATATAATGTGTCACATTTAATACATACTGTACTATTGAGTATCAATAATATAAGGGGGAATTAATTACCTGAAAAAAGCCTATTTGCACAACTAAACCACAATGGTTAAGAAAACACGCAATACTAAAACTGAATGGATCCATGCAGGGGAGGAGGGAAGTCAGCTGCTCTTAATAAGCAAGCAACATCTCTCACTTGAGGCTCTCTATCATTAAAACAGGCCTCTCTTCTTCATGCATTATACATTCATTCACCACTTAGGCATCCTCCTCTAGAGGATGGAGAGCAATATCTGTGGAGAAAATAGAAGAGGAGCAGCATGAGGGAATGATAACGACCAGAAATTAGCAGAGGTCGTCAAAACTAAATGCTACGAATCCAAGTGCAAAGCACCTGTGATTCCCTTCATGAGCTCATGTGTTCCCATGAAATATTAAACTACAGAACAGCAGACACACAAAGCACTTCTCTCGTTCCGTCTCAACTGGAGCGGATGAAGGAGGGAGGCGAGTGAAATAGGAAGTGAGAATTGAGAGAGAAAATTGAGAGATACAAGTGAGGGATGTTTAAAAGTTTTAAATTAATGATTTGTGTGGGCTCGCGGATTGAATCGTGGGCTTTGTTCTTGAATTAGCCACAGTATTCATTTATATGCTAATAGGACAACAGTAGTTCAACCCCAGTATCAACAGAAGCCATTTTGATATTCCAAGCAAACATTTGTCAGCTTACTGTGTTGTCAGCACCGCGATAATGAAGCCACTGGAACAAACCCTTCTAAGCCTCGTCACAGCTGCTCCCTCCAAACTTCTTTAATCACAACGTCATGCAAAGCTGTCACATGGTAAAATGTCTCTCTCAACCAATTACCACGGAATCTATCACCTCTGTAATTACATTGATTTTAGGGCAGCGTGAGCTATTTGTTTACTTGCTCACATACAGCAGACATTGAGGCAACATACAACACATTTGTCAGGGAGAGTGGACTTTAGCAACAAGTTACATTTGTTGTTACTTTAAAGGAATATTTCAACATTTTTGGGACATACGGGATATTTGCTTTCTTGCTGAGAGTTAGATGACAAGATCAACACCACTCTCACATCTATCTGTTATGAGAGTGGTGTCGATCTTCTCGTCAAACTCTCGGCATGAAAGCAAATATGTGTAATTATTTCTTTCACCTGTGCTTTTCCTGCTATGCCAAGTCAAAATTGTTGCTGTGAAAAAAATCACCATGTAGCTTGTAGAAGCTAGTTACATAATTATGAACATATAACCTACATAATATATCAAACATCAATTATTACATATAATATACAGTATATCTCAAATTCAATTTTTAAATAAATAAAATATATAAATAAATATTATATACCCACAGTTAGGTACACCTAGGTCATTCAATCATCAATCAATCAATCAATCAATCAGTCAATGTAGTTGTAACATGAAACATGGATGCAGTCTAATACAACAGTCCAATAAATCCTCCCTTCATAAAGGTTCTAATGTACAGTTTTTGTGTAAACTGTTTAAAGATGTAATGCTTAAAGGGTAATTACCATCTATTTTTTGTCAACCTGGACCCTACTTTTCTATGTTTTTGTGTCTTAGTGATTTGAGCAACAATCTCTATTACTGTTTATTTATATGGAGTCTGGTGGGTTTAGCAAAAGCAATTTTGCGGATGTTTTAATGTTTTAAAAAAGGATCTTACTCTTTAACAGAAAGGTCAACCGCCTTAGAAATTCTTTCCATAATGTTGCCAGACACTTAGAATATTAATCCGAGCCTGTAAGCGGCAAAAAGAGCACTTTTGTGAAGGTAAATACAAGCTGGATAGTTGTCATATTAACTTACATTGTAGCTTGTTTTGCCGCTGCCTACTTCAGCAATCTTACTTACTACTGGACCAATTTCAAAGATTGTTGTTCCCATCAGTCACTTATACATAAAAACAGGAAAATATGGTCCAGGTTAAAAAAAAACGGTAGTTAACCTTTAATCTGTATGGTCATTTTGGTGTTTGAAATTGCTTGATATGCAACTTGAATGTGTTCAATACAATACAACATGCAGTGGTCGGCATTAGCAGAAGCTTCATGGTAACGGCATTGCAGCAGATATTGGAACATAGTGCACCTCGCTCTGCAGGATCATAACAGCATGGTTGAAGTGGTGGTGCTCCAGTGTAGCTGAGGTCCCATAAAGCAGAGCAAGGGCTGACCCCGTCCTGACACACACACACACACACACACACACACACACACACACACACACACACACACACACACAAACACCCATGTTTACAAAAAAACACACACAGGGATCAGGAAGACACATAACATAATCAGCATTTAAGACATACTGAGAGAAAAAGGTCTGCTATTGAGTCTGTTGTAATTCCCTCACCAATTCTCTGTGTCGTCAACTCATGGCTCACTAATAAAAGAAGCTGGAGACCTATAACCTAAACTGCAACTGAAATTCAGATGTTCAACATTGAAGTATCCTAATTTAATCTGAAGTCTGGTGTACTGAAGGTGAGGCATGTGAGCCAGGGTTTTAAAGTTTGTGATAAACCATTGCTTTAGTTTTGTGTTTTCCGTTTGTCATTTCAACAGTGCAAATTGTTATTGTTTTACAAAGTTTTGGGTTCATTTTGATATAGTTTCCGTTGTAGTCAGAGTAGTATTAGGACAGTAATATGTTTTTCACTTGTGTCCTTCAGCACACTGAATTTGAAATGAAACAATGACTATCCGGTAGAAGTGCAGACTTTAACTGTAGTGGGTGTTCAAATCACATGTTGGGTGAGCATATTAGGACTTGTTGCCCTCTTCATACATAAACTGTATGGACAATGATCTTGAATAAAAAGGTGGACTTCAAACTTGGGACTGATCACAACTGATTTCTTGTGCCCTGAATTGTAACTACATACATGCTATGGATGTACTGTAAATACTATTAAGTAAAAGCCCCCACCTAGTTTACATCTTCGTTTCAGATTCAGTTTACTATAATAATCTTTAGTGAGGACTGAGAATAGTAAGTCCAAGCAATTTAGAGTTTATCCACTAATCTCAATATGCTCAGAGTCAGCAGTGTTTACACTCTCTTCATTTGGCAGACGCTTATAGAAGCCTTATACAACTCGCCACTTGTCTCTTGAATCCAGGGTGGACCACTGCAGACTGCTGCAGGTGGTAAAACACACTATCAATGCTGTGTGTTTGTGTGTGTGTGTGTGTGTGTGTGTGTGTGGTGTGTGTGTGTGTGTGTGTGTGTGTGTTGTGTGTGTGTGTGTGTGTGTGTGTGTGTGTGGTGTCTGTTTATCAGAGAGATAAAGCAGGAAACTTACTTTGCTTGAAAAGCGTTGTTGGTGCCCCTGTGGTCCAAGTCATGGCACACACAACCTACAATAAGCGCCAAGGTCTCCACCTCTGTCAAAGTCTCCTGGAAACCCGCCGTCTGATTGGCACAGAGGAGAGGAGGCCAATGAGAAAACCAACACACACACTTAAATAAATAAAAGCTGCACCTCTTATTGTCTTATTCTATGAAAGTGTGAAGAGTACATTGAATAAAATGTCAATTTCAATTAAATTAATAACAAGAGTTATCTCGAGACACTTTACAGATAGAGTAGGTCTAGACCACACTCTACAATTTTCAACGACCATAGGTTAGTAACAAGCATTTCTAGGACATGGATGCACACAAATGGAAAGATAAAGGAGAGAGGAGCTCAGTGTGTCAAAGGAAGTCCCCCGGCAGTCTAAAACTCTTACAGAATAACTAAGAGAGAGAGGATAAAGAGAGGCACTTCATCAGGTTGTATTGCCCTGCTTCCCTCTAGTTTTATTGATTATTGATTATATGGTAAATTAATCTGACCACTATGAAGAGAAGCAGAGAAGAGAATGGGTGTCGTGTCTGCGGCTATACAATCTCCCCTGCCGGTCTAGGCAAACGCTGCAACTCCTCACTCCCTAACCATAAGCTTTATCAAAGAGGAGAGTTTTAGCTTTACTGTTAAATGTGGTGATGGTGTCTGCCTCCCAAATCCAGATCGAAAGCTGATTCCATAGTAGAGCCTGATAGCTGAAGGCTCTGGCTCCCATTCTACTTTTAGAGACTCTAGGAACCACAAGTAACTCTTCTAGGAGCGCAGTGCTCTAGTGTAACAATAAGATACTAAGGTTCTTGACCATTTAGAGCTTTATAGATCAGGAGAAGAATTTTAAATTCAATCCTGGATTTTACAGAAAGCCAGTGCAGAGAGACTTATACAGGAGAAATATGATCTCTTTTCTTCTTGTCAGAACACAAGCTGTAGCATTCTGGATCAGCTGGAGAGTCTTAAGGGACTTATTTGAGCATCCTGATAATAAAGAATTACAGTGGTCCAGCCTGGAAGTAACAAATGCATGGACTAGTTTTAGCATCCTTTTGAGACAGGGTGTTCCTAATTTTGGCAATGTTACGAAGATGAAAAAAGGCTGTTCTTGAGGTTTGTTTTAGATGGGCGTTAAAGGATGTATCTTGATCAAAAATAACTCCTAGATTTCTGACAGTAGTGCTAGAGGCTAGGGAAATACCATCCAGAGTAGCTATATCCCTAAATAATTAAGTTTGGAGATGTTTAGGGCCAAGCACAATAACTTCAGTTTTGTCAGTTTAACATCAGAAAATTGTAGGTCATCCATGATTTTATATCATTTATGCATGCTTGATGTTTAGCTAACTGACTGGTTTGTCTGGCTTGATTGATAAATATAATTGGGGGTCATCCGCATTAATAGTTAATTGAGTGTTCCCTAATGCTTCCTAGAGGAAGCATACATAACGAGAAAAGAATTAGTCAAAGCACCGAGCTTTGTGGAATGCCATGGCTAACTTTAGCGTACGTGGAGGATTTATCGTTAACATTAACCAATTCTTTGGTGCCAACTAAATGTTAAAGTCTCTGTAACAGTATGGTATGGTCAGTGATGTGGAATGCAGCACTAAGATCTAGTAAAACAAGTACAGAGACAAGTCCTTGTCTGCAGCAGTTAGAAGGTCATTAATAATGTTTACCAGTGCCATCTCTGTGCTATGATGCTTTCTAAATCCTGACTGAAAGTCCTCAAGTAAACTATTGCTATGTAGAAAATCACATAACTGATTAGCGACTACCTTCTTAAGGATCTTGGAGAAAAAGGGAAGGTTAGATATACAGTAGGTCTATAGTTTGCCAAGACCTCAGGGTCGAGGGTGTTTTTTTTCAGGAGAGGTTTTATCAGAGCTCCTTTAAATGACTGCGGTACATAACCGGTTAATAGAGACATATTGATCATATCCAGTAATGGAGTGTTAACCACGGGTAACGCTTCTTTGAATGGGGTCTAAGAGACAGGTAGATGGCTTAGCTGAGCAGACCTTTGACATTAATTGTTGAAGGTCTATAGGATTGAAGCAGTCTAATAATAATAATAATAATACATTTTATTTAAAGATGCCTTTCTTGGCACTCAAGGATGCCGCACAGGGAATTCATAAATTAAGAACAGCAAAACAAATACTATACAACAGCAAAACAAATACTATACAACAGCAAAACCAATACTATACAGCAAAACAAAACCAATACTATACAACTGCAAAACAAAACAGATACTATACAACAGCAAAACATTACTATACGGCAAAGCAACAGAAAAGGCAGAGCAATAGACATTTAGGTGGACTCGGCAGTTTTAAAAAGATGTGTTTTTTTTAAGTATACGTCAGGTCTTGTCGTTCTTTCTAGTGCTACTACCATGAAGCAATAGAAATTGAGGGCAAAAGGTGATGAATTTTATCTCTAATTGTTATGATTTTATCATTAAAGAAGCTCTAAAAGTCGTCAACTCTCAAAGCTATAGGAATAGATGGCTCAATAGAGCTGAGACTATCTGTCAGCCTGGCTACAGTGCCGAGAAGAAACCTCGGGTTCTTCTTATTTTCTTTTAGTAGTGATGAGTGATAGTCTGATCTGGCATTTCTGAGGGCCTTCCAGTAGGTTTTGACTAAACGAGATTCTTCCAGTTTGGTGGAACGCCATTTACTTTCAAGTTTTTTGCAAGATTGGTTTTAATTTGTGAGTTTGGGAGCTATATCAAGGTGCTAGTTTTCTTTGCTTCATTATCTTCTTTTCGAGACGAGCAACAGAGTCTAAAGTCGTCTGTAGGCAGGTCGTAGCACCATCTACAAATTTATCAATTTGGGAGGGACTAAAGTTAACATAAAGGTACTCTGTTATATTAAGGAATGGCATTAAATTAGATGCTGTTGGAATATCTTCCTTAAATTTAGGTATAGCACTGTCAGATAGGCATCTATTGTATAAGCTTTTATTTACTTTAGTATAGTCGGGTGGTAAAAATTCTAAAGTTATTAGAGAATGCTCTGATAATAAAGGATTCTGCGGAAATATTAAATCTTCAATTTTGATGCCATATGTCTGCACAAGGTTGAGAGTGTGGTTAAAATAGTGCGTGGCCTTATGCACACTCTGACTAAAACCAATTGAGTCTAGTAGTGAGTTGAAAGCAACACTAAGGCTATTGTTGTCAACGTCCACATATTATTAAAATCACCTACAACAAGTACTTTGTTTGATTTAAGGACCACACCTGATAAAAACTCAGAAAATTCAGATACAAATTCAGAATATGGTCCTGGAGCTCGGTAAATAACAACAAATATAATTGGCTGTAGTGTTTTCTATGATGGATGTTGAAGATTAAGAACAAGGCTTTCAAACAAGTTATGATTTAGTTTAGGTTTGGGATTAATTAACAAGCTTGAATCAAAGATGGCTGCAACTCCCCCCTCGGCCTGAGCTTCTAGGAATTTGAGTATTATTATGACTGGGAGGAGTGGCTTCATTTAGACTAACATATTCTTCATGGCCCAGCCATGTTTCAGTAAGACACAATAGATCAATTTGATTAATTTAATGAATGAAAACATGAAAACCCCTCTAACTTAGCAGCATCCTAAAACAATATCCCCCTAGATAGCCAGTGGGCAGTCACCTAGGGATTTTTATAGCTTGGATAAATGGCTTCTGAGGCCATGTGCTGAGTGAGTCACTATAGGTCAATGTGGGGATAGCAGCAAAGATAGCACTGTCCTCAACCCACTCATCAAAACACATGGCAGAGGCCCAGAACAGCTTACACACTACTATTTAATCTCCTTGTGCCAATAATCAATTTCAGAGTGTCTGTGTGTGTGTGGTGTGTGTGTGGGGTGTGTGGTGGGGTGTGTGTGTGTGTGTGTGTGTGTGTGTGTGTGTGTGTGTGTGTGTGGTGTGTGTGTGTGTGTGCCCAAATAATTCTCTTGGTTTCTATTAAAAGAAAAATCTCTGGTTCGGTTCTGCAAAGAAGTGGCTGTTTGTATAGTTGGTAATATAATGAATTTGAATTTGAATTTCACATTCGTCAAACAGAAATGTATAATGCCTTATCTATGTACCTTTAAATAATAACAAGATTTCAATAATCACTGAAGTCAGGCTTGCATCAGTTGATTCATTCATGCTTCACAATTCATCAGCTGCTCAGCAACCAGCTGCCTAGTAACATCAAATCATATTTATGCAGGTGTAGAATTATTATAACTCTTCACTTTTACTCGTATACTTTCATGCCAACACTACCTGCTCCTGCAGCTCCCTTCACCACCCCAACCTCCAGTGGTAGAAGTATTAAGATACTTTACTCAGTAAAAGTACCTTAATTCAAAATTTTAAACTATACTGCTATACTAAAATTCATACTTAAATTAAAGTATTATCAGCAAAATTTACTTAAAGTATCAAATGTAAAAGTTCTGGTTGTGCTGTTATGACTGATCTGAGAAGAAGAAATTTTACTTAAAGGAACACGCCACTGTTTGTTGAATACCGGCGGCGTATACACAACGAGTACAAATAGCTATGCAGATTAGGACTAGACAATTTCCTTGGTAAATATTGATTTTGGACTGTATTGGGTGTCCCAAGTCAATATCTGACTAGGAAATTTTCTAATCTTAACATGCATTGCGAATACACATTCTGAATATGCAGGCCACAAGAAGTAATTAGGTTGTTGTTGTTTTATTGTCGGCTCACTTTTACTCACAACATGCAAACCGGCAACACAGGATTCCTTTCACTACGCTAAGCTAACTAGCAACGGTGCTGCCAGTGTTGCATCGGACTAAAACAATGCATGCACTGTGACAAAAAATGCGTTGGATTACCTATCTACAGCTATGGGAGACCGTGATAAGTCCTATTTCAACAAACGGGGGCTTAATCCTTTAAGTACATACTTGTCCTGCACTAATACATAGTTTACTCAATGCTGCTGACATTGTTTTAAGTGTATGAACATTTGCTAAAAATGCTCAATTCTTTAAAAGAATGTCTCTGACTGAAACTGATCTCATGATCTACAGTTATAGCAGCATGATCTTTACCGTAAGCATGGCAAACATGCACTGGCAGACGTTGAAGGCATGTCTCCAGTTGTGATAGAGAACCATTCTGTAGTTTTTTCTGACAGTCAGCAGCCATCTGCACAGTGTCTGGAGGCGAAGACGGAGAGAGGGATGAACACATGGGCAAATTCAGTCAAATATTTAAAGGAAATAATTAAAGACAGTCATTTGTCTCACCTCATAGTCAATCTTAAATTTCTGCACCATTCCCAACTCCATAAACATCCTCAGAGCAGCCGTTATCATGGCATCAACGTCGAGGGAGAAATCGTCAAAGTAGAGCTTATCGATGCCCAGCTCGCAAACCAGGGGAATGTTAGCTGCCTATTTCATCGTGATCGTGAAAAGAGAAAACAGTAAGGAGGAAAGAGAACATAAGAATATGAGTTCAGAGAGCAGAAGAGGATGGAGAGGTCAGAGGATGCTGTGCCACTTTCAGATGATAATGGAAATATGAATACATGCTAATTAAGACTCTGAGGACTCATTTGGAGAGAGTTAAGATTAATGAGGGAGCTTTACTGGAGAATTTCCCTGTTGTTTACTTTTAGAGCTCTTTGACGAGCATAGCTGTGCAGTAGCCTAGTAATCATCAACGGCTTTTCTTCATTATTATTCAAACAAAAACGCATAACACATACGTGATTCCAATTAACCATATTCATACTGAAGCATCCATGTCTGCTATCTTCGATGTGGTCTAATGAGCAGATATGTCTTATTTGCCTCTAGTCAGCATTTATATGACCATTTATAATATGACCATTTCATGCTTTCTGACCTGCATCTTCTTCCAATGAGTCAAAGCCCTCGCAAATCTGTAATAGCCTAGTTCTCTTTAGTCTTTCTCGCTCTCCTATCTTATAGCTGTCAGAGCACAATGTTTCCCTCACAAATGTTTGCCTGTCAGGTCAGCAGGTATTCTCCTCCTTCTTAATTTACAGCCTTGGGTTACGAAATATTAGCCAGGTTTGTTTTCCGCTTTCGTTTGCACTCCGTGGAATACTAGCCAAGTGTACTCTGTGAGGCTCCTTATGTGGAGCAGTTATGAAAGTAAGTTTGGGAAAGGCAGGAAGCCGAGCCGGTGCTGAATGAGGGGGCTGAAAGATCACACAAGCACACTGGAAAGTGGGGTTCCTACTTTGCGGTGATGGCCACAGGGGAAAACCCTACACATAAAAGTGCAGGGAAATAGGCCATATCTATATTTCAGAAGTGTCATGCCAATTAAAAATGTAGATATTTTCATTTTTTCTTCTTTATAAATAATGCAATGAGAATGATTTCATATTGATTGGAGTAATCCATTCAAAATACCACAATTAGTTGATTTTCATTGGGGAATTCTCGGCCCATATTTATACTTGCGTGCTACCGCAGATCTTCAGAAATGGAAAATGAAGTCTAGAGCACAGGCTGCCAATAATTCCTCTCTGTTGCAATAGATTTTTTTCTTTCCCATTAATAAGAGATTGTTTTTTAATTAGAAAAATTATTAAAGGCCCTATGAGTAAAATAGATGCATTATGAGCTAAATTTCCAAGACTTTACTTTCTTGTAAAACAACAGTTACACTTTAGTCATCAGAGAAATCCAAGTCTCTTTTACTGCTGATGCCTTGCATCATACTTTTGTTAAATGGAAAGGGGTTTAGCAGAATCATAATGGACCTTTAATATTGTTATTTTCTTTAATTTGTCTTAATTAAACTCAATAAAAAGCCTAAGACATTAAGCAATACATCTGCAGATGTAGGAAAACAATTACATTATATTAGGGCAATTACTTACACCACCAGAGCAAACCCAATGATCACAAATTGTAACCCACACTGTGTGTATGCACTGCAGTATATAACGGACAGACTGTATACATGTATATGGGTCCTTTTGAAAGGCAATGACAAATCACCTAGTTTGAAATAACTCCACGTTGTCCTCTACTTTGTGGGAAATGTAATTTAATTAAAGATCCCATGGCATGAAAATTTCCCTTTTTGAGTTTTTTTTAACATTAATATGCATATGGTCCCCCAGTGGCCAGAAATGGTGAAGGGTGTAAAGCACCATGTCATGGGACCATGGGAAAATACACTTTATAACAGAAACATCAGAAACATGGGCTCCTATAATCTTTGTCTTGAAAAGTTATATATATATATATATATATATATATATATATATATATATATATATATATATATATATTTATAGGCATTATTCAACATTTTTCTTACTGTAAACAAATCCCATGAAAAGATCAAAACCAACAGTGCAATTTAGTCCGTTTCTCACTACTTTCCAACTTCCCTCTGTCTTTGACACTACTCGTTCCTAATGAGACACATATTTTAGAAAATAGATCACAAATATCAGCTTCATTTTTATTATTTAAAAACAAAACAAATTAGTAAAACATAGTTTAGCAGTAAAGTTGACGTGTTTTTGTTTTAAATAGCGTGGCCTTTTTTTACTAAAAACGTTTTATTGTGGTCATGGGGTACATGGATGAAAACACATGTCAAATGGCTGTACATTTAATGAAATGGAAGTTTGAGAACCATTGGTTTAGTCACATTTTTCTTTTCTCTGTAAAATCAAAGGTCCAATATGTAATAAATGTATACTATAATAAATCCAAAAATGCATCATCAAATGTATTAGAAACATGCTAAGTTGAAATACCATCTTTTCTGACAACATTGCTTATGCCAGTATTTTCTTCTTTTGAAACGTCTGTTCCGTGACGGAATTTCTGTTTGTGTTTTGGCCTGTGTGTTGTTATGGACTGCCCAGTCTGACAGCCTGGTTGCCAGATGCAGTTACCTGTTAAAACGTAAACCCACCGCGCTACAGCTGTAACGTTGTACACAAACGAATGGGATCAACAGAGATAGATTCTACTTGACATTAAAAAAAAAATTAAAAAACTTTTATGTCAATATAGCCAACATCTAACGTTAGCTACTCCGCTGTGCTGTGGAGTAATGTCTGTCTATGTGAGACTAGTGTCTAGCAACATTGGTGTGAATGCTCTGACCGGTCTCAGCCTGGCAACCTCCGTGAACTTCGAGTCTAGGGAGGAGGGGGTGGGGGAGACAATTCTTTCCAGTATTTAGAAATTGTACTGCAGTGACTATTTTAAACACTTTTATCAGTCAATATTAGATATTTCACCTTTAAGTATGATAGGTCAGCGCAAGTATAGTGATTATACAGGGCGGTGTTATAAATGTTTTTCTGTTTTCTCCTCCCTGGTGAGGTAGATTACTCTTTTTTATTTTTTATTATTTTCTTTAAAAAACTACATTTTGTAAATTGGAAACCATTTTCTTTGGTGGTAACCAAGCATTATTTACTGTAATTGCATAGACAAGAAGCATACAAAAGCAGGGGGAAATAACAGCAGAAAATATAATAAAGATCCCACAATAGCAGTAGAAGTCTCGTGTGTGATTTATCCTGGCTTCATAAAGAATATTGCTTGCCTTATCCTTCAACAACAATGTTACTACTGTTAAAGGAAGAGGCGAGCAAGTAATGTCTCATGTGAGTTGTGACTTGACGTGTTGAGCTCCGATTTGTTTTTTAAACTGACTACTACTGTCAATATTAAAAGAAAGAAATGGGTCGGTGAATGATTATAACGCAAAAATATCTGTTACCTTGAATTTGTCAACTTCAGTCTTGGAGCAAGTGGCATGATAAGACAGAACCTGCAAAAAAATGACACAGTGTCAATTAATTAAGTATTTTTCAAATCATTAAAATAACCGCTAACACTTTACTTGAAGATTTCTACATAAGAGTGACATAACACTGTCATGAACACATTACACTGTCATGATACAGTCATGAAACATAACCATAACTTGTCATGACAAAACCGAATGACACTTACTAAAAGAAGCGTTATGATGTCATAAACGTTTGTGAAATGTTTATAATGTTTTATGACACGTTCATGACAATGTCATGTCACTCTTATGTAGATTTAAGTAACTTTAAGTAAAGTGTAACCAAATAACCAGTAGGGTTCCTAGAGAAGCTATATGGCTGAAAATGCTGCACCCTGGTGTTACAGCCTTTTATGTGGATATTCCAGATGATTGAAGTTAACATTTGCCTTTAGAGCAGTCTACAAGAGCAGCCATGTCAGCCCCGATTCCATCGCCATGTTCCCTTTATTTCCTGAGAGAAATACCTCGCACAGACCTCCAGTTGCTTATTTGATCATAAACGCTCATGTTTATTCAGTGCTGCCACAAGCAATGCATCTACATATAAGTTCATGATGTGCCTCTGCCTTAAATGCTCTATCTCTCTTCACTCTACTGCTCCTATCTTGAAACAGAGAGGTGCTAACTACTTTAATGCACCTGAAAGCTCCCTATTGTAATGTAAGAACGTACTGTAAAGGCTGAGTAGTGCTGAATGTCTACATACTGCAGGGCAGATGAGGGATTGCTTTTCACTGCCTCTCATTAATTTTCAATAAAACCTTTGTGAGAAGGTTATCTACAAAAGAGAGATCAGCACTTTTTTTCATGTGTACATTCTTGTGGAAATATGAGACTAAAAAATGAGCCAAGCCATAAGACCCCTGAGAGAGAGAATAAGTAAGAAGATGCCTTATATTAGCCACGCAGCAGCCATTGTTTCCAATGACTTATGGGTAAATGTTTCAGCACAGGGCATACATATTGACTGGAATTACAAAATAAAGACACTATTGTAGCTAATGGAATACAAGAACAGATAGCACGCACAGGAAAATATCATCTGAGGGAGGACATGAAGGTAGCATGAACACAATGAGCATACAGGCATGACAGAAAGAAGCTGAGGTATAAAGCAGGAGCAGTGCAGAATCAACTTAAGTCCAAACTCTTTGTTTGCATAGTAATGTTTTTTGCAAATGTAAGTGGATAAAAACATGTCTTGTTCAAAACAAGGAAATAGCACATTTTCTTTTTCAAATTGTAATGTGAGGCAGGAAATTGAACAGGATGTTGTGTTCTTACATCCAAAGCCACAGACTGCTTGGCCCAGGATTTCTTCACCTGGTCATACATGATGGTGTTGTTGATGCCCAGTCCACAAAAGATCACAAACGCCTGAGAAAAGCACAAAAAGCAGACATAACTACTTAACTCAAGACTCAACTACAATCGTATATGATATACCATGAGCTACTGTATGTTGAAAAGATATAGAAACAAGTGCAATACTTCAAAGAGACGCTGGTCTGCATCATTGAATGGTTGCCCATCGAGCCTGTTCAGCACTTGGGCGACACCTGTTACACAAACCATACATAAGAACTTAACAGTAATGTTATAAGCTTGATATTGGCAAGACTCCAGTGGATATAACCTGCCTTCAATTAAAAGAGCATCACACCCACACACTTTATTTCATCAACTAACATGCATTATTAATGGAAATTAAGGAGAAACACAACAACATCCTATGATCTATATAGCAGTATACTCTATGAGTATGGCACACTGTTATAACAAATGTTATAACAAATGACAAAATGTGGCACAGGTGAAATTGACATTCAACTAATGTTTTTGTTTTTTGTTTTTGACAAGACATCCAGTTATTGTCCACAGTGCTGCAGTGGGATTGAAGCCTTTTTATTTGACAGCAATATTCCCTGTTTAGATGGCTTCTCTCATCATCTAATTAAAAACAGAGAAAGGCTTTGTTGATAAAGCATAAACATTTAATGGATGGAGACTGACTTTTATTGTCTCTGAGAAATTATGCCAAAAAGTAATTACACAATACATTACCATTTTTATTTATCTCTAGGAGGTCAAACAAACCTGCCAAAGTGACACTTAATTTCAATGTATAACTGGAAATCCACAGAGGTTAAACATGATTAGTAATGTAGCTAAGAACAATTACCATTATGGTGTCATCACATTTAAAATACAGGGCTGATGTCTTCTCAGATCTATTATTCCTTCCTCTGTAGTGAGCATATAATATGTGATGACTTGCAGCATAGGTGGCCCCAAGAAAAAGTGAACTAAATGACTGCTTAGAGCCCCATAGACACCAAATAATCATCAACTACACAAAATTCCTGATGTCAAAAGTGTTTTTTATGATCACAAAAAAAACATAAAATTAGTTTTTACATACATGGCCCGTGTGTTGTGACAGAACGATGCACAGTTTTTTCACTACGGATGTCGGGTGGAGGGAAGGTGTTAAAT
Organism: Etheostoma spectabile; assembly: GCF_008692095.1. Lineage (NCBI taxonomy): Eukaryota > Metazoa > Chordata > Actinopteri > Perciformes > Percidae > Etheostoma > Etheostoma spectabile. The sequence goes on along the minus strand of NC_045743.1, from coordinate 8,137,647 downwards.
TTTGCAACCAGCTCATGAGGAATTATACCAATAATCATGACCAACTGAGAGGGCTGAGCGTCACACACTTAAAGCCTGATTTTTACAGGTTATGATCACAATCAAGCCCACTGCAGTCGGGTTTCTCTCACTGACCATCCATTCATTCATCATTTATACTGTATGTGGATACCCCACGTAAATCCTAGACAGGTCACGCCTTTAGTCTATCACAGAGCTGTCATCAACCTGCTGAAACTTACATTTTGTCCCGATTCCACTCGCAAAAATGAAACATGAGCTCGAAAATCATCAGTCGCAACCGAAATGTGGTATAACGGTGGTGCTTCAGTAGCGTGGATTATTTATTATACTTAGTTGTATTTTACTCAGTTGTAATGTATCGGATTTTTTGACTAGGCTTTCCAATTCAGAAATTTAAATAGATTAAAAACCGAAATGGCAATTCAGGCTAGAAAACCAACATGTTTTTATAATCTTAGGTAAATGAATTTGCAAAATGTAATCATTCAAAAGACACGTTGTAATACCTTTAGTAAAGTAGCTTTAATGACAAATTGCTAAAGTAGGTGCTAGTATGATTTTGCTCATATTTGATATTTAACATTAAACCTCATTGTTGTTATAGTCACAACAGTATTTCTTTGGTGACAGTTTGAAGGAACTGGCTGTAACATTGGCAGATGACACAAGGACATTCGTTTTCTACCTGAATGTATCCTTGGCTTTAGAATTTCATCTCCTGCTGCTTTGTTTGCATAATGTTTCTTTTCACTCCAGATCCTCAGGTGCCACCCACACACGCTGCATTTCTATCTCCCCTCACTCTCTTTCTGTTCTTCTTCCTCATCCCTCTCCCCCCTCCCCGACAAATGCTCTTACACCTACGCAAAAAAAAAAAGTGAACCACCCGGACATTACACATACATAGAGACATACACACACAGGTTTTAAAAACCATCTGTGGTAGATATGATAATCATTTTGCACTCAAATATAACTAATGACTTCCTGCGTCAGATCTCACTGGACCGAGAGGAACTGCTATCATTACTCCTCCCTGTAATATCCAGCACCAAAATCAGACGAGAGATCACTGATTTGTCAGAGTGTCAGTGTGGTGTTGGCCTGGGGCTCATTCACAAACACAAAGCACACAGCCAGAAGAAGGGAACTCCAAGTTTGGAACGATGGTGCAGCATCGTTCTAATCACACACAAGCAGCATCAGCTAAACACATGCTCGGGCTACCCTCTCCCCTCTTGTCTACTATGCAGCAAAAAGAGGAAAAAAAGACATTTGAAACCTACATTATGAGTGCATGTGAGTGCTACATGATGTAAGTGCTGAATATAAAGTTGCATCATAGATACACTATATGGCCAAAAGTATGTTGACACCTCTGTATTTTGGTTTGGGGCTAGTTTTCATAATTTGAGCTAGGGCTGAGCGAAGTACATAGCAGGACTTTGTACCATGAAAAATCTCCAATAAAGGCTTTTAAACCAAATATTACACAAACAGCAGTAAAGTGAGTAAAGCTTACATTAGATTGTGGAACGAAGTAGCACTTTCTGAAGTGTTATTTATGAATCAACGATGAGGACTTGAGGATACATCCAACGTAACTTTATTTCCACCTTAGGACAAATTACATACATGCATGGTACGACTACACTATTCATGTAGTGTATATCCCTCCGCCTAGGGTGGTGATCTAATTCCAAGCAACATATCATAACACTTTCTACTGTCAAAGATCAAAGATGAAGGCTTCCGAACCAAACACTATCCAATCGGACATGTTTCAGGAGTAATGCAACTTGAAATTGGGGAGAATTTAACAACATTGGTAGCCCAGATTACATCTTAGCCATGTAGCTAAAGTTAGCAGTGGACACTAATAGAAAATAGCAGGAATTTCTGCAGTCAAATAAAATAAAGTTTTTTTTAAACCAAATACTACATGTACAGAAAATGTTTCAGGAGACCCGGAATTGTAGAGAATTTAACATTTTAACATTTCAAATTTTGACACTGGCAGGGAGGGTTTTACTGCTGTTAACATGAAGTTACATGAGACAGTGTTAACACTGCAGAGGCTAAAAAACAAACAAACAAAAAAAACAGTCCTGCCTACTTGGAGCAGATGACCAATCATAGAAGGCTGACTTAAAGTTCTGTGACACTTAGCAGAGAGTAGAAACATCTGTTGAAACCAGATTGTTCAGAACTGTTGGTAATATGTTTTAGTTCAGAGGGATTTGTCTAAAATACGTTTACATCAATTTTTGAAGTTTTTGCCATGCTTAACACAAAAATCCAACATTAGAATATTGTACATATGACAGAAAACACAAAAAAACATAATATGTCCCCTTTAAAAATATATATTTACACAATGCTGGTGCCCACGTACTTTTACCATACCTTACCATATCATAAATTACAAAACTCTAAATGTAATACCTTTTTATAAATGTGTGTAAAGTAATTTTTTTTTTTAATTGATAGATCCAATACAGACATTCAAGGACATACATCAAATAAGTAAGAGAAGCTCCAAAAGTAAAAGGAAGCTCATTTGTTAACTTACCAATGATTTGGTGGTTGCTGTTCCATATGGGAACACAAAGCACAGAGCGGATGTGGAAGTCTGAGAACTGGTGTGCCTAAAAAGAGTGGGATTAGTGTAAAATAAGGATTACCATCTATCTGCATTAGACATTTTCTTGCACTGTTCCCCCAAAAGTTTAAGCTTTACGTATAAATAGGACTGGGTATTGGAACCTCAAAACTTTGATTGTCAACAAAAGGTTTTACTGTATGACAAAACAGGCATAATTATTCATTACAGAAATAATCTGTACCCTACTAGTTTACTTGCTTTTTAATCTGCTATTTTCATATTTAAGTCATAATTTTGCGTTTAAGCATAGTGTTAGCACTAGTATTGGAAGATTTAAAATGATACCCAGCTCGCTAGTATTAAATGATATTATCACCACTCTATTAAGTGTAAATGCCTCACCTCTAATGGAAGAGGGCTACATACAAGTATAGTAAGAACCCTTGAAAAGCGAGAAGCAGCAAGTTGCTGCCTCTATTTATTTCAGTGAGAGCCTGCTCGTAGCTTTTCCACCCAACACACACATTTTCCATTTTTCTGGTTAACCATGTTAAAGTTTTGCTGCTTGCAGCTGGATGCAGAGCGGACAGCTGTGCTGTAGCCAGTGAGAGATTCTGTTTAGATCTATGCAGCATCAGCCCCGGGCACAGCGGTTGACGCTTCCTGGTTTTACAGGGCCTTTATCCTACTGAGATTAATTAACAGCTAACAAAATGGAAAAAGGGTAGTATGTACATTCACACCATGTTGTGTAAAATACAATTTAAAAAAAAGTATTAAGTCAAAGGCAACTGGTCTTAGAGACATTTTTAAAAGGCTTCTGCAGTTCTACTGACATGCAGCTATTTTAATCTTCACACCTGGATGAGTCCTTAAGGTCAAATGACAATCTCATGAGAGATCAGAGTCCAGAAATTAACGTGTGGATGGTTATGAAACCATCTAGAATGGAACGTTAAGATGGCAACTTAAACTGATAAACAGCTCAGGGATGGATGTTACAGTTTGACATCGATGGTCTCCTTCATTTCTTGGCCAATTAAGCCTTTAATGAATCCCATTGGACCTTACTTAACTCACATGTGACATTGACGTGTGGACATCCCATAGGGCATTAAAATGCGTGGGACTAGCTTTTGGAAATGAAGAGGATGAGCGGTGAAAAATCTTTAAAACCATCATTAAGTCTAGTTTTGATTGAGTACTTCTAGAAGTACTATTAAATAAATAATAATCGTCAAAGGCATATTTTTCATACTGGTTTGTCTGTATTGTTAGTCGAGATCATTTAACTTGGATGTCAGATTTGAAAGCTATGTTATTGTGCAGTTACCTCAGCATCAAAGCGAGGATCCTGATAGGCATCGCTGATGTTCACAGGGAGTCCTGTGGATGCTACCAGCTCTGCGATGCTGTTGTTGATGAGCCAGTCTGAGTAAGACGATTTCTCCATACTGTCTTTGAAACTAGGGTCAGAAAATAAGAGGGGAGGATGACAAAAGAAACAGAATAATACTGGGACAACTTTGTCCACTTGCCTTCTCTCAGCAGAGGTTTAATTCTAAAAACACACTTCTTTGATAACTTTGTTATCATAAAAAAAATTACATATTTTTTTATTGTATTCAAGTAAAAAAGGATCATAGTCTCATGTCTGCCACAGAAACACTAGCAGCACTCCCTCAACATTATGCTCCCCATGGGGTGCTGCTGGGGATTGTGAGGCACATTAGAAATCCTACAGTATGCTCGCCTTATCTGACTCTACATGTATTCACTTATCTACACACACATGAATCTTGCACAGTAACCCTTGTTATTCACATGTGAACCTTTATTTGATATATGACACCAGAGACACAAATCAGCAGGGAGTATGTTTAGTCATAAAAGACTGAACTGGCCACTCACTTTTTTTTAAATACTGTTGCGGTTATCACTACTATTTTGAAGTGACCATATCAGTTATGGCAAATGCAGGACTTTGGGGATAATTTGTCTTTTCAGCATTGGTTTTCATCCATAAACATCCCACACAATATTAAGCCTCTCTTTCTCCACTCAGCCGTCCCTAGCAGTAGAGAAAATCAGCAAAAACCCAATAAAGTAGAGCTCCTTGTATGCCTTTTATTCAGCATCAGCATATTCCTCCCACAGCACTACAGAATATTTAATTTTTATACTTCTTTTATTTTTTTCAAACAAAGCTCTATGCAGAATTTGCTGCACAGATGCCGTGCTGCCGAAGGCAAATAAAACTTAGTTTAATGTTTAGCGATATACATACCTGTTTTCAGTGTCTGCACTACACTTAGGGGACAGTAGCTCGAACGACTTGGTGAACTTCACCACCTAAAAGATTTAAAAAAGAACAAATCACGTTTTTGGATAAAAATGCATGGAGGTACACAAATTCACTGATACATCAAGCCAGTGAGAGAGAGAACAGACATGCACATGTACAAATAGACAGACAGACAGACAGACAGACAGACAGACACATACACAGCAGAACAGCAGAGAAAAAAACAGTACCGGTGACTCAATGTCCTCCAGCAACTGAACAGAGCAGCGCTCGCACTTTAGCAATGTCTGGGCACGGTGCATGATCTTCCTGACAATCTTCTCTAGGTCAGTCTGCTCTTCAAACAGGTCATTGACAACCTCCAAGAGTGCCTGAACACCAGCGATAGAAAAAGACACCACTGCCATTATTCCTAACAATGTGAACCACACACTGCTGTAAAATCCACTTTAGATAAAGATGTTTTACCTCTAGCTCATCTGAGCACAATTGTTATTATTATTATTATTATTATTATTATTATTATTATTATTATTATTATTATTATTATTATAACAATAAACCATAAACCAACATGATATGATGAACAAGCTCAGTTCCCCCAGTACAAGTAAGTGTGGTCCTTTCTCTAAGGCAGTGTCATCCAATTTCATACACAAGCACATGCAAATCATAAGGTGTAAAGGGAGCTATCCTCATTTCTCTCCTCCATTCACTGAGCATTGTATTCATTATGTTCTCCATTCCATCACAGATCAATGTGTGGAATGAATTAGTGCATCTCTTAACATTCCCCAGGAGATTTAGATCATAGACCAGGCCCGAGTCTGGATACAGGCCCATCCCTTACCACAGATCCAGAGAAAATGTCCATGCAGGGCTGCATGCTGCTTTGCAGTGGCAGCAAGTGTGCTGCTGATCAATACACGAGAAGGGTTAATGCTGATGGGGGTTTTATTATCCTTACCCGACTCCTGTCATACTCCTTCCTTGAGGCTGCGAAGAGTAGGGCATTAGAGATCGCAATACCACAGAAGGGCAGGTACATCTGCAGCACCTGTGGACATATTTAACAGAATTTTGTCATCACTGACCTGAAAAACGGATATTTTATCAAACATGGCCCCTGATGTCACAAAATTATTGCACATAAATAATGGAATCACTTTCTGGATACATAATAAATAGAGTATTGAGCCACATTAATGACTCTATTTAATATGTATCCTGAAATCGAACTTCGCAATGCTTTGGAACCAAACTACTTTTTATTCCTCACCACTGTTGGATCATGAAGAACACCAATGTGCCGAATGCAGAGCGATGGCTGCAACCACATGCTGTTAAGACAGCTGCGATGTGAATACACAGGTTAAATTCAAGTACAATTAGCCTTATCTGAGAGACACTCAACCCCTGTAACATGGAATCAATTGAATTTAGGTTGTGTGCTTTCTTACTCTGTCTCTTTGTTTAGTAATCTATCTTTAGCATCTGGCTGCTGTGTAAACGATACAATCAGTACAACAAACCCACTAATATTTACCAGCCTATAGTGTGGCCTGAGAAAAGGGACACCACAACAATACATGAATGGGAAGTTACTCAGCTGTGGCCGCTGATACAGGGAAATCTCTGTCACCTTTTAGAAAACATAATGCATCAGTAACTCATTAGCCATTAATGAACATTTAAGAACAGAATCCTATAGCGTTGTGTTCATGACTGGGAAGCTTGTGTAGGTAGTCGAGGTCTACGTTCACAACCTTGAGGGACCCATGGGGAGAGACATCACAAGCAGTTGAATAGGCAGGAAATGAACGGACTAATGTTGGCTGATTATTTGTTTGATGTGTGAATTGCAATTGATCCCATAACAACTTAATTGCGGGGGTCATGATAATTGTTGACCTAGAAATGTCATTGTGCTGAAAAAGGCTGAGAAACCCTGCTCTAATTGTTACAATTTCTCTTTACAATCAAACAGCTCTCCAGGGTTAGCTACGTGTCTTTATTTCAATAGTAGGCTAGTATGGCCATGTGAATTTATAGACCAAAGCAAGATGGATTTTTTTATACTAAAGAGAGAGTCAAGAGTGAAGGAACATATACATACAATGGTGGAGTGGGAAAGTGTATACTGTATGTTTATACATATAGATCCAACAAATCTTTATCCACCAGATTCTTATAAATAACGCTGTTTTGTGTTTTGGTTGTATTTTGAAGGAGTACAATGTGGTCAATTATTGTATTTTTATGCAAAACGATGTAACCACTGACAGAGTTATAGTATTGTGCTTATAGTAGTTAATTTCATCAAATAAATTTAATCCATAAATACCATGACAAATTGAATTATCCTGCTTAGGTCGCACTAATATCCATATTGATATGATATTCTTTATGCTAAGTGCAAATTCAATCACTAAATTAAAAACAATTCATAATGCAATATGAATCATTACTCAATCATGCCAATGAGTACATTGTGTTTGTGCCCTTCATTCCGTCATCATACATAATCAAGCGCCTCATGCAATTGTTTTCAGACACAGAAAACAGATGATGCTGAGCAATAAGCTAACACAGAATTCTATTTCAGCTGTCCTATGGAATTCTCTAGTAATGATCTTGCAGAAACGCAGTGGCCATCATTAGCCCCGGCAGGAGCAGATTCATTAGTGAGCAGGACTTTGGGGATCTGGCTATGGATCTACAGGCAAACCCTCGAAAAGCACTGCGCTCTCTAATTACATTCTGACAGGCACACCATTAGACAAGGTTACATTGCAAACAAGACGTTTTTGCCTAAAGACCTGTGGACCGACCAGTAAATAGTGGTTTAATAACGAGACTAATTGGCCAAGGAAAATTACACAGCCAGCACTTTTTTTCTCCATTCTCCATAACAACTACTAGTTGCTGTGTTCACTTTGCATGTGTGGTAAGGTGAAGCCATTGTTGTTTTGCCAAGAATTGTACTCCATTTTTTCTGATCTAATATGGGACTCCCTAGCTTGTGTCAGCAAAGCACATAGCTGTTTTGCAAACACGCTTAGCAATGATTGTTTCTTTTAAAGGTGATATCAAATATTTATGCAACAGGAATGTACACACCAATACATTTTACAAAGCAAGTCACAGTTATACATCATTATTATCTACATAGATAGTTAAATGAATACCATTTCATGAAAGACACTTGATTATGTTTCCTGCCTTTATGCAACCATAATATTACAAATTAAAATTTCATACCATCAAATTTAGCAGTTAAAATATACTGCATTGCTTGGCTGTAATTTATGGGCACTAATACAACACAGCTAATAAACACTGTACCAAACCAGAGTGCTGCTCAATAACTATTATCCATAAATAATTAAATTGTTCTTCATATAGCTGGTGCATGAAAAAACGCTAGGAGCAAAGCAAGGCCACGACAACTAAGCAGCGGCTGTTGCATCAGTGCAGTAACATACAGGCAGATCAAGACTTTGTAAACACTTATTGCTCCTCAGACAAAAAAAATTGTCACTATTGCAAATGCATCAAACTGGATATATGAAAGCACAGTACTACACAAACTACAGTAACTCTTTTGAGATTTTGTTGTACTTTGTAAACTAGTTTGCACACAACACTCAACATAACTATGTTCTTTCTTAAAGGGCACATTATGGGACAAAAGCATAACACATGACATTTTGTGCCTTGTGTCAATTTACAAAAAAATCTTCAAATTTAATAAATGGGTACATTTTAGATATCAATCCATTGTTACAAAGCAACACAGAGCAGCATTTAAGGTACGAAAGCAGTTTCATTTTAGTAATTGTCTTTATTGTGTGTTAGGACCCAACTTTGTGAAGGTTGATTTAGAGCATCAACAGTACCCGAATAACATCAATGTACTGCCACCATGTTTGACAATGAAGTTGTTTACACAGTCTACTTTTCCGTCTGTAAACATCCGTGTAATCAATTGGTAATATAAAGAATTACATCATTAATTAATTTACTAATAAGTAAGTAACTTACTTAAGTAAGTAAGTAGTTTCACTGTCTGTGTCAGATATAAAGACAAAGATTTATTTTTCAGCTGTATATAATTCAGCTGTAGTTTTTGAAGGTTTTTGAAAGCTGGCTAAAACAATAGTTTAAATGCATGCATTAAACTGTGACTATGTGAGGTACTAGGTAAGGTACATGTTTTGCACGGTGTTTTGCATGTTTTGCACTGTGTTTTGCACGGTGGTATATACAGTTCCTAATCAAATAAGCATTTTGTATAATATTTATGTACAGTATGTTTATATCTCCTCTGTGGAAACTTAAAGCACAGTTAGCTATTTGACTGCATCTAACAATTGAAGATGCATAGTTTTATTTTATATATTTTTTGCAAATCTTTAGTTAGTAAATTATCAGTTTTCCAAATGTGACCATTTTTGTTTTATCTTGCTGTATAGTCATTTGTGAAAAATTGTATAAATCACAAGTTAATAAAAATCATTATCATACTAATTATGTAATAGGTTCCAGTAAGAGCAACAAAAAATAGTTTAAGTCGGATCTTGCCTCTTCATTGCTTTTCCTGTTTTTGTTTTTGTTTTTGTTTCATTTAAAATTTTCAAAGCATGACTACTTAAATTGCAGAAGTGAACTAAACTGAAATAAACTGTAGAATTTTCTTGCCGTTTTATTCTTGTTAAGAGTCAAAGTGCTTTGAAAGTCTGTGCATTTTCAAGAAATAGTGACCTTGAAGGTCACAGCAAAATGTAAAATACTAAAATCTTCATTGAGAAAAAAAACATTTGTTAAATGGTTACAGAGCTTACCCTCTGCAGTGAGCCACAAATACAACAGCCATTATATTATAAAGTATTGGCACAAGGGGTCTTTCATTAGACAGTTAAACTGTTAGATACTATATACGTTCTTTTGGACACACTTTTGTTATATCAAATGACCAAACATTCATGCTATACTATGTGCAGAGAAATATTTCTATTAAAGGCAACCAATAACCATCATCTGCCAGATCTGTCTGTATCTGTTTTTGTTCTGTTTTGATTTATGTTTTTTTATTCCTGTTTTGAGAGTTGTCCAGTCGACTCAGATAATACAATTTGTTGCAGTAGATGTGAATATCCTACTTTGGAATCCCCCAAGGTACAGTTTTAGGATCTCCAATTTTTCCCTTTGAAACAAAATGTAATATTTACCTTATTTCCAAATTAAACATTACTGTTGCATCGGACATTAAAAAAATCAAAACAAAACTATGCAGTAAAAATGCTTGCTGGTTGCATACTACAAAATAAATAATCCAAATTGTCATAAAAGCACCCCTCTAATTTCTTAAAACAAGACAATATCAAAAGAGTATAACAGACAAAGGGGTCAATATTGAAGTTCAGACTCACTTACCCAGCATAGAATTCAATTCAAGACCTTAATCACCACTTCTATCTATTCCTCTTTGAGAGGCAGGGCAGCTAGGTCTGCCTTTTTTAATGTTGGGGTTTCCATGCTCTACGGTACATCATCCACATGTATTCTCTACTATAACTTGCAAATGCTTGATACTGCAAATGTCACTTGGAATTACTCTTGATTTAAGTGGATTTTCGTGACATTTTGACATTTTCCATAAAGAACTATGAAAGAAACAAGTTTGATATAATGCACTGTAGGAATTTGAATTTGAATTTGAATTTTTCTCTCTTCTTTAGTTTCAGACTTACTTTGGGAAATTGTGTGAAAGTGGTTATTACAGTATTGTTTTGAGCCAATTTGAGAGTTTGACAGCCTTAAGAAGCACAGCAGTGAGGTGAGAATGCTATTTAACAATCGACTCACTCAGATGTTAAGCTATACTGGCAAACGGAACCTACATGGGGGAACTCACAACCTATTAACAGAAAATTTACAAAAATGTCTACCTGAATAGTCATGTAAAAATTATTAAAATACATGCTAAGTGAATGAAAAGCAAAATCAAGATAACACAAAACGTAGAGATAGCAGGATGAAGTTAGCTCATAAACCTAAATTAAGTCAATAGCTATATTCCTCTACATACGATAATGAGACAATGCAATTATACATGGGTTGAACCATTATCCAAGCTCCCAAAGGACTCCCATCCTGCAGGGTATCAACACAACACAAGGCAGCATGGGATTTAAAACCATCAGTTTAAATATCCTAAAAGCTTTCAGTACATAGAGAATGACATTTGCTGTGATTAAGGTACACTAAAGTTTCTAATGACATCTGCTATTGCAGTATTGTTTCATGCTTTGAAAAGTGTTATGCATTTTATTTTTTACAAAAGCAGAGCGGCAGCTGTGTTATGCAGGGAGCTTACTGTGGTTTTTTTTTTTACACTAGCATTGCATTCCATTACTAATTCAGATGTAGCCATCTCAAGCATTAGTGTGAGGTTAATGCAATGTGAAACAAACTCAAAACATCACAAAGAAAAAAAGAATACCTAATCTGCATCTATTATGAACAATGGATGTCGTCTTGACAGTAGAGCTCCATTGTAGAAAAACATAGGCCACTATACATAAAAACATTTTTGCAGTCTTTTGCAGGGAAACCTAACCTTAAAAACAAAAGCACAGCTAGCTTTGTGCTTTCATCTTTGATCTATTCTCGTCTTTAGGGGCTCACAGCTGCAATAAGAGAACAAGTCAGTGTGTCGGCTTGTCACAGCCTTTCTGTTACATCTAATCATGTGTGCTGATGGATTAAACATGTGCTCCTTGTGCCTCTCTGATGATGGTAATGAGTCAAATAAACATTCATTCAGAAACAGAAGATCTATCTGAATTAGTGTGAGATGTAACACCCCCACCAACTGCTTTGACATATGTGTATAATATATTCATACACTAACATCAGTGTCTTTTTTACGTTGCAGCTGCCAACTTGACTGATCTTTTTACAGACTGGCTTGATTCACAAAGGGGTGAAATACTAAATAGTAGTCATCCAAAATCCCTCAGTCTTCTTGGACCTTATGTCTGATCAAAAACAGAATATCTGTGGACAATTTATTCCAACATCTCTCCGTTTTATCCTGTACACACAGGTACACACATTCACACCTGGAAGACATGGTACATGTCTGATCTGTTGGCCATTGAGCTGCTCCACTGAAACAGTTGAGATGCCCTAAACTCTGCCACAAGTCCTATTTTGCAGGTTTTAACTCCTATAAAAATCACATAAATGGTGAAATCCAAATGGTGACACTAAATGAAAGACTGACAATCTGTCTGTGGTACTAAAAACTAAAGTAAAAGCTTAAACCAATTGGAGATTCTGAGCAGCTTACATAAAGTTGTTATTATTGGTGACACTGCAACAAGAGCCCTGGCCCTTTGGAAGATACTGCCTCAGGAAAATGTGGTGATGCTGAGAGACAAGCTATGACCTAGCTAGAAACTGAGCACTGAGCCTCAGACTCAGGGCAAATATGCTCCACATCAGACTGAGCTGAAGAAATTCTTTAAATAATAAATATTACTTACATTGAGCCTGGACGCAGAAAAAAATAGACACAGTATCAGACAACACATATGCAGTTAGTATTGCTTGTAAAATATTAAGAAATGATGCAAGACGAACACAGATGTAAAAGCATAGTATGAGCTATGTTCAAAATCTGAAGACAACGTGTGATGTGGATAGCACCCACATCTCCGATTTGTAAGCATTTTAAATACCAAAGTAAAAAGAAAATGTGAAGTCAGTTTGAAGTTCAGGCCACAAAATGTTCAATGCTTGCAGGTAACAATACAAATCATAACATACAAAATATGAGAATAAAAACTTTTATATCAGAAAATCCATATTGTTTATATATATATTTATGCTTATTCTTGCAAAAATTGATAGCAATCAAAATTGAGCCCTGCTATGCTTGTGTACCACTAACACCACATACCAGTATTTGCCTAAAAAACTGAGTAACATCCCTGCAATGTTACAAATGAACAATGAAGCCTATGAGCCTTTTACTTCAGGCCTATTCCATCCTACACACAAGAGTTCACAGTGCAGCATTAAGAGTCTAAAGCCATGCTACCAGCTTACTACAGTCAGCATGCCAACATGCTTACAATGGCATTGTAACATGCTGATAGTTAGCAGGTAATGTTTACCATCTTCACAGTCTGAGCTTAGTGTGTTAGCATGCTAATATTTGCTAGATAGTCTGATGGGGAACTTAATTAGTTTTGCAGGTAATTGTTCATAAACTAAAATATTGGACAACTTGAAACTTTGACCTGATAATGGTGCTAAAGAAAAATAAAGGGTATCACCAAAGTGATTACATGTTATCCAGTGGGAAAACATCTGTACCAAATTTCACTGCAATTCACCCAACCCTTGATGAAACATTTTACTCTGAACAAAGACTGTCAAGCCAGTCAGAGGATCACCAAAGGGATTAATATACTGGATTGAGAGTCATAACGATTCACCTTCTGGGTAGCATGCCTCTGCTCTGTGAACCAACTAACATTTTTTGCTATCCTTAATATGTGGCTAAGAAGTATGATATGACAAAACTACAATATTGCCATGAATCATATGGCAATATTGTTATTGGTTTATTGAAATCAATCACTAGTATGAAAGCAACATAAATATGTGATTTCATCCCTCTCATCATTTATTTATTCATGTAAGAAAACATCAAACTAACAGGATATCAATTGCTGAGCTAAATGATCTAACCAATGTGACTTACTGCCCCTTACAATCATAATAACCATAATTATATGTAAACATACACTCACATATGAACAAAGACTGCCCCAGATATTATGTGTGTCTGTTTTGTGCTTGATGAAGTTGTTTGAATCAGACTTTTTTATATTAAAGATGGAAGTTTACCTTTTACATGTGCAGAAAACCAAATGACAAAATGTTTATACACAAGAACGGAGATGATGTTGTCAAGACAACATATTCAATATAATCATTCATAATCAAACTAAGAAAAACCAACACAATTATCTTTTCTGCTCATGCCAATCAAGCAGCAGGATACATATTGTGTTATTATGACTGCAAGGTACCTTCACCCAGCCTTTATACTCACAACTATAACAATAAAATTACCTTTTCATCATCTTCAGTGAAGAGTTCTCCACTTGTAGTCTTGTTAATGGCCTGAGCAACTCCAATTATCTCCCCATCACTGTTGCAAATGGGCATGCACAAGAGTGACTTGGTTTTGTACCCTGTCAGCTTGTCAATTTCATCACTGAACCGACGATCCTGCAATCCATAGGGACAGTGCAAAATTAAGACACAATAAGCACTTATTGCAAAAAATGCAGTTTCTCCTTTTTCCTTTCAGATGACGGTGCAGGAAACTGTACAACTCATCAGGACTCCATGTCTTATAAATAAAAAAGTCTTCAATAAAGGTAATATGATAGACAAATGACTGAGGTTGACAAAGAGGTTGACTTAACTTGACTTGAAGAGGTGGTTCACAGCTGTTTATGGACATTAAAGCAACATACATTCATTTTTTAGCCTACTCATTTCTACTGTAGATGTTTGGTTGATCAAGAACAGTTATTCTACTGACAAACACGCACTGGAATCATAAAGCAAATGTCACAACACGGCACGTGACACCTTGTAATCTAGTATTCTTCATTTCTTAAAATCAAGGTAAAGTAAGTGGTTATTGCCTTATTTGTATTACTCAGCGATGTTTTTGTGAAGCTGTGGTTTGACACATGCTTTGTCCAGTGAACTGTTGGTGTTGGTTTCAATGCTTTCAGCTCTGTTTGATTGATGATCAATTAACTGTGACAGACTGAATTTAAATTATCTGTCTGCCTGTCTGAGTCTCTCTCTCTCTCTTTCTGTGACTCGTGCAAATGCGCACACATACATGCATGCACAAAGAGGAGCAGGCACCTGATAAGCGTCAGAAATGTTCACTGTCTCTCCGTGTTCAGCCACATATCCAATGATTCCTTTCCCCCACGGCACTTGAACTTCATCTGATTTCATTGAGAGTAAAACTGTTGTTCCTGCGTGCACATCAAAGAATTTGGACACTAATGTCTTCTTGTTGCCCGTTCCCTCCACCAAAAACAAGGAGGATCGGTCTGCATCGACCATAATACAAACAAACACAAGGATTTTGTAGCTGAGACTCGTTAGATCCAAGTCGTTAGATATGTCTTTTACAAGCTCGAGGAAAAACTCTCTTTCGTTGTGTTCTTTGAGATAATATTTAAAATCCACGGCTGTGGACGGGTACTGGGGGATGTTGACTCTGGACTCCAGCAGTGCGCTCAGTATGTGCGCAGTGGTCGGGGGCAGAGAACTCGCTTTCCTCAGTAGGGCTCTCCTCCTCATGCTCGTTAGGGGCTCCTGGGCCCTGGAATTAACATGTTCGTCGTATGTTCTGTTGACATTGATGACCTTTGATCTGGCAAAAGTTTTGCGCAGCTCCTTCTGCGAGGCTCTTCTTTGTAGACCATCACATTTGCTTGCCCAGCTGTCCTTGCACGCGTTGCTCTTCTCTTCTCCCGGCTCGGCAGGAGCTGCAGCCACCGGACTTTTGCTCGCCTGGTGATTCTTGAGCCATTTCTCCACCATGCTAAAATTCCCCTTTCTGTTCAGGTAGTCCTCGAATAAATCGGGATGCGAGTCCAGAAAACTTTCCACGTCAGAGAACACCATAGTTGGCACTGCCATGTCTGTTCTTCAGATGGTCCTCAGTGAACCAAATCCATGAAATAGCGCAGATAAATACCATTTATGATACTTTAGAGTTAAAGTAGAGATTCATTTGAATACCGTAACTTCCAGGATGCAATGGAATTATGATGGAATAAACCCTGGAGCTCTGGCTACATATCCAGTTTCCACTCTGTAAGGTCAAGGATGGAAACTCCCTTTGCGCACCAGCATATATTACTCCACAGCATCTTCACACCGTTCACTTATTTTAAGAACATTAAAGCAGATCTAAGCAAAGGAAGTTGAGGCTCGCGTTGGCTAGATGCACAGGCATTGGAAATCTCACAGTGTGTTACCGAACATCACCGTCGAATGGGTCTTCTTGTGTGCAAATTACGCTGGCTGTAGTTGGCTCGGTCCCGCTGACGCTCGATTCGTCACACAGACAGGAGCTCAGGGTTGCTTCAGCAATCAGCCCTCTTGAACCTCCTCCTATGATGATGATGATGATGATGATGATGATGACAAGTATGGTGGATTCATCTATAATCTTCTCAGCATGCATAATATATGATGCATTTAGAAAATGTAGTAGGCTAGATATAAAGATGAAACATTGTGTATTACAGTGGACATTAGCTCATTAATGATCAATACTTTCAGCAGTCATTCAGTGCTCCACTAGATTTATATGGCTTCTGAAAAGCACAAAATTGCTGTGGGTGGATTATAATTTAATGAAATTAAGCTTCAGTAGCCAAACATGATTCCTCTCTGTCAAGGCTTTGATGATGGCACTGCTGGCTAACAAGAATAATCAATAATTTCATTGCATATATAACAGATATTGCAGCTCGACAATGCATCCATTTCACAAGCCACAAACTTAGGCAAATATGGAATCTGAAGTGGTTGGTTTATACAATTTAATTACTTGACAGTGACTGACATTGGCAGCAGGGGGATGTAAGAAAATCAAATTCCTTCACAGCCTTCACTATTACTAGTCAATCTGTGCACATGTGACTTCTGAACGCTAGAGGGAGTTATACTCCACAGTTTGGAACTGGGACAGCCCAACTCCATGGACACCCCATTGTCCAATGATCTCTTTAAATTTAAGCTTCTCCAGAACACTTCGATAACAATAAGAATCGTGACAATTGTGTTTGAATAAAAAGCCGTCTAGATGAGAAAGTTTGATATTTAGGTCTACTACTAGCTCATGACACCAAGCGTAAACTTTTTTTTTTTTTTAACCAGCTTTTGTTGTATCTGCAGTTTCCCAAACAAACGCACTCCGTAACCGTCCTCCAGCCAACATCTGCATCTCCAACATTGAGTTTCCAACTATTACCAAGGAAAAACAACCTGACCTACCAAAAATGTGCAGTGTTTGTGACTTACTGTAAGCTTCCAAATTCTACTCTTTAAGCTACAAATTACAAGTTGCTTCATTTAGAGAAGCTACTCCCTTCTCCTCTGGCATATATCAAAATGCAGTCTATATTGGTTCTTTATTCTGAGAACATATTGAGTCAAATAAATTGCAAAAAAATAACAGTTAGTGTCAATTTTATTCAACTTGCAAAGACTGTTGAGGCATCATTAAATTGCAAGCAAATAAGGCATATTCATTCTTGAAAAGGACAACTTGATTATAACTCAAGAAGTACTGTGAACATTCTGGATGACAATAAGCAAACAGCTTTCTGTCCCTATATCCTATATACGCAATATATGGTTTAATAATTTATGTTTAAAAAAAACAGCACAGGTACAGCTGTAACAACAATGGTAATTTATGTCAATACCAGTCAGAGATTGCTTGCCATTATGCCTGATTTTGAAAGAACGAGTCCTTGCCTTTTTTATCTGTTTGTCAGGACAATTAAACTGGCAAAGATGCAGATGAGTTCTTTATGAAGTTGCAGACTTTAAATATGCTATAAGGTCAGCTCGTTCGTTCTTTTTTTTGATGCCAGCAAAGATCATCTTTGTTCCTGGAATGTATTTCTTGGGGTTCTCCAAATAAATCATCAGGGTGTCTTCATTCCAGACAATGCCTGAAATCAAAGTGAGCACACACAGTGGAGAATGTTTAGGCCACACAGCGCGATTCCTTGGATTAAGTCAAATTTTGTAAACATGCATGTACGGTTTTACCTTTGCTTTTGTTGGCATCAGTATAGGAGAAGCCCTCTGCCTGGCCTGTTTTACGTCCAAACAGACCCCAAAGATTAGGCCCAACCTTGTGCTTTCCTCCATTCTCCACAGTATGGCACTGGGCACACTTCTGGACAAATGCCTTCTTGCCTTTCTCAATGTCTGCAGGCATGGCTTCTATTAAGAAAACAAAATACACATAGGACAATTGGACTTTTGTTAGCTTTACAATAATGATCAATAATACCAACTTGTGTTCAATATTAAATTGTGAAACTTAGATGTTGGTATATTTCCTGGCTGCTTTACAATATTTAAAAACAACAACGATACCCTCATTGAGCCACAAGGGGGGGGGTACTTCAAAGTTGCGCAACCAAACTGACCCTGGCATTGTTACAAAACCGACTTACATTAAAAAATTATTTTGTTTAACACAATCAGTACCTATACACGTTTACTATATCTGTGATGACACATTTCAGCAAAAGAAATGGTCACATAGGCTACGGTGTATTAGGCAGGCCTACTTCCAATTGTTTTACATCAACTTTAGGTAAAAACCTTTGTGCGATACACACATTCTATAATAAAATTATGTGGAGACAATTTATAGTAGAAATGTAACTTTAGTTTGTTTTATGAACAATAACTGTATTCTCCGGAAACACTGACAGTAGACCACGTTGCACACGAAAGGTACCGGCAAACAGACCTCGGCTATAGGCTATAACGTCAGGCTACTAAACTAAGAACGGAACGCGAACATTTTGATGATCAACCTCTCACCTTCTCTCGGTAGGTTTTTAACTGAAATTTAATTCCTCAGCTTTTGTTCTCCTACTGACTCTGTCACAAATATGGTCACAACCATAGACACTTAAAGTCACAACTGATTTACAAACGTCCTTCCTCTCCGTGATGTCACTCCGGCTGTGACGTCATCGGTCAGCTGACCTGCTTCTTCCATAGACAGTTAAAGAAATGGCCCAACAGATCCCGTTGTTCTCAAGGGGGTAAGCCCAAGGGGATCAGCCTCTCCTCTCTAAGCGTAGTTCGCATTGCGCCATTTTACCGCTATTCGTTTTGGCGCCACTTTGACAGTGAATAACTTTACATCTGAAGTGTTTCAAGACTCTATTTGTCCGTTGTTTATTTCTAAAGAAACACGACAATGTATAAAAGGCTCCATTAACTTGCACCTCACGTTATGGCTCCGTAGCAGACGTTTTTGTAAAAATAGGTTAACGATTGTGTCATAACCACTGGACAACAAAAGCTGCTCCTGTAGCACACTTTATGGATCCTTTGAACCGTCCGTAAAAATGAATATGTGTTCCTGGTATCTCTCTATTATATGACCATGGAATGTACGCACCAAATCTGATTCAGGATTATTTGACTTAATCCCGAGTATCTCCAAATCAGTCTTCGGGACCTCCAATTGCCATAGAAGAACTGATGGCCACAGTAGGCTACTCCTGGACAAAAGTTCTTGTTATGTTTAGACATTTCCTGTGCCACTATCCATCCAAAACTCCTCTCTCTCCCAGCTTGCCTGAATTTATACCTTAATTGGGTGATCACACCTTTGACCCATCAAATTGACCCAATAATTAGTCTGAAGTTGAACAGAGTGACGTTGCACGGCACCTGTACATATTCCTTAACTTGAACTATTTTCTAATCGTGCTAAAACTGACTTGGCAGCAGATCCGTAAACCAAGCACCCATATTTAATTATTGTTCTAATTAAATATACATAAATCTACATTTGCTCCCCAGTGTGTTCCAGCAAGACATCTCACTAAATTTGTTACCCTTTTACATTTGTCTAGGACTTTTGAAACATGCTCCCTCCATGTAAGTTGTGTCAAAAAACACACTAAGAAATGTAAAACGTTTAACACACCTTCTAGATGTTTCTTTCCCTATTTTCACCAGAATACTTCTATTATTTAAAAAGACCATTACTCAGTAATTCCTATAGCATATATAACCCATAGCATTTCATATGCTTTTCCAAGTCCTGACCTTTTGGCCTGTACTGTGTATTTATATATATATATGTATATATGTATATATGTATATATATGTATATATAGTTTTTTTTCCTCTTATTGACACCACAGCATAATCATAAAAGTGATTGTTAACATGCAACTTGATTAAAATTAGAGTGAGTGGGAACAACAGTCTCTCTTCCAGTGTAATGTAGCATTTAATACATTAAATCTGCGCTTTCTTGGTCAATGTTGTGAAATGTCTGGAAACACAATGTTGTGGTATGATAAAATGAAGTTAAAGACAGCATCAGGGGGTTCATAGGTCACAGCTAAGGGGACGAGAATATTCGGCCAGTCTCTAATAAACAAATCTGTTTATGTATAATTATGTTTGCCTCTCTACAGATTCAAGGAGTGACAGATGCATGATAAGGGGATGTTTTGATACAGGACAGTCTCCTTTTGGAGGTCCGTGGGACCAGCCACACTTTTGCATACTTCCCAGAGACTGAACTGGCTTTAGCATCTGTGTTTAGGCACCTGGAATATCTTAGTTTACCTTAAAGGTTCAGCTAAATGTAACGCCTCCAGGATGACTTTAAATACACCTTCAGGAAGACAGGATCTTCAGAGAGTTGGGGCAGCACTGGAAAATAACACATAGTATACACCTGCTTATAGTCTCTTCAATTGATTGTTCCCTAAATGCTGCTGTGTAAGTCATCAAAATCTCCGGAATCTTCTTCACGTATGTGAAATGAGTTGTGCTGCTCCTGTGGTTTTCATTAACAGCAAAAGGTGTGTTTTGTCATACTGCTTGAAAATAAAGAGACAGGACTTAATTACACACATTTCAGCAGTTTCTGCCCATACTGTATTCTTCCAATTCCCCTGTTGTTCTACAGTAGAAAGCCTTGTAAATGTATAAACCACAACAAGGTTGATTCTGGTAAGAACTATAAGGCAAAGCTTATATTGGAGCGTGTCAGAGTTCAGGTTGGGTAAGCCAGCCATGAAATCTGATACCCAACCGTTTTTGAGGCAGACACAGACAGATGAGAAGAGTTTATTGTTACCCTTGCCCAGACTACCTCTCAAGTTACTTTTGTAGATAAAATATTCCCCAGTGTGTGAAAAGCAGGAGTGCACTGGTTTCCAAATTACCATGGGATGGGATTGGAGCACCACACACACGTCTGAGCAAGCTATCACACACAAAATACCAGTCTGCCCGCTCCTCTACATTCAATATAACAGCCAAGTAGGCCTATGTGTATTATGCTTTGCTTTTATTGATACTCTTGTCTCACTGCTTATATCACCAGAGTGTATTTCTTTCTGCGGCTGCTTCTGAGGGCAAGCCACCAGTTGACCAATAAACACTTGGCCTTAGTAGTTTTCCATTACCTGATTTACTCTCTCTTTAAGCCTAGGCCTACTTGTTTTCTTTCTTTTTGGTAACCTTTAGCACTTTGTGTGACCAGAGAGGGTTATAGCATCGTAGCAGGAGTGGGTGACTGTTAGCTTCTATAGCCTAAGTAACGCTAACTTATTAGCATAAATTGTTTTCTTTTAGAGGTTTCTTTCATTGGTCTGTTTGAAAAGCCAACTAGGTTTCATATCCAAATTTTAAGCTAAATACTACGGAAGTGTGATGTATTTGCTTGAAAGAAAATCTCTTTAATTAAGAAAAACAGAAACTCCAAAAAACAGATTTGAATTAACAAGAGAGCTCAAAATCCTGTGAGAAGCTCTAAATGTCCACATGGAATTGCTTCTGCTTAGGCTACTGTTTTAGATTTCAAGTAAGCTGCGGGGTGAATGCAAGTAAATACTAATTTAAAATATTAGTTACATGCTACATGCCAAATTATATGAGCTAACTGTCCGCTTGACCACATGTAACAGAAGAGAAAATTTTCATTTTTTCTAAATTAACAAGATGGTAAATTGTAAAATCACAGAAATGTTTTTTTGTTTTGTGAAATGTTGAAGTGTTTTGTGAAATGCTTTTGTGTTTTGACCTTTAGGGGCCACCATACATTTGCCTTGGTTTGTAAAGTTCTCTTAATACATTCCATGGCTGCAGAGCGATCTGTTGCCAGGCAACCACATAAAAGAAGGTAAACGCTACTAAAAAGCTTGAGAACTGGGTGATACTTTTCTTTTAGTTACTGTACAGTATACATTCACATTCTCTGAATATTTTTTCATCGTTTATGTCGAACAGTATGCCTGCAGTGACCCCCGTTTCCCCATGTTGGACCTATACGTATGGACTGCAGTTCATCAGTGGACCTATGGTAGCCCACTCTGTCATATTTTCTAAACAGGAAAATCATCTAAGCATAACCTTAATACATGGAGGTAAAGGGAGATCTCTCCGGTCAAATATAATTTGATATATGACACAATATAGCATATTGATGTAAATAATTAATTAATATACAGTCTATGGTCCGACGCTCGTGTGACTCCATAGCCGTGTTTTGTGGTCAGCCACTGTTCGCCAGTTCTTGATCCATTCCTGGGATTTCTTCCCGCTCAAAGCCGATCTTGCTGCAGGGAGGAGCAACCACAGTGCAGTTGAGCTGAGCTGAGCATCACAGACTGCATTCAAGGAAACGGGCAAACGCAGCACTTTTTTGAGTTTCCATAATGTTCTAGCCTCCGTACAGCACCCGTCTTTAAATAAAAATAAATACATGTATTTCGATGTGGACCCTAACGGAAGCCGTTTGTCTTTGAGAAGCTGGGAATCTCTGGCCAGTGAAGGGAGACCCCCGCAATTGTTTCCTGCGCCAAGAACTGTAAAGTGGTCATTACATCGCATCTGTGGTAAGGCAAAACGCTTTTCTCTCCCCCTTTCAAGGCAATCGCAAAGCCAGTCGTGTTTATATAGAGGGCACTACCGTGTCATAACAAAGCTTTGTCGAATTAAGGTGTAACGTTACAGCCTTTGTTTTGGTGCTCTATTCATCCTCTCAGACTGAGACCCCTACATCTTATCCTTTTGTATTTGCATCCCGTGTGACTCACCGAGGAGGACCAGTCAGACATCACTGACGAGCTACCGCTGACTTAGCCAGCTGCTGCTAGTCTGACACAATGATGAGATGACCCTCGGACCGTGTATTGAAACATGCATGTCCCACTATTTAGCTTGGACCCCTAAAACATGGATGCTGTTGTGGAGTAATAAAACAGCGAGGCAGCCAACTCTGTAACGGACTGTGATGATGTAGAACGTAATGCGTCACTGACATGTTCACCTTTTTAACTGAGCTTAATGGCCTCTCCTAACGTCCCATTAGACAGCTGTCTCTTCATGTATTAGAGTATTATGGATGAACGTGATCTCCATTCATAATCCTTTATATTGCACTCATGTTGTCAGGGTTGAGATGCCAACTAATTGAAAGTTCTGTCACTTATAGGATTGCTCCACAAAATCACTATGCCTCCTTTTTTTAACTGAAGGTCAGCCAGTGACTTTGCAGTTGTTTAAATAGTCCCGAATCACATAAATCAAAGAACAGCAGAGGGGACTGGGAAGCTGGATTCAATTGTAGCTCGTCACTGGCATGCTTTCTTGAATAGATATTGCTTTGATCCGCAGTCATGATCGATTTTCTAAAATATTTCTTGGCCCAAACTGAAGAACCTTCCCGCTGAAGGTCTCCCCATCCCATTTAAATGCAATCTTTGCAGAGCAAGAGCCTTATACTTTGATAGACGTGTAGGGGATGAAGCAGAGATCAACGTTACTTTGATTCACTTTTTGCCACATGTCCTTTATATTGACAGTACGGACTAAATCCTAAAATTGCTCATTCATACTCATTTAATTGGCTGACACATTCAAGCAAAATGTGCATTACAAAGTGAAGCAGTTACCAGACTAATACATGGCTTTAAGGCCTATGACTCCTGCCTAGGTGCTCCTTTGGTTTGCTTTAATGAGTGATTTTTGATAATCATGTTAATTCTCTTTATGTTTTTGGGTATTTTATTTTCTGGCAGTGTAGTGCTTGGCATCATTCAAAATTTACAAATTCCAGTGTCAACATGATATTTAGTTTTAATACCATAGTAATAGTAGTTATACTCTTATTTTGCTGATGTGGTGCAAAAACCATTTTAACACTTAACAAAGTTAGCCAAACATCTGATATGCATCAGTAATATCTTGACCCAAAAACTGTGGAATGACTTAAGATACTAAATAAGATACAGCATGAAGTTAACAAGTTATGGCTTACACCGGGCATCAACTGACAGGATTTGAACAAGAATCCAGTGCCAATTTTTGGTTCTTAGCAGGTTACAACATGGGCATAAATCAATCAGTAGTACTTAAAAAATATTGCAGTGTGATACCCAGCTCTACCTAGATGATGTAATGTGTGCAGCACAGGATAAACTGGCTCTGTCCAGTTAGTGTTGTTTAAAAAGACAGGCCTTATGATGTGCAACTTTCTGCTTCCAGATGTCACACAAGATCTACATTTTTTTGCCCAGCTATTGTACACCCAAGTAAATGGTCAAAATAGTACTGTGATGATCATTATGTATTATTAGCTAGTTGTAAATTCAGTCAATAGTTCCTCATAGACCTTGTAACATAATCTTATGAGGGACATGAGTCTGCGTTTGTTGGCTACTTTAATTATGCAACAGAGAGGGCAGATCAGCAAACTTGGATTACTGTAGAGTGCTGGTTGATAATGTGATATTGTGGGTATCTTGGATTTGGTGACAACAGAAACATGAATGTCTTTTCAACCCTACTAAGTTATTATCGTGCTTCATCATATTACATGTTTGTGATGAATGATGCCATTGCCATTTAACAGCAGCAAACATGCAAATATGCAGAAGAAAGTCATCTCTGATTGTTTTCACAATATTATTTTAATATTTGTCATTTGTTTGTTTGGGTCTTGCAGTTCTGCTTGACATAGTGGGTCTCTAAATTTCAAGTTTATTTTCTTCATCCCTCTTAGATCTCACAGAGCAGGGCACACAGATAGTGTGATTGCTGCAGTACTCAAATCTTCTCTCAACAGCTCTGTGTTGCGCCCGCTGGCTTGACCCACGTCAGGACAGATGATAGTCACTGCTTTGTTCATGATTCTTTATTGATACCTGCGGGAGAAATTTTACTTCTGACTCACCGCTACACCCTAAGGCCACAGTACATATTCATCTACAAAAAGCCCTGGAGCCTGTAGGAATTAAGCATTTTGTTTATATACTTTTCACTAGAGCAGATTGTTGTTATAGCAGGTGACTGAACCCAAAGCTGGTGGCTGTCTCTATGCCACCCTGCTCAAACCTCATAAAAGGTACTCCCAACCTTTCCTGTTAATGTAAGAGACAGAGACTCATAATAACTCAAAGTTAAATCATTTTCCATCAGTATTTGTCATATGATTACAGGCACTGTAACTGTGTTTGCAGCCATATTTGTTGGATCATAGAAAGTGCTCACCAAACCTAAATTAAAATTTCTCTAAAATTGACCTCACATTCTTTTTTTTCATGCAAAATAGTTGCCAATTACTTTTCTGTCAACCGACCAAGATGGTGACAAATGACAAGAACGTCATCATTACTCAGTTTGTTTTAATAAAGGGGCAGTCTGGCAGAGTCTATGAACCTTGAATGACCATGTGCACCTGAATCTTTAAATTTAGCAAGACATTCATTTCATAGTATGTAACCGGTTGATGGCAGTGGTCAGAAGTAAGACTATTTTTCTCCCCACAAAACATCTCACTTTGGGAACAGAAGGGTCCTTTTCCCAAACTGTTGCATACTAGTACCAATGTTGCTCCATGTGACTGAAGGCACTCCTTTGTCCAATAGGGTCTTGAAACATCCCAACCACATTCAATTATTTGAACCTCAGACTTTCAGAAAAGAAGTTTGAGCATATAGTGTATCAATAGAAATCATTTAAAGGAATTACATTATTGTATATCCTGTTTTGAATCATCTATTCTCTGGACAGGAATTTAAGGAATTAAAAACCATCAATATAAGGTATTATGCAATTGCGTTCAGTACTGCGCTAATGTCTAATTCACATTATAGCACACACACACCATTACTCAGTCACACATTTGTGAGCTCCGTAGTGTTTGATTTGACTTTGTATTTGAGGTCTTGACCAGGTGCTTAAGAAGTGTTGTTGTGTCCACATAGCATGGCCTGCCTTGCCCTCCTGCTTAAAGGACAATAATCATGGTAAATGGATTTAGAAGATTAAGCTCATGACTAATCAAGTCCTGATCAGGAGTCCTCAAACATTGTACCTTGTTTTGTATGGAGCGAGCAACACTGCGGTCCATCTAGGGCTGGTCATAGTTCAAAATGTTTCAATACCGGAACCGATACCAATACCGTGACTTCAATACCGGTTCCTGAACGATTCAATATAGAATCCATACCAATTTTATAAAATCCATTGCAAAAAATAAATTACAACATTGCACATTACGGCACAAATAGTTCTTTTTCAGCTCCTACTACCACGTCAACCCCGTCTCTGTGTGTAACGTAGGGTTTTCCCTGCGTGTTGCTACAATGTGTCAGCCAATCAGCCATGTTAATAGATCTCGGTATAAACATGCTGCAAGCTTATTGGCTCACTGACGTTGATGAGATTTGCTCCTTAGGTATTGCAATTTGGTATTGAATGATGAGGCATTTTCTGACACTCAATACTAAGGAGGCAATTTGTTTGGTGCCTAAAAAAAATCAAATTCAGTACCCATCTGAACAAGAGTCAAACAGACACCTACACATTGGTGTCCTTAAATGTAAGAGTCCTGCACTTATATTTCCTTGTGCATCGAATGTTTTTACGGCTGGCTGGCTGGCTCTCCAAACAGCTGGCATTGCTCCTCTCCCGCCGCCTATACCTGCTCGACGGAGAAGTTAATCTAATTTGCTATGAGGTAGTATTGGGTAGTATCCAAGTAACTTTATGATTACAAGTGGAAGTACATGCGCACGGCATCGGACCGATACTGATACTGGCACCGGTATCGGTGCATCCCGAGTTCAAGTCATTTTTTAAAGCAAAAATATAATTGAGTTTTGGACTGTTGGTGTGCAAAACAAGACACTTGATCAAGTCACCTTTGGGCTCCATGGTATTATGCATTTGTAGCCCTACGCTAAATAATATAAGTGTTTTAAAGCTGTTTTAATGCATGTACAATATAATAACATTGTACAAATTACTGCCTGCATGTACAATGTTATTACATTGTACATGCATGCAGTAATTTGTGTTGACAATGCTGAAGTTATATATTCTGCAAAAGCAATTTAATCTTGGTAACAAGTTTTTACTTTTACTTACAGCAGCTTTATATGTATTTTGACATCTTTCCATCCTTTTGACGTGCTGATAGATGGTCTCTTATGTCTTTAATTTGCAGTAAATGTCACTGAAAATACTCCAAAAACTAGACTGAACAATGTATTTAAATATCCTAATGGGCTTAGTGCCTTGTCTTACGGTAGCTCAGATCCTTGTTGGCTTAAGACAGAGCATGGTTGATGAAGTCGTTAAAGGATCTGAATTAAAGATTATGGTGTGTGAATATACTGCCCATTTTCATGTGAGAGTGCATACTGCTGAACTGTGCAGAGCTGCCCAGTGGACTCAGGGAGTTTCCCCAACATGGGAGAACCTTATAGGGACAGAGTTGTATACAATGCATGTAAAGACAAACATAATGTATCACTGCCTGTTAATAATGTTGTACTGCCACACTATTTAGACTTTTTGTCTAGTCCCCATAATAACACTAATAATATTATTATAATGGAATTATATATCATACATAATACAATGTCAAAACATTATGTACAACTTACAGATGTGGACAATTTACTAATATAATTATGTTTTTATAATATGAGATTGACTAAAGCTGCAACTAACAATTATATTCTTAATTTGTTAATTAATATAAAATATCAGAAACTGGCAAAAATATCTATCATCATTTTGTAAAACTTAGGTAATGTCACTGAATTGCTGACAAACCAAGTTTCTGTCCAAAATCCAAAGATAATCCGTTTACTTTCACAAAAGACAAAAAAAATGCAGCGAATTCTCCCAATAGATATGTTTAGCATAATTACCTCAAAATTATTAATACATTATTAGAATAGTTGATGGATCATTCATTTTCTGTCAATCAACTATTCAATTAATCAAGAAATTGTGATGAATTGAAGCATAATATTATATTATGGTAGTAGCTACCCGCTGCCCTCTCATCAAGAGAAGCACTTAAACCGCACCAGTGCAGCGATGCTTTCCTCCATACATGATTTATTGTGGACCTTCTGTTCATTGTTAAAATAAACAATTTTTTCATTGTATCCACATTACTTATGTCGGTTTCTCAACCTGTTATTTTGTGTAAATACTGCATCTTCTGAATGTTATCCTCAAAAGTCCCATTATTATCAACATTGAGATATTTGATTAAACATATTGTGCTATTTGTCACTGTTCAATGGTGCAATAACATCCTCAGTATGTCACCAATGTTCTCAGTTTCTAAATTAAACAGCGGTTGTATATTTGTTTGTTTTCCACTATCTTGCAATCTGTGTATGTTTTTATAAGTGGTGAGACCTCCTGAGAGCTTAGACAATTACAGAGCACCACTGCAGGCAGTATTATGGGTGTCAGCATGGAGCAACACGGGGCCATGACTAATGACGAAAACGAGCACTCCCCGTTGTTATGTGAGCATTAGGTTAACCAGACCTTTTGAATCTAGTATATTTATTCAAAATAGCAAAATAGCTTGTGTATAAACTGGTTATCACTGGTTTGTGACCATACAGTAGAGCTGTAGATGCTTTCTTTTATTGATTTGTATCCTCATATACTTACTCTCATTATCATAGTTGTAATTAGATGTTTAAGGTTGTACGTTGCAAACACTGCCTTCTGGGATAATCTCAATCTTCTGCAGTGGATGCAGTGACTACGGATCAAATTGATCGGTTGATCTGCCGCATTTCCTGATTGTAAACAAAGTTTTATGCCTGTGCAAAGATATAGTGTTGCAAACAGACATTATTTTTTATTTTTGATTAATCTGCCAGTTAGATCCTGATTGATAAAGGATTTTCAAGGCCGATACCGATACGAATATTTAGTTATTTAAAAATCCGATGTGCCAATATATATATATTTTAAAAAATCCAGAAACGTGTTACAAAACATAGAGAGATTTCCCTAACATTAGTTATTTGTAGTTATTTATGAGTTCTCACTAAAATAATATAATAATTTGTTTTATTTTCACAACAAAACAGAGAAATATCAGCATATATTAAAGTTCTGATAAATAAAATATATAAACATGCAAACTTAAGATATAAAACTTAAAGTCCTTTAAACAAAAACACATTAACAAAAAACAAACAGTGTTGCCAACAGGGACCTTGTAGAGGGGTGAACAACCAACGCTCATAACATGGTTAACCGTCCGATTTTATTTTTTAAATATTCATTTATCAGAATCATTTATTTGTCATTATAAATGATTCTGATGAATTAATATTAAAAAAAAAAATAAAAAATTTTTTTATCCGCCATTATAAATGCCAATACCGATAGATCGGGAAATGCCTAATTTCGGCCCGCTGATATATCGGTCGGGCTCTACTTCCAATTATTTTCTTGAATATTCATTTTATCTGTAAAACATCAGAAAACTTTGAAAAATGGCAGTGAACAGTTTTCTAGAGCCCAAGGTCTCAAGCCATCAAATGTCTTATTTTGTCGGAGCAACAGTCAAAAACACAAAGATATCCAATTGACAATAATGTAAGACTAAGAAAAGCAGAAATTTCAAATTCTGCAATTTGAGGCGTTGGAACAGATAACGTTTGGGTATTTTTCCTTGAAAAATGATCAGTTAGGCTATCTAAATAGCTAATTTATGTACTAATCATTGCAGCTATACATAGATGTACTGTTTTCTGTTGAACTAAAGTAAGTGAACAACACACAGTTAGAGGCTGTAGTCAATATAGGTTAGAGCTGAAACCTTTTGTTGATTCCTCAATTTGTCAATCAAAAACTGCAATATCAATCTCAGCTTTCAGCTTTTAAAGTAGGAAGATTTCCTACACCAATCTCGAAGCAAACATAATGTAATGCTTATTCAAATACTAACAGCAATACACATGTAATGAGGAGAATCTTAAAAACCTGTGCTTCAAAGAGTAGCTCAGCGCATCTCAACTGAGCATCTGTGAGCTAGATTACCATGAAATTGATGGGAGGATAGTTTTGAAAGCCCAGGAGAAGCCCAGATACTCATTTCTCAAAGGTGTAAACTAGACCACAAGTCGTGACAGTGTGGCTCTTCTCTGGTATGAACAACAGCGCTGCGATAGAATAAGGAAGACAAAGTAGAGTTGATAGTGTAACTTCCTTCCCTTTTTTTCAGATGAACAGCAAGCAGTGAGTGTGAGGAAGTGTCAGATGATGCTCCTGATCTGCTAGTCCCAGTGCTGAGGGAGGTCCACGGAGCCACCTGGTGCCCACCATGTCTCACCACCAACACTATCAACGAGGACCCCACGGGCGCACCATGAGTTCTGAGGAGAGGAGCTCCCCGCCAGTCAACAAGACCTCCACACCTGTTCACAAGAGCGCCTCCTCCTCTTCCTCATCCCAGCGCGACAGCCGGCAGGTAATTGCCAGACTACGTTAAAAAAATCTAGAGATAAAAGCACTTTGAATTAATGTAACTTGAGCAAAGATAATTTGGGGAGGAATGGATATTATTTTGCTTGGCTGCAGTATTCTGATCATGCCATCCACTTGTGAGCAACAGAAAAACAGGCAGAAAGAAGGGAACTACCAGGAACTAGTAAAGCTAATATTTAAATTCAGCAGGTGTGTAAGACAAACACAGTCAAAATGTATTATATGATGACTTAGTCTTAGAAGTCTAGTTTCCTCTCAGAGAACCTGAATTACAATACGTCTAAAGACTATTATGGAATTTTTGTCCAACGACACCAAAAACAAGTTGCCTACCACAGCTTTAATCTTTTACATTGTGTTAAATTTGAATCTGCCTAATTCTGCACATGACCTCTGTATGACCTTTGTGCTCACACTGAATAGGTCAATTCACCAGTCACAGCGTGTGTGCTTGCTCACACTCAACATGAACACGGTTTTGCCTAAGTCCAATAAAGTTTACTCAAACAAACGATTGCATCCTCATTAAATGTTGACAAATCAGAAAGGCAGCAATACTGTTGACTCAAAGCAGGAAGAAATGGATAAATATTGACAGATGGCTTAGCACATGCACTCATTATCTTTCTGCAGTGAAGTTCAGTTTTGTTTCCATTACAAAACAGTCTCACTCAAGACTACAGTAGCCACAGCAACCAATAATACTCCAAAATTACTCGCTAGAGATTCATCCAATCGTCCAACATCCAGATTATCGATTGCTTATGCATTTAATCAGACCTCCCTCAAACTGAACAGCAATCTACAACCAATCTGGAAGATATTCAGCCTGATTCTACTAATTAGTTGTTAAAATTTGGTTTAATCTGTACAATGTCTTTCCTGTTTAATAGTCATAGGATTCATTTGACTAATTGATAAATCTGTCAAATTGTTTCTCAATTTCCCCTCTGCAGATGAATTCAGTCATAGAGAACAATTTCCTCTGATACTGACTAATGATTAATAGTTAATTCCCAAGGCGTATCTACTGTTTTGTGACTATTCAGCTAAAATATAGCAGCCCTAATTCACTGGTTAGTAAGTAAAAACCATCCATTGTAAACAATGAGATACACTCTTATTTCACAGATTATTGGACAAGTGCTTAAACTCAAAATCTGCATTAAACCATCTGAAGCCCCAGCCATCTTTACCTCACTGAGCTGCTGTGTCACTGTGGCCGTGGAGAAACTGGACACTGAAGCTGGAATCTCTTACATCACAGCTTTTCCGTCGGCACTAGGTGATGAATATTTTATGAGGGACAGGTGGAGGCTTGGTGCTCCACTGAACAAGTGGTACGCATTGGCATGCTGTGTGGGAGCCCAGCTTGTGTCCGCAGGAGATGGGCTTTCTGAGAGAAAAAGGAGTTGGTTTGAGCTATGGAGCCAGTTAGAAGCGCACAGTCGAAGGCCTGCTTGTTGATGAGGCAGACAGTTAACCCTTCTGTTCATTGTTCCTTTTTTCATATCACTACTTTCTTTTGATAAGGCCCTCATGGGTGAAAGGGTTCAGTATGTCATTTCCCAGACAATTTCATAATCTAAAAGCCAGTTTAGCTAAATCTATAAGCAAGGTTATCTACAAGCACCTCTATTTTTTTATTCATTTCTTTTTGAAAAATTGCTTAATGAAGTCAGGTACTATCCAAAGAGGCAGCCGCCAAGAGACCAGTTAAGTAGATTCCCTTCAGTTTGGCATCACCTGCTTGATCAAGGCCTCAAGATAGTAAGCAACGCATTAAAGGAATCAACAGCACATCATGAATGTAATTAATTTAATGAATTAGTTCTTGATTGTTGCAGCTGTTTTGTGTTATGATGTAGCAGTGTTTGCTAAGTGATGCAGCGATGTACCTGTGGGAGATCCAGACACTTGATGTACAATATCAACTACATAGCCAGGTTCATCGTTCAAAAACAAATTCTCTTTTCTATTTTCTATTAACTTTCAACTCACCTGTATCAGGGTGACAGGTCACATTCATTCTAAAAATGTACAAGGAAATAAAGAGCATATGTATCCTGCATATTTCTAAGTACATGTCAAGACACTGTCTTTAAAGTCACAGCAAAACGGAAGTCAAGTGTCTATCCTCGATAATGTGACATACTTCCTCTTCAAACTGAGTATGGATAGAAGGGTTTATTTGGGAGTCTTTTGATTTGATTAGATCCCTTGAAAGTTGGTGTATGAATGCAGTGTGCTACAAAGCTGTAGAGGACTGTTGCCCTCTACCCACACCTGCCTCACCTGTTTTAGATCAGGACAAGCTTCAAGAAACAAGTTTCAATTGTTATCCCTACATGTTGGTGAAAGATGGAGGTGTTCAAGTAAAAGTTATGTCTACCTTTGCAACCGTAATCAAAAACTAACAGTAGATTATTATTATAATAATTATAATTATTTTACTATTATTATTATTATTATTACTTCAAGTCCATGTAGGAATAAAAAGTAAACATATCTTACCACAAAGTAAATTTAGTGGCTAATCTGGAGCTTTCAGTCATATTACATGATTTTTCGTGACAACTGCCACTAATTGGACCTTGTTGTGACACTGAACTACTGTTCTCAAGATCAATAATGGACTTTTATAAGTCATTGTTATTTTACAGTTGCGAGGTCGTCTCCAGAAACTTTATTGACATGCAAAGGTAACCTGCACATTCTTTGTTTTTTAACCATAATGATGGTTTTCCTGCATCACTGTCTGCTTAGTGTGTCCTGAGCTAGGAGTTTTTAACGATATTGTGTCAGTGGACCGCTGTAGAGAATATACAGTAAAGTACATCTTTCCCTGGGACATCCTGAGGAAGCACAGCAGACACTGAGAAGAGACATTCGCTAGCTTGGCTGTGCATCAGTTTTTGGAGAAAAATAAAAGTGTGTAATTTTGTTGAGGGAAAGCCTTAATGAGATCCACCTTCCATTTTCAAATCAATACATGTCACTTTCCCCTCTGCTGACAACTACTGTTCACTCTGGAGACCCTCATGAGAGCAATTAAAGGCATCACCTGCAGTAAGCACAGACTCTCTTTAAGACACACAGTTACAGTTTGTGGATTGAGATATTTCACAATGATTCAGGATGCTGCAACAATTTTTTTTATCTCTTGCTGCTCGTTATTTCCTGGTTAGATGAGATGTTTGTGTGTGGAGATAGTAGGAGGAATAGATGACATCACACTGTTTTTCAGCTAATATTTAAAAAAGGTCCCTTTAATATTTGAGAATAGAGGAATCCATGGTGATTAGTTGCTCTAAGTGTAATGTCATGGTAATGACCAGAACATACTGATGTTACTGTAGATGAAAGAATGATAGAGTACTTTCAATGCAAATGCATAAAACTCCTCTTCCATACAGATGTCTTTCTTTCTTTATTTCAATCAGGAGAGACATGTTTGCAGATATGCAAATGAGGTTTGTGCAGCTCAATAAAATGTATTGAGTCTTTGGCGGTTAGACTATATTGCTATACGAATATTTTGTATATCTATAGAGGGGTAGAGAACCATAAGGCCCCCCAATGGAATCTAGACACCAGTGGTGGCGTTGAAGGAGCCCAAAGACCCGACCGAAGGAGGCTCCGGACCGGTTAGTTGGAGTAGATGACTGGAGGAGGATGGGGAGGTGGAGGGTTGCAATCTTTGCCTTGAAAAACAACTGAATAGCACAGGGAGAAACAGATTTTTAATGCAGGGTTGTGACTCTGGGATTGGCCCTTGCAATTTGTGTACAATTCTGATTGGTTAAGCAGGAAGGTGAACGCCTCCACCAGCTGATTCCATTTTGGAAGAGAGAATTGATTAAATAAGGTCTTCCTGAAAGAATTTAGGCTGAGCTACAATTAAATCAGGAGAGACTAGTTGCATACACAGTATGCGACAGTTATACACGCAAAAAAAGGACATTTATTAGGATAACAGCGGAATTGATTGGGTGCACCAATTAAAAGATAGGTCTTCCTTAAAGAATTTACTCTGAGGTACATTCTATTGCCAGGCAATCTCAATATCTAATGTGCTGGTTTGACATGACATTGGAGAAAAATTCAACCTAATGTCCTAAGAATAGTGAGTGGACCTTGAGATTTCCTTTTTGGTCTAATGGTCCCGGTATGCATGGGCCGGTTAGCAGTTTCAAGGTATATTGCGGTTTTAAAAAGTCAGGGTTTTAAAACCTTTAAACTGTTCCTAAGGTATGAACTGTTTTTATGAGTCTACTAGGACAGAAAGTGCAGTTTAGAAATCCTGCACACTGGCAGGGAGAGGTATTTATTTAAAAAAAATATATATATATTGTATTTTTTACCCAGCTATACATTTGTAGCTGGAATTGCAATACCGTAATACCGTGAACCTGGGATTTTTTCTGAAGGTTATCATACCGTCAGAATTTCATACTGGCCCATGCCTAATAAAGGTTTCCAAGGTCTAGAATGACCTTTGGTGTTTCAGTAAATGACTCCACACATTTAGAGTTCCCCTCCTAGTCCTCAGTTATCCAAAGCTGTCAGTATCTCTCCTATAAGTCAGCAGGTCTCACATGTGGACTGTAGGTATGTAACTGAATCTGTGGGGTTTACACAGAGCCTGAGACTGTGCTTGTACGCAGTCTCTCAGGGTGTTAGTTTCTCATCCATCGGGCAGCCCACCATCCTACTCTAAGCTTTACTGCTGAGCCAGCCAGACACTGCGGTTAAATCCATCCTTAGAACAATACCTCTGTGGTTATTAGTTGCTGAAATATCAGTGTCCAGTAGTGATTGTGGAAGACAAGGTGGGAACAAATTACAGTTATTAATTCTAGGAATAGAGTACATTATATACAGGAGACCGCATACTGTACACTACAATTTAAATAATTTAGATATTTTGTAGAGCACACACAGCAACATAGTGATAAGGCAAGTTGTAAAATAGCTTTTAACCTGAAAAAAACCACACACCTACAGTGACAAGACTTGAAATGTCTTAACCTTTAAGATTGAATGGTCATCTAAAGTGTTAAGAGATTATTTAGAGATTTATCAACTTGAATACTCAAAGAAGATCTCCACCTCTCCGCTACCTTCACCTGCTGTCACTCACTCCAACTACACATCTTTCACCTTCATATTAAACCTTTATTTAATCAGGTTATCTCATTTGATCAAGTTCTCGTTTGCAAGAGAGACCTTAGTACAAGAAAAACAAACATAGCCAGACACAATAGTGCATATAGCACCAGAGGCAATCCCATACAGTATGTCACTAAATAGATTAATACAAGTTAATAGTTTAAAATAACCAGTGGGATGAGACATTCAAGTTTTCAAATCTTTTGTAATCAATTCCAGTTGTAAGGTACAAAGTAGTGGAAGGCAGTCCCTCTAAGATCGACATTTACCCAGGCGGTAACAAGATTCAAACTGTCCTGAAATACTGAGGCAGCCTATACATACTTCCAAAAACAAGCTGTTGTTTTCCAAAGACAACAAGATAACATTAACATAAGAACACAAGCCTGTTATCCTGAGATAAGCAATACATAAACGGGTTGTACTGGAGATTTAGATAAATGATATAGATTTAGATCATTAATATAGCAGCACAAAGACATAAAGATATAGTAGATGGCATCCTGAGCAGGGAATATAGTCACGCTCCTTCTGTGTGTTGTAGTCCGAGCTTCTCTGTTCTTTGTTTTGATAGCCAGTCCCATCACACGTTTGTCTGCATGTGGCCATAAAAAACATAGGTATTTTACATATTGGGGAACGGCCTATGAGATCGGCATAGAGGCAATCCCAGCCTGCTGTTTTTTTCTGTCTTTTAAGTACAGTCCCTTTAACTTATCATCTTAAGATAACAACATACAGTATAATAAAAATGATTGCAGTTACTCCCATGAAAGATTAAACAATTTGTCTGTTTTATAGTTTAGTATCTTTCTTGTTATTACATCACTGTGTTTATTGCACTCTTAGTACACTACGGTAAGGTAGGAAATTGAACTGAAATATTTGGAGAATATTTTCATTTAAATTTGATTGTGTTGTGTTTTTAGCAAGAAATACATACAATACACTATTTCAGCAGTCAGTAACAGTAAAGACCGTTACTCCACACATAGATTAGTGTGCGGGAAAAGCAGATGTGTAAGAGAAACTTTACTTCAAATCAAAACTGGGCTGGACTGATATTTATAGGGCTGATTTAGCCTAAGGTGTCCCCAAGGAGTGTTTGTCCTTTCTCCTGCTCAGGGAGACCTTAACTGTAATAGTTTGATTCATTGCAGCATTAAAAAGTCTATTGTGCTACAGTGTCACTGCAGGTGGTGGATACCAGAAGACTGACACAGGATTGATTAGTAATGGTTGGGATTATAAAAGTAACTTGACTGTTCTCCATCTACTGTAACATTCTCATTCAACTGATATTAGCCTTTTTCAAGGGAAAGAAAAGAACGGAAAATAAACAAAGTCAAAAAGCAAAATCAAGTCAAAGATATACAGTATCAAACGAACAAGCTCATGGAGAAAACCTGTTAAAATATGGACATAGAAAAGCAGACATCCTTTAGCTGAGTCTGCCACAAGATCCTTCTTTAATGGGGTGAACTTACAAAGAGGGACAGGCTCATTCAGCTTTAAATTATTCTGCAGTGAGATCAATGAATGTGAGCAGAGTACAGAAAATCACTTTGATTTCACTGAGTTCTGTTTTCAGGGTAAAATAACAAAAGCAAATCCTCTGACTGTAGCAGTTATGTCCGTATACACTGATAGTTGATATATACTTTGTTATTTACGTGGAGCCAGAGGTTGAGTGGACTGTTCCTCATGAGGAATCTGTTGATTTATATTGTTAATGGTTTGAATCTTAAAACAATGCCCAAGATAGTGCATTGAATTGCAATATCTGCAGCACAAGCTATTCTTTATTTAGTGTAGTATTGATTTATCAATTTAGAGCCAGTTAAAAGTCTGTTTGCAATACC
This sequence comes from Etheostoma spectabile, assembly GCF_008692095.1. Lineage (NCBI taxonomy): Eukaryota > Metazoa > Chordata > Actinopteri > Perciformes > Percidae > Etheostoma > Etheostoma spectabile. The sequence goes on along the minus strand of NC_045743.1, from coordinate 8,099,999 downwards.
GCAGATAACCCACAGGAAGTTTGTCTAAAGGGTTTTCACAGACTGCTGCTTGTTATTGCCTAAAAAGGGAGAGTGCTCGTCATGTGTAAGGCTGTTATGGTCTAAATACAGAAGTGTTGATGTATCATTCATCATATCATCATCTCACGTTATACAGTTGAGCCGTCAACTGATAAATACCTAATGGCTTTGGGCGTAATGATTAGACTGCTACCTTTACGATATGATTGCTTTTGATGGTGATGTACATTTTGCTTATGAAGTTGAGCTCCTCCACTTCCTCAGTTGTACAGCGCCTCTGAAGGGAGGGGCTGTCATCACAGAAACACGACTTCATTATGAAACAGATCTGTTCGCCTGGTCATTAGTTTGAACAAGCTGTTGTCTCCCTTTGTTAAATGTCTTGCAAGCCAAGGTCGGATGTTGCAACTCACATCCAACGAGCTGTCTCGAAGGTCGCAACATCACACCGAGCAGTAAAGTTATTGGGTGTTCCGGAAATGCTTATGCATGTTAAATTAAAGCCTGATTCATGTAAGAAATGAAGAATTTGACATACTTCACCAATATTACATTAAGATGCATTCCACTTCATTAATATCTTACTTAATCTGATGGATAGCTGCCCACAAATGGATGACTTCATGTCATGTTGAGATATTGCTACAGAGAATACACAATGTTAATGCATTTGTGGACCAAATTATGGAAAGAGTATTGGTTTTTGGCTGGACCGCAGCAATGCTGAGAAGCCCACTAAAATGACCCACTAGGCTTGGATTGTTTGTGTGTGTGTTTGTGTTTGTGTGTGTGTGTGTGTGTGTGTGTTTGTGTGTGTAACCATCTTTCAAATATAACCATCTGAAAGAAGCACAAGGAAACGATGCCAGTGGAACTTCAGTTTCACTTTCCTTTGGCCAATCAGAGCAGAGAAGAAATAAACAGTAAAGTTGTCATGTTATAGTAAATGTACAGTGTAAGTTTTAGTTTGTCCATTAATACATGCCGGGTAACATGAATTTCTTTAATGTTTATATTATTTCAGGAATTTAATTGTCTGTCATGTAACCCTAAAAAAATACAAATAAAAAAATAGTAAAATCATGAACTCAAGTGTCATTATGAACCAAATAAAAAAACACACAATGTATTGATCTGTACGGTTGTGCTGTTAGTTATTTGTAGTTTGCTGCTAGCATGCAGCCTGACGTCTGACTCCCCCCCCATGTGTAATACCAAACTTCTTCCTACATACATTGCAAAATTCTTTGTTTGCATCATGTAAAACTGCAGTAATCCAGGGGTATATCCCTACCCAGTCTGCTCTTGAGACTTTGCTCTAAACTGCGGGACAATTAGGGCAGGATTGGGGATACGGGAAAACTGCTTGGATTTCGGGATTGTCCCAAATTTTTTAGACATCTGGTCACCCTAGGGTGCTGATAGGAGGAGTTGTAGTTGTTGACAAGTACAATAATAAAGACTAATGTCTGCTTAACACTACATTACAGTGTGTTATAAGCTATTTATTAAATGTTATTTAACTGCATATAAATGCTAAACAGGGAGACTTAAAGTGAAGTGGAACCATTTTGGGTAAACCAAGAACATAAAAAACTAAGTTTAGTTCATCAACCATACAAAACACAATTTTTTCTAATTAATTAATTAATAATTTAATATTATTAAAAAAACGTGTTATCCAATAACGTGAAAAACAAGTTCATTGTGAATTAACAACAAAAACAATACAAAGCAAACCAAGAACCTTGACAACCAATTAGTTGACTAATTAATTACGGTGGTACAGCACTACTAATAAAAGTAGATGAGACACGTACAGGGAAGGTAAGCATGCCGGTTAAACATGTTTTGCCTTTCACACAAAATAACTTGTGAAAGACGCTGAATGGATCGTGTCAGGCCAGTACAGCAGGATGGTGATGGTTTCCCTTTGATTTACAGACTTACTTGCAGCTAGAAGAGCATAGTCAGGAGAAAGCTAACGGAGTGGAAATGCTGAGAGAGCAGGAGGAATTTGAATGGGGCAGTATTTCTTTAAATGTGTGGTGTAGGGGGAGAATAATAATAATAAAGAAGTGTTAAGTGTATTCCTGTGGTTTTCCTCTGCTATCTAGCTAGACTGTGGGCATGACAGAAGCATCTTTGCTTTTTATTACAGCAAGTGTATCTCCTGTTTTCTTCTTCTAGAGGAGCAAGTTGATCAGTTCTGACACCGTGTTGTCTTTTCATTCCTCTCTAGGAGGCAGACAGCTGGGAGATCATTGAGGGGCTGAAAATTGGCCAAAGCAACGTCCAGAGGCCCGATAAACATGAGGGTTTTATGTTGAAGAAGCGGAAATGGCCCCTGAAAGGCTGGCACAAGGTAAGATCCACAGGCAAAGTAAAACACAGTCCATCAGTCCATCCTTGAATGTTAAACAGTTTGTTTTCTAGTAAAGAAATAAGTGCCTCTTTTAGGCAACTTGCTTAACCCTCTCTCGGCCTCTTCCACAAGTGATATTTCCTTTAAAACACCTTCAGCGTTATCCGTACTGTTGATTTCTTAAAACACTTTCATACTAGTGGAAACCTGTCCACTCAGAATATTTAAACTCACAACACCAAAGGACACACAGCTATTTATCAGGGAATAAATGGACGACTTTTGTATTGAATTCACAATATATAATAACAATGTGATATGTATTCAATGTCTGCCCTTCATTTTCTTTAACCAGCACTATATTTTTATGCTTATATATCTGCAGCGTTTTTTTGTTCTGGACAACGGTATCCTGAAGTACTCCAAGTCCCCCATTGATGTAAGTAACCCTGACTATAACCCGCAAGCTGAAAAAACAGGGCAGCCTGGTCTGACATCAGCTTGGCTTGGGAAGGAGTCAGCAGAAACATTTGCAACATAGATCATGATGTTCAATGTATTTTCAGCTTCTTCTTTTTTTTACTTTGCAGTAAAGCTAAAATTTTATAGACAAATTTGAAATGGGGAGGCTGTAGCTACAGGTCCTTTAACCACAGGGTTGGTGGTTCCATCCCCAGCTCTCCTGTCTGCACGTCAGTGTCCTTAAGCAAGACACTGAACCCCAAGATGCTCCCAATAGCAGAACAGCGCCTTGCATGGCACCCACCATCAATGTTTGTGCGGCTGCGACTATGCGTTATTTACATTGATTACATTTGCAGATTATTTTTTTTGAAGAGTTGATTTATCGTTTGGACTAATAAACATAGTATTATTAGTACTATTAAAACGTTCCCCGGTTTATTTCCACCTGGGGATCTTTGTGGCAAGTTTTATGTTAAGGTAACAAATATCCGTAGTATATAAATAAAGTATATGAAAAAGGTTTTTACTATATAAGCTTACATTCCCTTCACAATCAATGTATGTTGTTATATACTTTTTTTTTATTACCTCCATCTTTCTCTCCTTGTTTTTTCTGTCTGTCACCTATCCAATAAAGGGGAGAATGCCCCAAAAAAGAATAAATCCTACAGCCCAAAGACACATCTTCACATTTTGTCCAACCAGCAGTCCAACGCCCAAACACGTTAATTTACTATCAGATAAGGCAAAGCAAAGCGGCAAGTCTTTACAGTTTAGTTGTCAGAATCAGTAGATAATATAATTTCTGCTTAGTCAGCATCACACCAATTTGTAATCTTACTTGTTTGCTTATTTTTATCCTACATCTGGATCTGTTTTTTTTTAACCAAAGATTTGAAACCATATTAATAAATTAACTAATCTTTGTAGTTCTGTCTGTTTGTCTAAACTAATTTTACCTGATAAAGGTCTGCAGACTAAGCATGGTGGACTTAATGGTGTGAAAGGAATTTGTTGTAAATGTAATTAGGGTTAAAATGAAGAAAATAAAATTTTGTTCACAAAAATTACAAGTGATTTGAGGTAAACCTTTATACATATATCTATCAGATATACTCTACATATGTATATATCTTTTTACCCTTGTGGGAGGAATGTCTTGTCTTCTCTGTTGTGTATTTTTCTTCTTCACTGTAGATTGGTGAAAAACAAACTTTCAATTTCTCTGCATTTCTAGTATATCTGAAGAAACTGACAATAAAGCTGACTTGACTTGACTTGACTTGACTATCACTTGCCATAGATCCAGAAAGGCAAACTTCATGGCAGCATCGACGTCGGCCTCTCAGTCATGTCCATCAAGAAGAGAGCCCGTCGCATCGACCTGGACACTGAGGAGCATATCTATCACCTGAAGGTAACACTGATGGGACGAGTCAATATTGTCATTTCAACGTCAACAAACAGGAAGTCAGCAGACGACAGAGGTGAATGCTGTTTTCCTCTTTAGGTCAAATCTCAAGACATCTTTGATGCCTGGGTGTCCAAGTTGCGTCATCACCGGCTTTACCGACAGAATGAGATTGTGCGATCTCCCCGGGAGGCCACCATGCGAACGTTTCCTCCCCCAACTGCCGTGGAGTCCCCCCAACCTGCCTCGAGTGTGGTACGTGAAGCCAAGGTGAGCCCTCCCACCCATTAATTGATTATTTTCTCCATAAATCAATTAATCCTCTGGTTTATAGAATGTAAGAAAATAGGGAAAACTGTCTATGCAGGCCCAAGGTGACGTCTTCAAATGTCTTGTTTTGTCAGACTTACTGTCCAAAGATATTTCATTTAAAAGATATAAAACAAAGAAAAGCAGCAAATCCTCAAATTTGAGAAGCTGGAAACGGACATTATTTGACATTTGTCCTTAAAAAAAAATTTAAATTATTAAATATCAGAATTATTGCTGATGAATTTTCTCTTCAGAGATGCTCTTCAGATTTAGCTGAAATTAAAACATAACGTTACAGATTTGATGTTGATATGGATCTCTCTAATCAAAGCAGCCTGAACATTTATTCATATTTCTACTGTGTATCAAGCTTTAAAGCAGTCTCTTTCTCTTTGTGCTCTGAGCAGAGAGCAATAACTTATTCAAGTAGGGTATGTCATGGGGAATGAGAGCTCACAGAGTTCTGTTTTTATTGGAAACAGGGATAGGGTACCAAAGTATTATCCAAAAGAGAGGACGGAAATCTCACTCAGCATTCATGATAATGACAGGAAGACTCAATGGTCAGACGACACTTGGTCTGCCTCTGCCGGATCACCCCCCTGATAACTTTGTAGTGTGCACTGCTGTCTTTTTTATTACCCCAATTTAATAGTGTCATTATTATGCATACTGTATTTTACATGTATGGAAGCCACTGTTATACTAAATGTAATTGTAACCTTTAATCCACATTGTTGTCTGTTCGCTGTGTTATGTGGCTATTTGCTACACTACTGGCATTTCAATCAATTAATCAACTTAATTTAGAGTGAAAAAAGTTTAATGAACATGGTGTAAGTTGATATGTTAGAGTCTTTGGCGATTAGACTCCATCGCAATGTTAAATTATAAGCGGTATAGAGGCTGAGGGTATTAAGGAGCATTCCCCTGATGGAGTCTAGACACTGGTGGAGGTGATGAAGGGATAAAGGAAGCCTGAAGATCTGGAAGGATGTGATGTGAAGAGGGGCTTCTGATGGAGGAACCCTGGGTGCTGGGAATGATTAAAACTGGAGGTGAATGGGGTGGAGGAGGGTTGCATCAATGTTGCCTGAAATGACAACTGACAGCAGCAGAGAGGAAAACAGATTTAAAACTTGAATGCATCAACGCAATAGCTCACAGAGGATGTAGCAAAATCTGGTTGGTTTAACTGAAAGAGTAAACGCCAACATTCAGCTGATTAGGTTGGAAGAGAGAGACAAATGTGAAGCATGGAAGTCTTCCTGAATAAACTTACACTGAGCATCATTTAATGTGTAGACAGCCATCTGCTCAATGCAGTTACCTTGATTGGACAGGTAATTGTATACAGGTCATTAGGATAATAAAACGGGTTGTTTGTCCAGACTGTCCAGACTCAGTTAGGTGTGAAATAAACGCTGGTTCTTGTTGATGTGTCTGAACTGTGTGTAAATGTGAGGTTGCAGCCAGAGCAGGTTCTCCTGGGAGTGTGGCTCTGTGCCTCATGCAGGCCATTAGAGGTGATCAGTAGTATCTGGATTCAGAGCAACTGGCAGCAGTCTAATGAGCTCTCCCGGACGAACAGCTTAAATAAGAGACTACAATCCTATAGTCAGAATTAACTGGTACATTAAAGGGCTTTCAAGGTCTCTTCCTCAGAATGGCAGCATTTGTACACACGTTATTCCTCATTTTTTAATCAACCTGCTGTGTTTATTAATTAGTTCGTTTTTTTTACATTTCTTTTAAAATTTTAAAGACCACATATTCACAGTTACACATTACCTGAGAGCCACAGAGATCCGTCAGTTCCACACTGTTTGCTCCTGAACAGGTTAACTGTAGCTGTTCTGGGTGGGTCAAGTTACTTGTTCAAGGGCCCAGAGGATTCATACAGTATGGTAGAAGGGACCCATTTAAATACCAGTGATGTCTTTGCATCCAGAATAGTCCTGAAATGATCACTCAGTTGACAGATTATGAAATTACAACAGGTTTGATTAAACTCTGGAACTCACTCCCACCTGACCTTCGCAATATCGACTCTCTCCTCCTGTTCAAAACTAGACTGAAAACCCATCTGTTCCAGCTTGCTTATTTGTAAATACACTGTTCCTGTCATTTTATTTTATTTTATTTTTATTTTTTTTATTATGACTGTTTACACTTTTCTGTTCCCTGTATCTGTCTTTTATTGTCTGTAAAGCGACCTTGAGTGCTTAGAAAGCCGCTGTTAAATAAAATGTATTATTATTATTATCATTATTATTACTATTAAGGCATTTAATAAAAGAAAAAGAAAATATTTGCTGTTTCCATCTTCTCAAATGTGATGATTTGTTCTTAATCACACAAAACAAGGAATTCAAAGACATTAATTTAAGGGATTGTGATGGATATTTTCCACTTGTTTCTGGCATTTCTTAGACCAGAAGTTTTTAAAACTCCAGAATCCAGAAAATGTCTTTTTTTCACAATGTCACTGTCACTCTAGTGTTATCAAAACCAGCTGAACCACTCCTAACACAGTGCAGTAAACTCTGACATGAAATTACAGACAAAACAACATCTCTGTGTCTGTTCGCATGACACCCTTCAGCAGGCCAAGCCAAGCAGCTTGCCGTGGCAGCCGGTGGCCCCCAGTAGCACCAGCAACAGCAGCCTGCCCGCCTCCTACAGTAACGGCCAGAGCAAGGTGGTTGCTTGGCTGCAGGAATCAGAGGAGATGGACAAGTGTGCAGAGGGTGAGTGCAATTTTCTTCCTTATGCTGGGAACAAATCAGATTTTATAAAGAAGTGGATTAAATCAAGCCTCAGGCCTTACAGTAAATTTTCTGAACCCCGAGAGGAGGATTGATGACCATTTTATGACACATAACACTGAATGTGTGTGTGCTCGTGGGTGTGAATTTTATTTTCAGAGCTCGCACGATGCCAGTCCAACCTCACTGAGCTAAGCCGGCTACTGCAGAGTTTGGAGATTCTACAAAGGACACAGTCAGCGCCCAATTTCATAGATATGCAGGTAAACAAAGATATCCAGCCTGCATGCACACACAGCAACACACACACACAAACACACACGCACACACACACACACACACACACACAGATACAGAAAGCAATTTAGTTAGTGTTTCATTGTTTCATTTAAAGGTTTATGTGTGTGAGTGTACTGATGGAGGTGTGTCAGTTTTTTAAAGCCCCAGCAGTCACCATCACTACCTAAACAGACAGGATTCAGCTGTGCTCACAGACCACCTGGCATCTTCTCTAACTGATCAGTATTTATCAAATTTAAAGCTTTGGTATTATGGTTTTTGGCTGAAATGCTTCTTTTTTTTCACAACACACGCTCCATCTACCTCAGCATTTTGTTTGCGACTCAGTTGTGGGGATTTTGTCTTGGTTTTCCATTTCACTGCAATAAATGTGATTGTTAGCTTTTGCTTCATTTGTGATGTGTGTGTCCTATTAACTACACTTTGCATATTTTGATCCACGTGTGTCACAAAGACCAATTGTGTAGAAATGTCAAAGAAAGAAAAGCGCTTGAGCAGAAGATGGAGAACAAAAAGTGTCGGCAAAGACGCAAAATTCCAGCTTCAGGTACCTCTTTTATTTTTTGATTATTTTTGGGGGATTTTTGCTCTACCAAATAAACACACACAGACACACAAACTAAGTGACTCTTAAATACATTCATATATGCAGTCTCCTTGTCATTAAAAATGTTCCTGTGACTACCGTAATTTTTTAGGAGGGGAGCTTGTTGACAGCACACATATACAACAGAGCATTTTCTGCCCTTTTCTTTTTTGTTCTTTAATCAGTCTGCACCACAATTGGTGCTCATTAATGTGGTGTTTTATTGCTTGAGTACCAATTTTTCTGTCTCTGCTAATTTTCCCTTATTTCGCCTAATTTGATTCATTTGTGCTTCCTGAAAAGGCTAAATGTGCTTTCATACATGGTTGCTTTAGTTTTTAACCAACCATTTTTCTCTCATGAATAGATTTGCTATCACATAATCTAATAGCTCCTCAATAGTCCACCTTAGAGATTTCTAGATGTATCAAGTAAAAGAGAGCTAGACTTGCTGTTTATCTAAAAAATGAGAAAGTAATGCAGCTTCTGTCACATCTCCGGGACCAAATAACACGTCTGGCTGCCTTCTGATTTAATAGTTCCTGATATCTAATGACCTTCATGACTGAGAATCTTCATTAATTTGACATCAGAGAGAATATCAGCAGTAGGTGCAGAAGAATGAGGATGCAGTTTATTCCTTTAGAATAACCTGTAAGTTATACTCTCCATTCAGACTTCACTATGCCTTATCGGACCAAACTTTCTGCTCTTCACAGTTGGTTCTGTCAGACACACAACACATTTTTGTACTTCTTAGCTGATTGACATTGGTCCTCTCTGTGGTCGTCATCTCTCTCCAGGTCCCTCTGTCTGCCAGCTTGTCCCCTGTCCGCCTCCACTCATCCAACCCTAACCTATGTGCCGAGCTGGTCGACTTTCAACCCCCCGTCTCCCGGCTGACAGACAGTGTGGAGTGTGCTAGTGACTACATTAAACTTCAGGAGGAATTCTGCACCATCGCCCAGAAAGGTAAGGCATGCAACATGCATAGCTGAAGGGTTTTTAGGCGAGATATGTCCCAGTATTTCCTATTTCATATGTAAATCTTAAGGCATTATTATGGTTTGTTAAATCCTGGATCACATTTTCATACAGTAGTTTTGCCCATTGTTTCTATTATGAAAGTAATTTCTGAGATCATAGAACAAGGAGAAATCAATAAATCGCTCAGTCCCAGGTTAATCAAACATTTTTTAGAAGACAAAGTAAAGGTGAGCAGTAAAATTATGGAACAAATCTGTTCCATAGGATTTATAATTATTTATAGGGATACTTAAAGAGGCTTTGCAAATTAAATAAAAAGAATCTAGAAAACTAAAACACAACACAGGAGCAAGTAGCATAGTTTTTTATTTAAATCACGCATTAAAAACAGTTTTTGAGTTCTGTGTGAAAAAAATAAAAGAAATGCATGTTCTTACTTTTGAGAAAATGAGAAATAATACTAATAATAATTCATTATATTTATATAGCGCTTTGTCATAGACACTCAAAGCGCTTCGGGGGGGAGATGTGAGAGTTTCACACAGTTTTGAGGATAATGTTTTTCATTTAAGGACTGTGACAAAGCAACTGAAAGAAACTGTGATTTTGAAGTGTAAAGAGTACTAAGTACATTTGTCTTGTCTATGTGCAGTCCACTCTCTGCTGAAGTCGGCCTTCAACACAGTGGCCATAGAGAAAGAAAAGATCAAACAGATTCTGTCTGACCAGGAGCACTCGGACCAATCGGCCCAGATCAACTCTCTCAGGAAGTCTCTGTCACAGGTAATAAGTTGCTTCAACCAGTACCCATGATGCCTCTTTCTTTCTACTATTAGTTAGGGTTAGTTAATCTGAGCCGTTTGTTAGACGTATTTGGCTACTTCATATTCTTAATGCTAAGTATGAATCAGTTTTAACATGTAATCACCCGGGGTGATCAGGACATTACTGGGGAAATTACTGCATTCATTTGAGCGATGTGTCTCTGGTGTCTTTAAGATTAAACCCATTTTGTAGTTGTCATGTTGTAAGATGACGGGCTGTCAGATGGAACACACAAGCTACAGTTTATTCCAAGCCGTCACTGTAATAACAATTGAAACAGACGATGTGTGGAGATGAGAGCACTGGCAAGTGAGTAGAGAACGTTCAATCATCTTTTCCTATATTAATTGGGGAGAGAGAAAAATGTGCTGTGTGCAGTTCAGTAACTTGGCTCCTTAGGGCTGTCTCTCTAACCCAGTGATTTAATTGGACTGTTCCTTTTCTAACAGTCGGCATCATTTCAGTGAAATGTTTCTGCTGCTTAATCTCCGCTTTGTTGCTAATTGGATGCTTGTGTGACAGTGTTGTAGGCTGGAGGTCAGGTTTTTAAGAAAAAGCTCTGCGGGAAGTTGATAATCAAGATTCATGGTTGTTACAGCTAAGCTCCTGTTGTCAACTACTTTAATGTTTGAGGGACATTACTGAGTTTATTTTGTACTTCTTGATGTTTTGTTTCATATCTGCACATTTACTTAAAGCTGTAATCTATGTTTTTATATAAAAAATGATAATTACTTGCATGTGAAAGGGGTGGTTTGTTGTGATGAACCCACAGAGAATTATCAACTGATTCTGCTGTTCCCCTCAGCTCTACTGAGCTTTTTAGCATGTTTCAGGTCACTGTTCTGGTTTTAAGTTGTAAAACTGCTGCTTTGGTTCACTGTCACCACTCTGATCAGCGATGACTTTTGCAAACGCAGCAGGTAGCTATTTCTTCAGTTAAGAAAAGCTCTAATAAATCAACTGTGCACTGCCTGCTCTGCACTAAACAGCAGGAAGACAAAGGTAACAGCTAGCTGGTGAACATAGTGGAACATTTAGCAGATAAAAAGCCCAATGTTTCAGGAATTAGTTGAGTGAGAACAAAAACAAAGCTAAAAGCAGAGAGAATATTTGTCATGTTTTAGCATCTGTCAGCTCGTTGTTTTGGTTGCTTTTGTCAGCAGCAGACAGCTGTTTTCAGAAAACAAAAGCTCAGAAAACCCCACTGTAAACTACCTGCCCACTGCCCTGCACCAAACAACAGACAAAGTTAGCAGCTGGATGATAAACATAGTGAAGCATTTAGCAACTAACCTTTCTTCAAAAGTAAATGGAGACAAAACCCTACAAGAGACGGAATATTGGACTTACACTCATCAGGCGGACAGAAACACAACTCCAAAAGAAAAATTGCTCCCCATCTGCAGGATGTGTTCGCCAACAGTTTCTGACATTCCCCAAGTTGCCACAAATGCTGTTTTTGAAGAAAAGTAACAGATACCCTCTAAAAGATAACAGACCAAAACGTCTGTCCTCGTTCATTGCAACAATGTATTTCAAAGTTTGGCTTTAGCAGTTTAAGGTAAGTCAAATGAGTAGTATATTCATCCTGGCACTAAGAAAACACTGTCCATGGAATTACAAAGAGGGAATGTCATACTAAAATGACCAAAACTTTAGAAGATACTCACTTGATACTCATTTGGCTAACTGAAGCCTCATATAAGTTATGTGGCTTTTCACCCCCCTCTTTACAGTGTAGTTTGCCATGGTAAAGGATCGCTTCACTGCCAGTATGGAGAGGAGAAATTAAACTAATCATGTGAGAGTATAAGAATAGCTTTAAGAAGACAAAGAAGATTTTTTTCAAAGTATCTACATCCGGTGCATCAAACTAGATCCTCCCTCTACCCTTCCCCAACAAAAACAAAAAAAGTCAGCGCATGTGGAAAGTAAACCACACTTTTTTAATTATTCAGGCCCTGTCCCAAAACGCAGAACTTCGAACCCGACTCAACCGCATCCACTCTGAATCTGTCCTGACTGAACAAGTTGTCAGTGTGAACATCATCTCCACGCCTGATGAGGTAGGTTGCTGTGGTCAGTCTGTCACTGACAGAGCTATTTTCTGACTCTTACATTGATGAAACAACAAGGCATCCAAGGCTGACCGGGTAGTTGTAGTGTTTGCATCATTATTGATTCCTGTCCTTATATATACTGATGTTTTTCTCCAGTACTCCCTGGCAGGTAAGCTTAAAGGATCCTTATTTCATGCAGAACCTGACATCAAGGTTAATGGAAAGAATTACTAATTAGAAACGGATGGGAGCTTGCCCTCTGGCAAGGATACACATGCTGAAAAATACAATTTGTGTTGTCTTTGTTTGTGTTTGTTCATGTTCGTTTCGGTTCTTAGACCTGTCATCATAGCAAAGAACAGTGAACATCTCGTGTGTTTGCATGTGTTTTTCCTGCAGGCTGGAGAACAGATGGGGATCCCTCTGACTCAGCAGGCCTCTAATGAGAGCCGACTCTCCATGTCGGAGTCTGTTTCTGAGTTCTTTGATGCCCAGGAAGTGCTTCTGTCAGCCAGCTCGTCAGAAAATGAGGTATAACAGATGACACTTAAGTGATTAAGAAAGGACGGCAGTTTGGACCATGAGGAGCGGGTTGTTGAGAAAGGGAGGGGTTAAACTAGCCCTGCTGGCGGGAAGCCAGATGAAACGTCACTGTGAAGGCTGTGTGTGGAGCTGAAGCAGAGATTTCGTATTACGGAAACTCAATCAAAAGTCAGGCACACAGGAGGGCTTCTATTCAATCTGACCCGAGGCTTCATCTCTCAGTTGTGTCTTGGAATCACACACTTTTCTGTCCTTTCCTCTTGATTTGTAGCTTCAAGCTTTGTTAAAAAAGGCAGTTTGTAACTATCATTTCTGCCTTCTCCCCCTTACACTCCTGCAAACACCATGCTTCAAACATACAGTATGTGGTCTCTGAAAAGCCATTGAGCATTGTAGCTTCCCAGGCACACATTGAGCCATATTGAAGGATTACTCACCAAAGAAATTCATCAACCCCCCCACACTCCAGCTCCAGCATGCAGGCCTATTCAGACCTGTGTTACACTGTTGGCTGAACCATCACCAGCAGCAGGGGACTGTAATAGAGGCTAATACAACAAGTTGCTACCATATGCTCCTCTTTGGTTGCATCAATGGCCTCATTGTGTTTGCTATATATAACGCATGAAAATGCTGCAGTGTCTCATCTTATGATTACTGCAGTGGGACAGATAGTGGGTGACTGCTGCAGTTTGTTAGCCAGTGGCAAACTGCAGCAAATGTGTGTGAGGCTACAGCCGTCTGCTAGTCTGATCAGAACTTGTGTTCTACGCTACTGCGCTGACTCACTCCGCTTTGTACCTGTTCCCCTCGCAGGGCTCAGACGATGAGTCATATGTCAGCGATGTGAGCGATAACATTTCTGAGGACAACGCCAGTGTGACCGATAACGTCTCCAGACAAAGTAGGTCCAATCCTCTATCATCATGAGCCCTAGACCAAGTATCCATGATTTCCCTTTTAGAAAAGGGAGGGAAAATAATAAAGGAGGGAAGATTACCAGGGCTTTTACAATTAATCTCAGACTTTATGATTTTTTTTAACATTCTTTATTTTCTTTTATTCTTTATTTATTGGACAATGGGAATATTACAGGAAGTGTACAGGAGCTCAAGGTATCTCCTCTCATTGTCCTTTTTTATGTCCCTTCTATATCTCAAACATTTCAGAACTATTTGACAAGAACTAGGGATTAGGGTTATAGCATATTCACCACATAAGGGTTTTTTCAGATAACATATGAAAATAAAGAGGAAAAGTAAACCTGTTTAAATACCTGGAAGTATTTTCTTCAATAATTGTACAAATAAACAATACAAGGATATATACTATATAGATTGGTTAGGCACAACCAACCAATCCATTCCTCTGTTGTATGTGTGTATGTGTGTGTGTGTGTGTGTGTGTGTGTGTGTGTGTGTGTGTGTGTGTGTGTTGTGTGTGTGTGTGTGTAAATATACCATCCATTTGGTTGGGTTTTAAAATCTGGAATGTAGGAACACCATTTAAGTACTTTCAATTCATCTTGTAAATTATATTCCTCTTTCAATGTGTTCCATGTTTTCATTTGGAATTTTAACCATGGGTTTTAGGTGCCAAAATGGTAAGTCTGTATTGCCCAGTATTGTTTGTACAGGAGGGTTCCTAATCAAAAATAGTTCAACGTCTTTCCATCAGGCATAATAAATTTGATTACATAAATTTAACAGAGGTCTAATTATTTCTCAGGTGTGGTACTGCCATGCCGCCTTCCTCCTTTGACAATTGTCAAAGTTTTGAATCTACCTCTTGGTTTTTTACCTTGCCAAATGAATCCAGAAATCATTTTATCGCACTCTGAGAATTGCTTGATGGATATTTCTATGGTAAGAGACTGGAACAAAAACAACAGTCTTGGGAAAATGTTCATTTTCACAGGTTCAGCCCTTTGGATGAGACTCAGGAATGGATTGGTGTTCCATCTCATGGGTCATGGTTAATCTTTACAAGTGATGAGATCTCCTTGGGGATTAATATCCCTAAATATTTCGGTGTATTACGGTCCCAATTCAGGTTAAATTTATCTTTAAGTTGTCTGGGTGGTGCATAGTTCAGTGCAAGGAGCTGTGTTTTCTGAACATTAAGTTTGTATCCAGCATATTTTCCAAAAATGTCCAAGAGCTTGAATAGTTTACGGAGTGAAATAGTAGGTTCCCCTAAATATATCAAAACATCATCTGCAAACAACGCAGCCTTGTGCTGGTCTCCGTTTATAGATGACATAGATGTCTCTTATGCTGTCAATCTGTCTAAGCCATTGTGCAAGGTGCTCTATGTAGAGTGCAAGGAGAAGTGGGGATAATCCACAGCCTTGCCTCGTACCTCGCTCTAGATTAATACGGTCTGTTAAGTATCCATTTATTTTAATTTGTGCACAAGGGTTCCTGAATAGATTGCTGATTGCTTTAACACACTTTGTATGAAATCCAAATCTCTCAAGAACCCGATATAAGTATGTCCAGCTCACTAAATCAAAGGCTTTTTCAGCGTCTACTCTAACTAACAGAGCTTCTAGCTTATTTTCTCGGATATGGTTTAGTACATGTATTGGCCATCTAATATTGTTATGAGTTTGTCTCTGCCAGATAATCCTGTTTGATCAGTGTGTATGATCTCTGGGAGAATCTTTTCATTTCTCTTTGCAAGAAGTGAAGTGTATAGTTTGTAGCCTGTGTTGAGTACCGAGTTTTCACCTCTTTTATAGCTGTATTAAAGGTGGTATTAAAAGCCAGGTGATTTGTTTGCCTTTAGCTTGGAAATTGCATTGTTGAGCTCCTCTTCAGTTATTTCAGCTATTAGTTTATTGCTTTGACTGTTTGATAGTGTAGGTATCTTAAGGGACTCCAGAAATCCTATAATTTGACATTTTCTTCTAGCTGTGGCTGTGTGTACAGATGATTATAATAGTTTTGGAAAGCCATTTGTATCTCATTTTATTTATGTTCAGTTGCTTTTGAGGTTAGATCCCTAATTTTATTGATTGTGCTATCTGCTTGTTGTTTTTGCAGTTTCCTTGCTAAAAGCTTTGCAAATTTTGCGCCACTCATAGTATTTTTTTTTTGTAAAAATCATATTCGTTTGTATTTATTGTGTATACATAACATTTATTTCATTTCTAATTTCCTTAAGCCTTGGAGGAAGTTCTGAGTTTTTTGTTTGAGTCCCCTTTATGTTTAGCCTCAAGCTCTTTTAGTTCTTATTTTGTTCTGATGACCTTTGACCTTTGAGGAAATCTAGCCTTGGGTTGAGGCGTATGTTCCAGTCTCCTCAGCCATTTGCACCTGTCATTAAGTCAAAAATGTCATTACCTGGTGGGGCATATACATTCAAAAATGTTATTTCAACTCCTTCTATTTACCCAGTAAATAATATGTATCTTTCTTCTTTATCTTTTGTCTCTGTAAGTTGTTCAAATGGGACTTTATGAGAAATCAGGATGGCTCCTCGTCTATGACCATATTTGTAAAATGAGTAATACACTTTGGAGAAACCCATTCTTTTCAGCTTTTGGTATTCAGAAGAACATTATTTTCGATATACTTTACAGTAATTTTTCTAACATTTTCTACTATGACTATGACTTTTTGGATATACTATTCTATGATTTTTTTTTTTTCATTCCTTAGTTCATTTGGTAGAGCACGTGCACATTTAGAGCTGTATGCCTCAACGCCAGGTCCAGGGTTCCAGTCCGACCTGTGACAATTTCCTGCATGTCTTCCCTCTCCCTCCCCTTTCATTAAAGTTGAAAATGCCCTGAAAAATAATCTTAAAAAACATACAATGTTATGACTTTTATCAACATAATATTCTTTGACTTTCTTGTCACTTTATTTGACATACTATACTATGACTTTTTTGTCACTTTTTTCAACATACTATACTATAATTAATTCACATTTTTCAACATACTTTACTACAATTTATTTGTCACTTTTTTCAAAATACTATAGTATGACTTTTTTGTCACTTTCATTGCCGGCTTAGCACTTTTGGTAGAGCACGTGCACAGAGAGCTGTATGCCTTGACGGAAAAGGTCCAGGGTCCCAGTCCGACCTGTGACGATTTTGTGCATGTATCCACCCCCCCCTTTTCCAAAAAACATACTATACTTTTTAGTCACTTTTTTTTCAATTTAATAAGACTTTTTTTAATCACTTTTTTAGACATACTATACTAAAATTTATTTGTCACATTTCATTAACATACATACCATGACATTTTTCAACACACCATATTTAGACTTTTTTTTGACATGCTATACTATGATTTTTTTTATCACTTTTTTAAAAAACTATACTATCATTTATTTGTCATTTTTTTCAAAATACTGTACCATGACTTTTTTCGCCATACTATATTTAGACTTTTTTTTGACATGCTATGCTATGATTCTTTTAATTTTTTTTTTTTTTACATACTATACTGTGACTTTTTTGTCACTTTTTCCAAAATACTAGACTATAATTTATTTGTCACTTTTTTCAAATACTATACTTAGACTTTTTTTCGACATGCAACACATACTATACAATGATTTTTTTTGCACTTTTTATAAAGTGCTATACAATGAGGTTTTTATAACTTCTTTCAACATACTATACTATAATTTATTTGGCACATTTTTCAACATACTATACTCTGAATTTTTTGTCACTTTTCGACATACTCTAGCCTACTCTGACTTTTTGTCACTTTTTTTATAATACTATACTATGACGATTTTGTCACTTTTTTGCACTTAGAGGTGGATGCCAAGGTTCCAGTCCGACCTCTGATTATTTCCTGCATGTCTTCCCCCTCGCTCCCCTTTCATTAAAGGTGGAAATGCCCAGAAAAATAATCGTTAAAAAAATACAATACTATGACTTTTATTGATAAACTATACCATGACTTTTTATCAATAGGTTTGAGATAGAATATTCTGACTTTTGATATACATTACTATGATTTATTTTAGCTTTAGCAATTTACCTTTTCAGCATTCACAAGCATTTTCTGCAGGAAATGCATTTTCTAGTTGAAGATTATTATTATTAGTATCATATCATTAAGAGCATGTTTCAGAGAAGAGCAGAGACAGTCACAGATAATGTTGTACCACCTATAGATTGTTAATGAGGTGATATTCTTTTTCTTCCCAGTGGCCAACGGAGACTTTGCTGGCAGTGCCTTCCGTAATGGACGGCGCAGCTGCCTGCCAGCGCCTTGTCCCGACACAAGCAACATCAACCTCTGGAACATCTTGAGAAACAACATTGGCAAGGACTTGTCCAAAGTTTCAATGCCTGTGGAGCTCAACGAGCCCCTCAACACACTGCAGCGTATGTGTGAAGAGCTGGAGTACAGCGAGCTGCTGGACAAAGCCGCTGAGACCGAGGATCCCTTTGAACGCATGGTAAAGAAGCTGTCAGTTTCTGGCACTCTTTCAAATCAAATGCATTACGTTAGGTGTTGAGTCTAAAGAACATAGTCATCCTTCATTGCTGTTCATAATGCAATTTAATGTTTGTTCTGGTTTGAATTTTTTGTGTATGTATTTGTTTATATAGGAGTTGACATTGCCAGACACAACCAACATAAATAGTTTCTCTCAGATGCATGTCTGCGAGGCGCTAGGGCACTCCAATGCAGCTGTCGACCTTGGATCTTCCTATTTTTGTCTGTCTTCTGTCCTTTGGATAGAGTGACAAAACCTGTTACTATTAAGTGATTAATCCCCTCTTGTAATTGGCTGTTTTGTTTTGATTCTTTGGCAGGCTCTCGTCGCTGCTTTTGCTGTCTCAGGCTACTCATCCACTTTCTACAGAGCAGGAAGTAAGCCATTCAACCCGCTACTCGGAGAGAGTTATGAATGTATTCGGGAAGACAAAGGCTTCTGTTTTTTCTCTGAACAGGTAAGTCTGTTTTGTTTGATGAAAGAAATGCATGTGATATAAAGTGCATCTTGAACAGAAACATTGAATATGATGTATTACCATTTGTTTTGGTATTTGAAATAAGTACAAGCTCTTCAGCAGCTTATTTGTCAGACTGAGGGGAAAAAGGTGGTTCCTTAACTTTTTGGCTTGAGACTGCTTAGAACAATGAAATCTCTACTTGTTACGCCTTGTTATCTACCAGTTGTGGCCATTTTTTTGTCCATCTTGTGTCCTCTGTGTAGAGACTGACAAAGATGTATATGATATGTAATCTTAACAACAACAGCTATGAGCTATGTCTTTATTTGATCTTGTCTCACAGGTGAGCCACCACCCTCCTATCTCCGCGTGCCACTGTGAGTCCAAGAACTTCACCTTCTGGCAAGGTAGGTTACATACCTAATTAGTGAGGGGTTTTCCTCATGGGGACTCTGGCTAAGCAGACAAGCCTTCCAGTCTCATTTAGCCTCTTACTGATTAAAAATATATTTTTATTTGTTACATTTTGGGGAGAGATTTAAGTGGTCAGTACATATCTGTTCCGTTATGTTTCTGATATTTGTCATCAATTTGCTTTTCAGATGTGAGATGGAAAAACAAGTTCTGGGGAAAATCGATGGAGGTTTTACCGATCGGGACCGTAAATCTCACGATTCCCAGGTAACTTTGATCAAGTTGCTTGTTGTAATTAAACCTTAAGTCACAAATTCCATCTCTACAATCTAGAGCCCAACCAATTTATGGCCTATCACAGACATACTGTAGGTATTGGCATATATGTTTGTCTATATCTGCTGATATGAAGACTTTTTTACAGTAACACATAAGAGAGAAAACAAGGCTTGGGGGGAAATAGAAATGGTCTAATTACATAGTTTTTTCAACAGATGCTGTGAGTGCACAGTACTGATGTTTATAGCTTTTTAATTGAATGCTTGATGCTTCACGTCAACCAAAGTCTGTCGCTCAAGATAATTAAGCCCAAATTTAATGGATGTGGTGTCATATTGTTAACGCACAGTATTGTCAACCCTCAAATGACAAACAATAGTACAACCATCTTGGGTTGTCCGATAAAGTGAATGCTACCAGGTCTCACACATAGGAATTTTTCTCATCTCTACCATCAATGCCATATGAAATGAATATGTGTGAAAAGCAGATTTTCAGTATCCCACACATATATCTAATATTTACTTCTCAGTCAGTGTTTGAGTAACCTTTTATATGAAACTAATACATTGTATATTTCTAGGTTTGGAGATCACTATGAATGGAACAAAGTCACCACCTGTGTGCACAACATCCTCAGTGGACGACGGTGGATCGAACACTACGGGGAGATAACCATCAGAAACATAAAGAGCAGCGTTTGCCTCTGCAAACTTACCTTCGTCAAGGTAAACGTCTTCAGCAATCAGTGTTACCAGTGTTAAGATGTGATTTAGATGCACTGCATTGTGGTAAGGGGTAGCTACCAACATGGGGTTTGTCTTTCAGGGAAACTACTGGAGTTCTAATGTGAATGAGGTTCAAGGATTTGTAATGGATCAAGAAGGGAAAGTGATCCACAGGCTTTTTGGAAAATGGCATGAGGGTCTTTACTGTGGTGTCCCACCTTCTGCCAAATGCATCTGGAGGCCAGGTAGGCACTGGTTCACTGGACTTCACATAAGCCCTCTAACTGGTGCTACTGGTCACTTAAGGTCCACTGAAAGTGTTTTTGACAATATCTATTGTGTTCCCTGACACATTTCAGTGGATTGGGTGGGCAGGAAAGTTAACATGTCGATGAATTGATTTTAAGCTTTTTGTTTCCTCTCCTTGGCAGGCTCCATGCCCACAAACTATGAGTTGTACTATGGCTTCACCAGATTTGCTATTGAACTGAATGAGCTTTGCCCCGAGTTGAAAGATGCTCTGCCCCGTACAGACGCCCGATTCAGGCCCGATCAAAGGTACAGCGTGACATCCTCAGCTGCCAGTATGTTGCTGCCACCTAATGCGAAAGTAAAATGCCCCTAATTTCCCACAAACCAGATTGCAATATGAGTTAATCTGCTCGTAATATTGTTTTTGTCTGATGAGTGCAGACTGAGATGTTCTGCTTAAAAACTTGAGAGAATATTTGAGATTTGTAATGCACATGTTGTTGCTGTTCTTTGTATGACCATATGATTTACTGTTTACTAAATAAGTGGTTTTTGGGTCACAGGAACCTGGAGGAGGGGAATTTGGAGATGGCGTCCTCAGAGAAGCAGCGCATTGAGGACCTGCAGAGAGTCAGGAGGAAGTGGAACGAGGAGAACAACATCAAACTGGAGCCACGCTTCTTCAAGTAAGCACAGAGACCAGTAACCAGATGCATCTAAGTCTGTTTATGCACAAAGACAGAAATATGGATATCATTCTTTTTATCCAATGTAAAAAGCCATGTGTACACATGGTTGTAGTCTATAAATCTAGATAATATCCGCCCAATCATGCCTCCATGTTTTTATGAATGACATTTTCTCCTCATTACTTTTAGGGTTATCAGTTACATCAGTCACTTCTCCATCTTTTCTTCCAGGAAAGTGGTTGATGCCAATCACAGGGAGAGGTGGGTCTCCAACAACACGTACTGGGAGCTCCGCAAAAACCCTGGCTTTATCAATATGGAATCTACAGTGAACCTGTGGTAGCACACGGATTGCTGTGTCCATCATATCGTCATCACAGACAAGACGGCTGTAACCTATGCACAATAAGGTGTTAAGAGAAACACGTTAACGATGAAATATCCGTGTGCTGGGATATTAGCGACTGCAGAGCGGAGGGATGGCCTGATGCCAAGCGACCCTGTTGAGGTTCTGTGGTACTGCCACATGGTCATCCATCCATGGAAACATCCTGTAGGATCACCTTCATTGTGCTTGTGGAAGCTGGGTTGTCAGGGCAACAATCGTACCACTCCTATGTAGATCTTTCCTCAGCTTTTTTGACTTCTGAGTATGTCCTTGCCTTAAAAAGACATCCATACAAGTCACGCGATTTAGCGCTTTTTCGTTGAGGCCATTTGATTTCTAAAAGCAGTTTGGGTTAGACTAGTCTATGAAGTAGACCTTTGACGATACCTATGTGCATGGTTAAAGAGACACATTTATAATATCATCAATTATTGTAGAAAAAAGGTATTTTTATAAAATATCTTGGACTCAGAATTTAGTGACATAGGATGTGAATTGGCAGATTTTATTTATTTTTGGCATTTAACACGGTTGAATCTGTGTGATAGCAGTATTCTCTCTTGGGAAACAACTCATTTAAAATTAATCTCGACTGCAGCCGAGAAAGTATGGCGTCCATACATGGAATTTTTAATGAATATAATCAAACAGCGGCTCTCAAAGCTTATCATGATGTGGAAGCAGTATAAAAATGTAAATCCTATTCTGATGTTTGGGACACGGATGCACTTACAACCTTTAGACACAGTCTACACAGATCCGTCACAGAGTCCAGTTTCTCCTTACAGTTGAGATCCTGTGTAAATAGAGGGACAACCGCATCTGCCCTCCCCGGTCCCACTGTCTAATTTTAAACATTGTTACATGAAACCAACTCTTCTGAATCACACGGTTACGTAAATACCCACAGAGCTCCCTCCATTTATATTAGACACACCATATATAATGGACTCGCTCGTAAAGCTAAAAAAATGTGTAGTAGGTATGTAAAGCCCTTATAGACAAGATGGAGAACATGAATTTGGGTGTTATAAATAGATTTGACAGTGAAATATTAGGAAAAGAGACACATAATTCATATCTTTTCTGTCAAAAATAATGACAAAATTAAATACCATCACAGATAACCAAAGTAATATCTTAAATTTAGATCATTTTCTGACTAACCTAAAATGATACAAAACAAAAAAAATAAAAATATTACTAGCAAAATATTACTAGCAACTGTTTGGTATTTTTCATGATCTATTACCTACATTATGAATCAGTCATCAAAACAGGAGTAGATTTTCTTTTGATGAAATAATTAATTGGCTAATTATGTTTGCACTCCCATGACTTATTCAGCCAAAGTATACAGTTAGTCCAATGTGACACACCAGAGCCACCTACAGGGTGTCCACTGAAAATGCAGTTTCAGGATACTGTAGGCCAACAGTATAAATATTTCCTTTAATGTTTTAGATATTAAAAAAGTGTTTACAGTAACAATTATACTGTTCAAAAATCAAAATGTGTGTGATTCCCCAGAGACTTTACTGCTGCGAATTGGGCTTCTGCAAAGCACCAGTTACCTATTTGCAGTTAGTGTATTTATTGCGAAGCAGATTAGCTATAATGTTTTAACTAGCGTCCCTCTTTTGTGTTACAGAGTAAGAAAATATAACACAAGCTTCTGAGTGAAATCAACCCCAACACACACAAGTAGTCACACATTGTGTATTTAAGTCGATTCCTCTCGTTCAGGACCGCATGGTGAGGACACCAAAGGAAGAAACAGAGTGAATATAAATATGTAGAATGAAAACTATGTGAAGCAAATTTATCTTGTCTGCACTCTTCATATGGTACTGTAGATTACAAACCAAAAAGGTAGTACTTCATTGCATCCATATCTTTGTTTTCTTTCTTTTTTTAAATGTACTTACTGTGGTTTTAATTATTCCCGGTCACAAACTCAATGCTAAAACTCGTCAGTTTCACTTGCTGTGCCTTAATGCATTTATTAATGCCTCCCAAACAAACAAACTACTGATAACCACCCCCATGCCAAGAAGGTATGCCATTAACAAACTCTGCATCCAAATAAATGTTCCAAATTTCCACATGCATACAGATGACACGATATACTGATAGCGTTGAGGGTTCAGTTGTGGACAGAGTGTCTTGTCTGTACTGTTAAAGGGAGATATCTTATCTGACATTAGATGAAGAAGAAAGAAGGTTAGACTGTAAAATGCTTGCAGTGTTAAAAGATGTTCCGCACTGTTCTGCTACTCCAAACATGCATCCAATCCATTTTTGGTGATCACTGTAAATACAGCACATTTAGAAGATGGGTCACTACTGCAAGAGCAAGATTCCTTTTTCCTCCTACATCTGACCTACATCTAGACTGACAGCAGTTGTGTGTGGAGGTAGGAGAAATGCTTTACGTAGTGTTTGCTATCATAGAGCAGACTGTAGTGAAAAAAAATAATAATCATGAAAACCCCTTCATGTTTTCTTCATCCACTGTTTGACCTGCATGTCTAGAAAATGTTGCCTGCCAATGAATGTTGCAGATGCCTTACAAAAAAAGTTTTTTGTTTTCTCAATTAGACTCTCATGGTTTTTCTTTTCTTTTTAGTTTTGTTTTTGGACTGACATGTATCACAAAGCACTATGTCAGCTCAGTTTCTTTCAAATCTATTTCCAGATGGGTACCTTCTAAAGTGCAATTTCAACAAAGAACATATCTTTCCATGAACACTGTACACTGCTGCTACATAGTGCTTATTCTAATAAAACTGTAAAACTCAACTGATGAGAAGCGTGTGGTTTGTATGTAAAAGGTAAAGCGATAAAAGTCAATTAACAAAAAAGTTATTGCAGGTTTAACGTTAAAGGTATGGTATGCAGTAATTTACAAAGAAAAACTACAAAACATACAAAAAGTAATCCTTCTCAATTATCACTTATGACATACTAGAGGTGTGTGGTGGTGCAGAGAACCTACCCTCTGCCTGTATTTTGTGTTTTCTTGTTTTTCTGTGTGAGGGATGTTTTGAGGCGTTCGTAAGGAGCCTATGAGCCCCATGTGGGGATGTAACCCCTACCCAATAACAGCGTGCAGGTTGTGCAGTCAGTTCTCATTTCAAGGTACCACAGCTTTGTCATGCCCTTTGGCGTTGCATACTGACACACAAGTTCAACTGACACACAGACAGGATGAAGCTTGCATTCACACAAAATCTGACAATGTGTCTCCTTCCCACGGAGGTGTGGGTGTGTTTATTTGTGGTTTAGAACGTAACCCCTGTGATACAATCAGAAAAAAAATGTTCTTCCCTTTTCACTGCTTTGTTGGCTGCTATTTCTTTCTCTCCCTCTGGCTCGTTGAACAGTAAGTGATACCTCTTACATATCATGCCTTTAAGCAACTATGTTGCAGTGCTACCAACATCATCAAGGTTAGTCAGATATTGTCAAACATGACTTTTGTCAGTTACCACGAAATAAAACATTTGGGCTACATTGGTCAACGTTTCAATAGAAAAAGTTATTTTAGAAGTTGACTTATTGTCTCTTTCTAAACAGATTTAACAACAATCTGCATTATTTTTATCTGATTTGTGTAGAAAAAAGAAAATCATTAAGCTTGGTATAAATCGTTTAATACAATGTAGACAACAAATACAGGCCTGTCGTCTGTTTATACAAAATTATCCTAATTTAAATCACAAATTTGGTCAGAATGTCCATTACACATTTACCTTACATTTTGAAGCCCTGAAAAAAACCTATCCCAAACAAAACCAACTATTTTACTCTTCGAATAAAGTCAGTAAACAACAATAACATGTTTGTATGATCAATATTTGCCTTCTCCTCTTAGTTATTAAACCAAACCAAACAAGAGTGATTGATTACGTCACCGCACAGGCCTTTGTACTAATACAGCAAGACGAGACGTTTCCTTCAAGAATTCTGCGCATTACTCCTAAAAGCAACACAGCAATCTATTCTCTCAGTGCTGTCTATTACGACCATTAAAAAAAACAAGAGTCATTAACATTTAGTGTTTGGGTTTATTTTCTGGATTCATACACATGTTGCTGCAGAGGACAGGCAGTCAGTAAATGTATATTAAATATTAGGTAAGGTACTATGAGGAACACTGCAAAACAATGGCAACAGACCAGCAGGATGGAAATGTGAAGTAACATGTTATATCCACTTTGAGAGTCAACCAGATACAAACAGCAGGGGTTGTACTGTAGATGCATACTGACAGATGAAAGAGTGGAAGTACAAAAGAAAATAATTTAATTCTGTAGATAATGCAGACCATCTTTTCACATATTTCCCAAGTCAAATCATCTCTTGTTCAATTCACTTATAATTTTAGAGTTAAACAGAAAGGCAGGTATCTCTGAAGCAAATTAAAAGTTTAAGAAATTCTATTGGCTCAATACAGCTACAGGGGAAAAAACTGTGGAATAAAAAAAATAAATAAATAAAAGACCAATGGAATGTAAAAAGATCTGACTACAAACAGGCAGTCAAATCCCACAAAAGCAACCAAAATAATGTGCTTCATATTTTTCACTACACGTACTTCATTTACACATTTGTGTCAATTCAGTATGTTGGACATCTTAAGTAAAACATGATGTGTCTCTTCACAAAAACCGCTCTTAAATTGCCTGATTCAAGTCACTTTAGGTTGAGTTCTTGTGGATCATGATTCTTTTTTTTTCGTCCTTGAGTGCCATGAAAGGCGTCTTTAAATAAAATGTATTATTATTATTATTTGTGATGCACATAATTATAAATATATACCTTGACCCCATATCATCCACAGACAGGAAGACTAGTGGGAAGAACGATCTACAGCCTCATCATGACTGGACATCAGCTGAACTGTGTGACAAAACAGGTGAAGCAGAGGACTGTGGTGGTTTTACTTGATGGAGGCCATGATCTTGATGTACTGGAGGGCGCTGTGTGCTGCGTCGTTGTGAGCGTTGCTACAGGAAATGCCGGTGCCGTGGCAAACGGTGACCGGGGAGGTGGACAACTCTGCCAGGCACTGGTACTGACCGTTCACCGTCAGCTCATCTGCAAAATATATCCACGCAATTTAGATGACACTCCCTGTCAAAATTAAGAATACAGTGTTCTCTTTGGGTGCTTTCAATTCAGCAAATTATGCTTCCTCCCATCCTCTAGCACAGAAACCAATCTGCCATCACTGAGGATGTTCCAAACCATATTTTTGATCCTATTTATGGTCTGCATACAACGTCCTATTTAGAGTCTGTATTTATTTTTTGTAAACCATCTTTTATTGTTTCAATCCAGTGTTACTGCTTTTAATTTGATTTCATCAATATTAGCCTCCGTGTTCCCTGTTCACTCTCCCACAGCCTCATCAGAGCGGTAATAAGTTACTGCTAATGCAATCCCAACATTTCATGCTGCCGCTGTTTCACATTAAAAGCAAAAAGGCAACAGAAAAAGAGGGGGTGATTACATGACTATTAGTCAAATTTGGCGTTTCTTCTGTCTGAATCATAAAAACACTCCAAAACAATCAACAATCTTTGTTCTGTTCTAAGTGCATCTTGGCTTATTTGGGGAAATTGAGAAAGCCTGAGAGTATTTCTTGTCCACAGCTGTGAATAAACTAAGTACTATGATATCAGCCTGAGTCTAAAAAACACAGACTTACTGTGCCTGCAGCCTTTTAAAAACAAATTATAGACATGATTTGAAGTATCTATAGCTGGTTTCATTAAATTGTCACCCAACGCTGTTGATATCTGTTTTGTTTCTTCAGTAATAAACTAATTTGAACTGTCTACTGGTGTTTTTTTTTCTATCAATAGATCCATAATTAGTATTGGAGCCGCAGTCACACAACATCGGGCAATTTGCTGAGTCAAGTGAGAGAAGCTGAACGGAAAACACCCAGCATCTTAGCAACGCAAGCATCATTAATGTAGGTCGCGTTTTCTTACCAATGTCAAAGTATGTGACCTCAAAGCCCTGCTCCTTGGACAGCTCCAACATCATCTGAATATAATCTGTGTTGGGAATGCTCAGCGGGTTTCTTCTCAGTAAACATATACTCTCTGCTGATGAGTTCCTTAAGTTCTCAAACCGGACGCTTGGTTTTGGAGTCTGAAAAATGAAAAAAAGAAAAGAAAAAAAAAGGTGACACAATTTAAAGACTTTTCTAAAATGTACTTCCAGTGGTCAATTTGCAAAGGCCAGAAATATTTGATGTACCCATGTGATTTCCGAACAGCCGGACAGACTTTGAAGCTTCAACACCATTTTCTCTGCAGCTGCCATTTTCGCTGCCTTTTTTGAATTTCCTACACCTGTCAAAACATAAGGCATGAGATTAAGATCAGAATGAACAACAGCACAAAACTGCAGTCACTTTAACAGAACTTTTGCACGAATGTCTTAAAAACACCTTTACCCTTCTCTGAAAGTGACTCCAATCGACAAGTAACAGTGAATTCTCTCTTGTGTGGTGGACCAGCCTCCATTAGAACTGTGTATTCAGGAAGACGCCATCCTCTCTGTAATGCTAACTCCTAAAGTGAAAAACAACGAGAAAGTAACAAGAACAAGGAAAAACAGAGTTAGTATTTTATTTTATAATATGTGTTGTGCCTATAATAAAAGGACATATTGCTACATGCCACTTTTAATTACAGTTTATTAAACGGACACGATTTGTAAGCCCAGGAGGTAAATACATTCACCAACCTTTCTTTATTTAAGTTTTTTCACTCTTCAAAAAAAATAGACACAAAAATGTGCTCATATACAATCAGAAACCACACACCCACGCACCCACGCACACACACAGAGCACGGCCGTGATTTACACACCTGCAGCATCCCCACTGAGTTGGGATGGTTGTTTGTTTCTGCTACAACACCATTACTCTCAGATTTCACAGGAACGTTCCTGTTGGGAGTTACATCAACACAGTTACCACAGCTGCATCAGATCAACACTCCTACAGGCTGGCAGTAAAGCGGTTTCATGTATGTGGTCAATCAATGCATTGCTAAAAAGGCTAATAAGAACCAAGGTTTAGGCAAACTCAACTTAGGGCAGCAGCTAATGGTTTTCTTCAATATCATCTGATCTGCCAAGTTGTGAAAAATGCCATTAACCTTTACCAAAGCTGATAAATTGTGAAGACTAACTCAAAGTCTAGCCAAAAGAACTAAATGTACTTTCAAAGACAAATGTTTACATTTGAGAACATTTTAATAAAAAAAATACTTAAACTATTAATCAATTCTAATAATTGTTGCCAATCAATTTTATTTCAATAATCATTTCAGTTCTACTTACACTGCTCCAGCATCTATCTGCAGAATATTCAGGGCAGCCTCTGCCGCCTGGTGTTTAGCTGCCTTTTTACTAGGACCTTGACCTGAAACACACACACCACACACACACAACACACACACACACACACACACACACACACACACCACACACACACACACACACACACACCACACACACCACACACACACACACAACACACACACACACACACACCCACCACACCACACAGATTATGTAATACATAACAAATATTTTACAGTCAGATAAAAAAAGCACCTTATCCTCAAGTTACTTAGCAACTCATAATGGCTAAAAATGAATATAGTGTATTGTATTCTAGAAAATAGAAGTGAGGTAAAGGTGAACCCTGGAACCTACAGGAAAGGAAATATTTAAAAAAGGATAATAATAATAATAATAAATATATATACACACACAGAGAGAGAGAGAGAGAGAGAGAGACACACAAATCTGTCCCTTTTTAAGAACATGCTGTCGTTTAAAGATGTCAAATGTAAAGACTGGATTATTTCTCATCACCTCGACACTGACAGCTTTGCAACTGCTTCTCATCCTCTTCGCTGGATCTGCACTGTTCTATCCCTGAAGTAAGATACAGTACCTTAAAACAAGACATATAGAGCAACTGACAACAAAGCAGGAGTGATAATACTTAGCAGGTTGGAGTGCTCTCTCAATTATCAATGTCTGGTTTTCTCAAATAAAAAGGTTTCATCCAGTGACAGGCAGCTATCACCACAGCAGGAGGTGGCTGTAATTTACCTGTGCAGCTAACATCTCCAATTTTCACACTAAAGACGAAGCTGGGCTGGTGAGCCTCTCCTTCCGCCTTCTCCATCACATACACAGGGAGGTTGCCACTTTTGGTACCATATTCATGTAGGATTTGTATAGGTGTCTTCCCAGGGTTGGTCCTCTGCGATTCATGTGTATTCGAGCTGTATTGAACAAGCATCCACAAAACCGTTAACCAATGCCATATTAACTGGGCATTTGCCATTAGATGGCTGCAGTATACATCTGAGCTACAAATCAGGAAAGTTCACATATGTTAAACAATGAATGCAAGCAGTAAAAACAATCTACAGTATTTAAATACCAAATCATTAAAATTTCTTTTATAGTTCCTTCCAAAGATAGTGATGGTTTCATTAAGTAGCTTCCTATTAAGGCTCACTGATTTAAAAAGAACAAAAACACACTAAGCTCCTGCCTGCTAATGTGATACCTCAACAGCATTGGAGTCAGAGCCAATGATCACCTGTGACAACACCATCTAATGAAACTATCTCAATACTCTTGAAAAGTATCAAATTTATTGTCAGTATACATTCAGTGGCCAGAAAAAAATGCAATCCAATACATCAACCCAATAATAAAGTTTTTGTAACTGAATAGAGCATGCATACTTATACATACAATATAAGACATCTAGACTTTATGTCTCCAATCTCAATGTTCAGTTTTGTCAGACTTTTTGCAAAAAACACAAAACGAAACACTGAAGGAGCTGGCAAGAACAAGTTTACATGTAGGCTTAGCAGTAAGCACTGTGTCTGGTTTTTTCTTTATTAATTTTTACTATCTAGGAAAGTAATGCTGAAAGGAAAGCTTTTCTTTTTAAAAGAAAACCCTTGCGCTCTCAGAACCACACACACACACACACACACACACACACACACACTTGGAAGCTGCTCAGTAGATCACTTGCTCTCAGCCAATGTTTTTTATTAATTTTTATAAATTATTTTAAGTGGGGGAAAAACTATATATAATAATAATAATAATAATAATAATAATAATAATAAAATAGAGATATAATCAATTCAATTCACACATCAAAACAAGTCATTTTATTTGAAATATTTATAAGATTATTAGAAAAAGATGGAGAGGAAAAATAAAAACTAATCATACTATGATGCTAAAGATGAAAAACTGGTTTTCACATTTGGTCTGTTTTTTTTTTTTTATGAGTAAGACATTAGACAATAAAAAAGCCACACAAAAAACATTAAACACAGAATCTGGGCTGAGGTAAACATGTCCTGGTAGTTGTTAATACGGTAGTTTCCAAAAATCAGCAGTGTGACAGTGTATAAAATACCTTAGTTATTAATATTTTCTACACCAAGTAAGTCTTTTAAATCCTCAGATATACTTCTCATTTGATATTAGCCCAAAATATGTTACTGTAAACTAGTTGCTTGAGCCAGAGGGACAACTTTAACTGTAACATATTCAGTGTCATCAATGTGCTATTTTATATAGAAGATCAACAACTTCATATAACGTATAAAGCACTTCTAATGGGAAACCATTATATATCCACGTAGGTGGAAAAACTGAAAGTCTAATTCCATTGGGTTTATTAATGAAATAAAATGCTTTGTTAAACATTGAAATTTGAAATTAAATAATATATATGTACAACTAGTGCAAAACTTTAAAGATCACATTTTGCTATAATGAATAAGAACTCATCGCCCAGGATGTGCATTGCCAAATATTGTTTCATATATGTATCTTTCATGGTTTTCTTCATCAAATGTCCCGTTATTTTTTATTTTAGATTTGTTAAAAGGTGATGATTACATTGTGCCATTCTTCTTTGTAATAATGTTCTTGATTAAAATAAAAAAATACATTAAAAACAAAACTAACTGTAAGCTATCTGACCTATCGTAGCTAACGCTGTAACGTTATGTAATTTATTATTCTGGCTAATCCAGGGGTTCATATGACATAAACAACACATGAGAGGGTTTGTTCTGCACAAAAGAATGACCTAGTAACGACGAGGAGTTCTGTCCATCAAACGCACGTTAGCCGGCTAAGCTAATCAGCTCTGACGCTGACGCAGTTAGCTCCCCTTCAAGTATAAAGTGCATTTATCTGATGCACACTCTCTGAAGGATAACTTTTGAGGGTTAACGTTAAATATTATAATTTTAACATTAAATAAAAAAAGATAAAAATGTTGACAGCGTGTCTGCTAACATTACACCCCAAAGCTAATATTATTACCAGTACAACGTAAACCGATAACACTGACGTTCAAAAGCCACACGCTGTCAGTGAGAGAGAGAAAATACATAACGTCAGTTCATAAAGTAGCTAGCTAGTACCCGTGCTGAGCTAGCCTTCAGCTGCTGTGGAGAGGCCAACACCACCTTAAGATCGACACCGAAAGTATAGGTTAGCACTTTTTTAGTTTTCAGTTCTCTGAAATTTCACGTTGAGCTTCATTGGTCTCATCTGTGACCTGCTTGAAAAACCGTACAGCGTTTATTGTATCATAACTAGCTATGCATTCTTTTTTCCAACACTAGCCTGTTAAGTACTGTCAACATGTTCTCGTTTAACTTATAGTAAATGTTTAAATCGTTGAAATTAGTAATAAATCAACAAACCTCGTGTCTGCTTTCAATGCTGGTGACTGATATCCTTCTTGAGACATGTTAAACGTTAGTTTTCTGTCCTTTTGTTTGCGGGCTGATTAAAGACTCTTTTGCGGGCAACGTTAACGTTAAAAGAAAAGAAAAAAATCTCATACACCCCTTTGAGATGTGTTGTCTGGGGATGTTGTTTTATTATTATGAAAAATATGAATTGGCCTGAGAATGCTAACAATTCTTCATTGTAAAGCTGGCCGGGGAGCGAAAATACTGAATTTAACGTCATATCAACATCCGGGTGACCAGTGGGTCAACTGACGCCAGTGTACCACCCCCTGTCGGTGATGGTGTTCAAGTGCAGTTACAACAATTCATGTTTCAAGATAAAAAGTAAATTACTCCAAAAGAAAGTACTTATTCAAATGGTGAAAGGTATTTAGATTCCAGAGAAGTTCCCAGAGTTCAAGCAAACAACAATTAGTTGGTATTTTTGTTTGACTGCTTAATTGCTGAAGATACATTTTTTTCACTGATTGATATTATTCAAATAATTCTTTCAGCACTATTTGGTAGATCCACATTTTTACCTTTGATTCAAATTTGTGGCATTATGGTCATTCCAAGGTGTTCTCTTACAAGGGTTGCATTGAAGACTGCAAGTTATGAATGTAATAGACGGTAAGAGAAGATTTGGAAAGGGTCTATTTACATGCATACAAAAAACAATCATAATGACAAGAAATTATAAAATATTTTGACATTGGCAGTTTGATTTGATAGAAAACTGCTGAGTTTGCCTGGAAATGCTTCAAAGATTTCATGGATTTCTGATGTGTGACAATACTTTACAGT
Organism: Etheostoma spectabile; assembly: GCF_008692095.1. Classification (NCBI taxonomy): domain Eukaryota; kingdom Metazoa; phylum Chordata; class Actinopteri; order Perciformes; family Percidae; genus Etheostoma; species Etheostoma spectabile. The sequence goes on along the minus strand of NC_045743.1, from coordinate 8,067,024 downwards.
CATATTTAATGACAATGGCAACAATAATACAATCACATTTGGGAGAATATGCTTTGTGGTTGTACCAGGAAATAAAAATGAAAAGAATACAGAGGATGTTGGTTGTTGTATTTCCCCCTGGATCAGTGTGCATGATTAGCTCAAACAGTTCATTAAAGTTCAACATTTAACATCAAGTGAAAATCCAATGCTGTAAATATGCGTGTGTGTAAACTGTGTGCATCATATAGGTATAAAATTAAAAATGTTGTGACAAATCTACTTAATCCACTGAAGGCCACTTACAAGCTTTTTCTTAGCTTTAAATCAGATGTCATGGTCTTCATTAGCAAATGGAGCTGGTTCCGGTGTTGTTGTGAAAATATAACAATCAATAAAACAGGGGGCAGATTATTGTCTTCAGTGCGACAGGCTTGGAGGAGAGGCTTGGGGAATCGGAAAGACCACTTTCTTCCTGAGTGAGAAGGCCGGCTGAGGCATCTGCTTTCTTACACCGGTGATATCAGTCTTCTTGCTAACATCTGAATTCACTTTTGTCAGGATAGACACAAGATCAAAACCCCTGGGAACAACAAAAGATGCTGTGAGATACTAAAAAAACTAAGAAAGCCACTTATAATTTGTCATTCTCCAATTTCAAACTATAACATATTACAGAAGTAACTAAAATTAGATATGGAAGATGCATTCAAATCATTTAGCAAAAAACACCCAAAAAAAAGTACCCAAGTACAAAAACAGGCGATTCAAATTTTTTTTTTAAGTATAGTTGGAATATTTGCAACAAATTACTTGAAGAAAACTAGAAAAGTATGTATACTCATGCTGAAAACCCTTTTTCGGTATTATTCTTTTTCAGTATTAATATTTTTAATACCTGTTAAAAAGTCTGTTTTAACTTGTAAGGTCAAGGTGGACCTTTTGGAACTTTTTCAATCCATTTGGGTGTCCATAAATTAAATGCAAACATTTATAAAGACGAGGTTTTTTTTGGAAATCTGTCAAAAGTTAATATCGGCTTAAGGATTTTTAAAAAAGGATTAAATGGTTGCCACAATTTAAATAACCAAAAAATTGTTTTTGTTTACTAACCTTTGGCACCTTTGGAAAAAGATTTTGCCCAAATGACGAAAAAACCACGACCCATTTTCTCCTCGAAAGAAAAAAAAAGGGGTACGGGGCCATTCCCAGCGGAAAGGTAGATGGGATGGAACATTAGTGAATAGCATCGCTAAAAAACAGGATGTGTGCGCTATCGGTAATGTAGACCCCTTTTCCCCTTTTGCCTTTGGAGGCCCCGGGGGGATGAAAAAAAGCTTGGGGTTTTTTTTCAAAGAGGCGAAATTTAAATCCATGACAGGTTCCATCAGTTTTTTATCTTTACTTTGGGCCCTTTTCCAACCCCGTACCAGCTCCTTCTATGCCGGGGGAGAATGCAGCAATAGACAGTCCTTTGACTGTGGGGGGGTCTGCGGCCAAGCTCGCAACAAGACACATTTCCCCTCTTCAGCCTCTGTATCCAACCTAAAGCCAAAGCCACTTTAAACATTTTGGCAGACAGGGAAGACACAGTAAAAATTTTTTAAATACAAAACTGAAAATTTTGCTTGAATCAGACAGACAGGGTTTTAAAAAAAACACGCACCATTTCAGATTTTGAAAATAAAAATATACACAACTTACTTTAACCAAACCCCGGGGCCCCCCTTTTTCTGAAGAATTGGGATTTTGAAGTTGTATTTGTTATATCAAGAAATACCCCTCCTTTGTAAGTCAGGATTTTTCCCAAAAAACGAGACAAACGACCCCAAGAAAGTTTAATGATATTTCAATTGATCAGTAAGTATTTTTTTTTGGGAGGGGGTGAAATTTAATCCCCAAAAATCAACTTTTGGGTTTTTTTGCATTCTGAAAGTTGTTTCAAAAGGAAGCCTTTTTGTTTTTGTTGGGGCGAAAATTCCAAACCCCAAATCCCGAGGGGAAGACAATGCATGGGGAAGGAAAATCATTTTAGGAAAATGAGAGAAAAAATATTTTTTGAAATAAAAAAATTCATTTTTGTTTCCCACAACTTACCCGAAGCTATAAGGTCTTCCCAACGAGGCACAGGTTTGCTTCAGTTTTCAAATAAAAGGCCAGGGGAAAGGGCCCTCCTTTCATACCACCTTTAAACCCTTTTGGCAAATTAGGTAATTGATAAAAGAGTTTTAAGAAAAAATCATCTTTTGCATCGCAAGAAAAGGGTTTGTTTTTTTGGAAAAACCCCAAAAGGAAGGCCCCCATAGAGGTGTGGATTTTTCGGGTTGGGGGGAACACAAAAAAAATTTCTTTAAAGAAAAAAAAATTACTGTGAAGAGCGTATACAAGTGCGCAGTTTTTTTTGTTACTTTTACAGTAAAGTTATTTGATACAGTGTTATTTGTTGTTTTTTATGTTTTAAAAAGGGTTGTTTTTGGTCTTTTTTTGGAAAAACAAAGGCCAATGGGGGGGTTGGGGGGAGGAGATGTCCATTTAAAAATGGGTGTGTTGTAACAGTATTAAAATAAAAAATGAGTATAAAAAAAAAAGACACAAAGCAAATTTTTCCCCTCACCCAAGAATAAATTTTTTAGAAGGAAAAGGTAATTGGATTAAATTTCAATTTAAAAAAACAAAGGGGTTTTTAAAACAGTCAGGGGTGGTGCAGGAGCACTTTAAACCGGGGAAAGTCAATTAGCATTTTATCATTATAATTAGACTGTCAAAGGAGGGGGAAAAAATTTTAGAGTTAAGTAATTATGAGCCCTTTTTTGTTTTTAAAAAATCAAGTTAACACACAAAGAAAATTTAATTTTAATTAAAAAAATTTAAAAAAAATTTATAAGAAAAAAAAGTTAGGGGGCCCCAAATTTTAGACTGAGTTTTCAAAAATTTAAAGATATTAATTTTGAACTATTAGTAAAGAGTATCTACAAAAATTTTTAAAAAATCCATTTTTGAAATACAAACCAGGTGACGACATTTTCCCAAAAAGCTTCAACCGGGGTTTAAGATACAAGGGGTTTTCCAGAGGGTTCTTACATGAAAATACATAAGGAGGACTTTTTACCTGGGATTTCAAATGAGGCAGTCCTCTTAGAATCTAAAGATCGAGGGAGCTGTTAGGGAACACAGAAAAAGGACGTTGCAACAAATGGCTACTGCAGGAAAAATAAAGTGTCAGTTACGTCAGGCGTGTGACACTGCAGAGATGTGGCATTATTATCATTGGAGAAATATGTCACTAAAACTCATAGGTACACTACCGGTCAAAGGTTTGGGGTCACTTACAAATTTCCATTGCACTCCATTATAGACAGAACACCAGCTGATCTGAGTGGGGGGGCTGATCTTTAATGCAATATCTACAATGCCCATTCTTAGCAACCATTCATCCCATGTCCCAAAGGCTAATTGTGTTCACTAATCTGATATCATTTTAAAAAACTAATTGCCTTTTGCAATGATGTAAGCACATAATGTAATCTGAAATCTGCTGCCCTGGGTTAAAAAACAATGCAACTGATCTCAGCTGGTATTCTGTCTATAATGGAGTGCAATGGAAATTTCCAATTGACCCCAAACATTTGACCGGTAGTGTACTTAAAACAATATGAGAGAATGTACCTGGTTTGGTTTGAAAGGGCACGACATAGACCTTGGTCGACCCGTTTCTTGAGCTCCAGGGCTGGTGTGAGTTACTGTATTAATGACACAAATAAACCAATAGTAATGTAGGTAAACAGCTCATTTTCAAATTAGATGGTAGTGAAATATGAATTATATGCACTAAGAGAGAGGTACTGTTATAGCATCGTCAAGCTTGTCTCTTTCTCTCTCAGTCCCTGTTTCCCCTGCCTTGTTCTTCTCTATGTGCCTGTGTTTGTGTGCGTTTTGCGTGTGTGTGTGTGTGTGACAAAAGACCTGCTGAATGCCACTGATCCATGAGTTTGCGTATGTATTGTACTGCATCTGTAATATTTGTGTCCCTGTACCATTTTTCTTCATGTGGACATAAATATATGGTTAAAATAATGAATCAACAATAATGACAAAACTTGTGGCTTATAATGACAGCATGAGGCTGCTGCTGAGAGCTCAAAGAAGCTCCCAGTGCAAGCCATATGTTTGTCAGCGTTGGGGTATCCACCTGCTCGGCTGTTTTACGTAACCTGATGAATAGATTTATGTGTAGGGTATCTGAGTCAGAAAATGACACAAGTCACTGTTTTGTCAGATTCTCTTCTAGACTGTGGAACCATTGGCGAACATATCTGTATGTTAGTCACTGGACATTGTGGAAGGCTCTGTATTTTGTATTTTTGTGTTTGTGTATGTTCTTATTGTGGCATGGATCCCCCTGGATCTGAAATAAAGTTTATATTATATATTAAACAACATGCAATCCCCCGCAATGTAAAGGATTCCATTTTAGACTTAGTTGTATGTTAAGGTTAGGTTAAAGGAAAGGCAGTCTATATCCTGAGGGTGTAGATTGTCATGCGCAAGCACAGGTTAAACAATATTAACTCCTCTAAATATAAAACATCCTTATAAAAAATCTTAAAACAAGATTTTAAAAGGATGCCGGTTAGGCTTTAGGGGTGCGGGAATGAAACAATGGTCCCAGCCTCTCCCCTTTTATTATGTTAGTCACATGCAGTAGTCACTTACACTGCAGTGCTTTAAAGTGGTTGATCTTCTCATTCAGCATGGGACAGACTGACTGAATTATGGTCTCCAATAAATCTAGATTAGTGTCACTGATGAGGTCCATGTGCTCCATCTCCAGAAAGACCTCTAGTGTAGACTGAAAAGTTAAGCAAATTTACAGTTAGAAGTAATATGAGGCATACTTTATAGCAGAAGCAGAATTTAAAATTAGGTGTACATCCAATTTACCTAATTCAATTTAAAATAAATAACATAATAAATGATTTATGAACTGACATTTTTTAGAAAATAATTATACATGTTTTCACGGTGTAGTATTATTTATAAATATCATTTGAAAGTTTCTGACAATAACACGTGGGTTTCGAACATTGACATTGACTCACAAAGTTCTCCTCCAGTTTTCTACGCGGAAGCTTGTTGTTTAACAAGAACTTCACATGTTTCAAGTCACCAACAGTAATCCCCTCAGACAGGTTGTAAAGCAGCTTCCTGGAATTACAGAAAAACTATTACAAGTAAATAAGTAAGTTCAATGTGGTCAAAGGAGGGCTGGTGCTTGACTGGATACAGGTTACTATTGCATGCCACTGTTTTTAGGTCAGTGAATACATTTAGCATTGATGTTGCACCTCTGATTGGGATAAGATTAGAGCTAAATACTCAAACTGATTTGAAATACTTAAACATGTAAATACAACTTCAAATGTCAAGTTTGTGAATGTATAGAAAAGGATTTTGGAATGTCTAAATAAAAATGAGTGTTTGGCCTATTACATAAACAGTGAGGTTACTCCCAGACCAAACTCTTACTGAACCTTATTTGAATATTATTATTTGAATCGATACATACTTGATCCATTTAATAAATTGTTGTATGTCAGATTTATCCATCCATATTTAGCTATGTATTTTTAGAAACTTTTCTGTAAACTCACGCTTAATGAGATATTTGAAATCAATAAAAGTAGGCAGTCCACCTGTAAGGAGAGATGAGGCTCCTGGTTGTAGCTGATAGGTCGGGGAGCTCCAGATCCCGGATCAGGCGGGTGCGTTGAATGATGAGGAGAAGCTCAGTCAGCAGGTGTGGTTGCTCAGCAGAGAGGTGGTCTTGATCCGCCAGACGTAAGAAGAGATCACTAGCCGACTCCACTAAAGTCGGGTTTCGGCCCAGGAGGTCAGTGCAAAGAAATGTTAAAGCTTTTACCTCGTCCTCACACAGGGCCTTCGCCACATTGAAGAGGCACCTCTGGAAATCCATTGTGCGTGCTAAAAATGACATAGAAGACAGATTCACTCAGATGTCTCATTTGTCTGCTGTGAGGTATTCACCTGGGCATGACCGTTAACAGTTTGTGGTAGCCTACATCATCGTAAACATTTTAGAACCTATAGGAAAAACAAACTGAATTTGAATTTCTTGAACAGTAGCGTAATTACAGACACACCACATGATATTGTAACGTGAGGGTTCGATACATGGCGGTTTTATCACTCTAAATATGAAAGAACAGATGGATGGAGATAGATAACTTTGTTAAAGGTCCCATGGCATGGAAATTTCACTTGATGAGGTTTTTTAACATTAATATAAGTTCCCCCAGCCATTTATTTAGTTACTTATTTTTTTCTTTCTGGCCCTGGGAAATGTTCTCTGTCTCAGTGTATTGTTTGTAATTGTTTGTTGTTGTTTACTTTTCCAAAAATAAATGAAAAATTTGATCACAAAAAAAAGAGTTCCCCCAGCCTGCCTATGGTCCCCCAGTGGCTAGAAATGGCGATAGGTGTAAACCGAGCCCTGGGTATCCTGCTCTGCCTTTGAGAAAAGGAAAGCTCAGATGGGCCGATCTGGAAGTTACCTCCCCTTTCTTACCAGAGAATTTGGCCCACCCACGAGAGAAACATCATGGCTTTCAAATGCGCACAGTGGCAGTTGGTCAAGGCCACACCCCCACCCTCCACCTTGCTCCCCTCTCTCCTCAATAGCTACTGACACAAAAATGGCACGTCCTAAGGACAGCTCATTGTGGGACTGGCTAGTGGCTATGGTTCTGCCCCAAGAATTTTGAAGTTTGGGAAATAGACTGCAGATATGGTATTAGGGAACCACTACGGTTTATATAAAAGCATCCAAAGAGCACCATGTCATGGGACCTTTATGCAACACTTTACTGTTTTTCATCCTTCATCACCACCACCACCACCACCACAACAACAACAACAACAACAACAACAACAACAACAACAACAACAACAACACTTCCTCGTTTTTACTTACCGGTAATCACATGTAGCTGAACTAACCAATCAGACGGTAGAAGAACATAGCCTC